>NC_132791.1:119367750-119687500 GCF_048418805.1 Vulpes vulpes | reverse complement strand
AATTTGGGAATCAGGAGCAGAAAGATTCCAGAATTGCCAACATGAGTCAAGTGCAGGAAAACACAGGGAGGGCAGTGAGAGCTTACACACCTAGTGGAGGAGAGATTAGAACAATAGTTTAGAGGAACCTATGTCACCTTGGGGAATGTAGTGTGGAATGTGATGCCCAAAGTACAAAAAGAAGGTGGAGGGTTAGGGCAGGAAAACAAGAAGAACTAATGGTAGGATCAAAATCTGGCTAGTAGCAATCTGGTGCAAAAAGTAAGTCCAAGACAGTGGTTTGAGTCTAGGCCAAGAGCAGAAAATAAGGTGAAGCCCCAGGAAGGATATGGTAGCCTGAGAGAGCTGCCTAGAAGTGGATCGATGAGGAAACATTGGCTTCCAGTTTTGCCAGGTAGACAACTAATGAAAATGCAAGTCAAATTGCCCAGATGTGCGCTGGTCTGGGTCCAAGCGGGAGAGTTGGCTCCTACCAATCTCCCCTCGTCTAGAACCCTCCCCCCCAGACACAGAAAGATAGAAAACTGCCTGGTGTAAAGAACACTGGCCTTCGTGCAGCTAATGGAGCCCAACCTTGCATGCAGCTGGATGCCTTGGGATTGCCAGCTCCAGCTCCACCTCAAACCACTGCATGACTCAGGCTAGGTGCTTCTCTCCTCTCTGGGCCTTAGAGATGAGTGGGTGGGACTAAGTGATCCTGCGGGCCTCTTTCCACACTAGCATTCTATGGGAATGCAAAGGGCATAGAAACTGCTAAAGATAGGTCAGCCGGTCCTGCTGGGCCTCTCTCTCTCCCAATGCCATTTATCCTCTACCCACCCTGCTCTCAAAGCTTTAGAAAATGCTCTGCACTTGTAAAGCACTGCCCTTAACACCTTATTACCTCTAACAATAGCATTTTTACCAGCCTGGTCATATTTTTGTCTTCCCTGCCCAATGACTATATTTTCCAAGAAAACAAGCTCCTTCAAAAATGCGCTGCCCTCTGCCAAGCAGGGGAGTGCCACATTATCTGTGGTGGGTGCCGGCATTTAGGAGGAAATGATTTTCTTTCATCTGTCCAAGTAAATCTTTCCCCAACACTTGTAAAGCTGATTGCTGCCAATTTCCAGCTGGAGAAACACAGCCATTAAGAGGGGGAGACATTAGTAACTGGAAGATACTTAAAACATTTA
The DNA here is from genome assembly GCF_048418805.1 of Vulpes vulpes. Taxonomy (NCBI): domain Eukaryota; kingdom Metazoa; phylum Chordata; class Mammalia; order Carnivora; family Canidae; genus Vulpes; species Vulpes vulpes. The sequence goes on along the minus strand of NC_132791.1, from coordinate 119,686,325 downwards.
AAATGGGGGTTTTGCTTTTCCTTTTTTTCTGCTCCAGATTGTGTATTTTTTTTTTTTTCTTTTAAGTCTTTTCAGTGTTCCACTAGCATTTCCATTTGGGAGGAGGGAAGTGGAATGCATTTGTATGTGAGTGTGTGTATGTGTCTGATACATCATGGATCATGTAGATATGTTTGGATATTATGTGTAACACACATATGTGTATATGACATGTGGATACTACACGCCATGTATATGTATATGCCCCAATGGTGCATGCATGTATGATGTATATGCAGCTTTTGCAAATCAGGAAAGAGAATGAGAGAGAAGAGGGCAGAGAGAGAGGGAGAAAGGGTGGGAGGGGGAGAGAGGGGGAGAGAGAGAGAGAGAGAGAGACCTCCCTTTGAGCTCATTTCTCTTCATCGCTGTCCAGACATGAAAGCAAGCAGGGCAGGCGTATGCCACACTCCCTTCCTGGCCTCTGTGCTGATTCTCCATATCGTATGCGCCAGGCACTGACACTTTTACCCCTTGCAACTCAGGCATGGGAGAAGGGGAAAAAAGAAATAAAATAAAACACTTCCTCCAAAGAGTGTAGCCACGGGAATCGCAGAACTAAAAGCAAATAATGATTTCCTCTTCTGCTTTTTAAGTAAATACTGCTGCACGATGAGCTATTGGGCAGGACAGGTGCAAAATAATAGACTCTTTTTCTGGTCTCCCCAGCCCCCACGGGGCCACTGCTAACTGCATCAGCTACTCAATTTTCTTTTGTTATTTAAAGATGTGTTTGTGGATTCCTAGGGGGTGGGGGAGGAGGGGCAAGTCCTGTTCTAGCATCACCAAGAGTACTGCTTAATTTGTATTTTTGCTTTATTAATGGAAAGCTACCTGTCGGCCCCAGGATTTGTCTACCCGGGGAGGCTTTTAATGCATCTGTCCAATGCAATGGGGCTTGGGAAAAAGAAACCACTCTAATCAGCAGACCGTGTCTTGCAGGGAGAGGCAGCCCATCCACTGGAAACAGCTCAGGCTGGCAGAGAGGGACCTGGGCTCCTGCTGGGATTCTAGACAAGCCCCTGGACCTCCCTGGGCCTCAGTTTTCTCTTCCACAGAAAGGGGAGGATAATGCACATCTTATCCATTTCCAAGGGCTAATGATGAGGTTATTTTAAACTTATGATAGCCTTGAAATATCATCGTGCCTCAAGAGGGTAAAAAGGCAGAGTAATAAGAAAAAAAATGTAAGGGGTTATTCTTAATAATGTTTCTATTCAATTGAGTATAATTAATCCTTTCTCATTCCCTATTCTGAGTGTGGTTCGTCCCTTCAGATAAAGGCAGACCCAATCACAGAAGCATCTGGCTCGAGAGGTCCTGAATGCTCATCTCACTCAGAGGGTCGCTTTCAGATCGGGTGACTCTGAGATGTATTCAGGTCTTTGCATCATGCACCCCCAAGCATCTCTCATTATCAAAGAAAAAATGTCTGGAGAGAAACCTGGAGCCTCAAGCAAACATTCCCGAAAATATTTCATTATCCTTGTTAATTGCAAAATATATAGATCACCTCCCATTTGCCTACCCCTGGTCCTCCTGCAAAAACAGAGCCATTTATACAATCTGAGGTGGGAAATGCAGAGCTGCTCCCTCGTTCTGTGTCTAGTTTCCTCTCCTTGGTCTTTCATGTCAAAGCTGCAGGAACAATCCTCAGGGAGGCAAATAAGGTAGATCTGCAAATGGGAACTGCCTTCAAGTTTAAAAGATTTTGAGAGTTGGCTATAAGTGTAGGGTTATTTAAGTCATTTCTTGAATTGAATGTTCTCTGATTTGCCTACTAGAGCCTTCTCCCCTTGGAAGGCCCAGCTCTGTGGGGACTGCCTCCCTCACAGCACCCTCCCAGCCAACACATGACTAGCCCTGTGGAACCATTGGGGTGGAAACCCTGCCCTGTGAGGTGTGCCACAAGCCCCAGAGACCAAGGTCTGCCACAGATCTAGGCTAAGGAGATGTAGTACACCGAGCAGCTGAGGCCCACCTGGTCCTTGATTGTCTTCCTCCAGTTCAGCCCTGAGCCAACGCTTCCTTTCTCCACAGAAACACTCTTAGGGAGAGAGATCCCAGTCTACCTAAAGAGTCAAATTCATGCCTGTCACTTGGTATGCTTTGTTCCATTTTTTCTTCCCCTTTTCTCTTTACCTGTCTCCTTCCTGCCTTCCATGTGAATAATATATTAATTCATTAGCATTCATTAAAAACACTGCCTAATTTGGTTGAGCAAATTAGCAGAAACTATGGCTTTTAGTTCAAAGGCCAGGGACACTTGGATGAGAAAAAAAATGGAAGGGTTCAGGGACACGTGTGTACCATGGGGTGCCACCAGTGGGGTCAGGCCCAGTAGGTGCCATGGTCAAGAACTCTGACCACCTAGAGGCAGCAGGACAGTGGGTAATGATGAAAAAAGAAGTTGCAGTGCATAATCTACCTGTCCATCTTGTGACAGACAGAGAAACAAGTCAGTTGAAGACAAACCTTGTCTACCTCGTGATTTCATGTGTGAATAGATCTGACTTTTCCACTAGCCTGGAGCTACTAGCTGCTAGAATTCAGTGTTTATGGACATTAAGAGAACACTCTTTGATGTCAGAGAGCTGGATTTTAGTTGTGCTTCTATAATGTTCTAGGTATGTGACTTTGAGCTTATTCAACCACCAGCCCTGGTTTCTTTGCCTGAGAAATGGAGAGAACCCTAGTACCCACCTTGTAGGTTATTCTGATGATACAATGAACAGAAATTCCAAAAGTACTAACACATAGGTGGCTAGCAAATGTTCAGCAATGACTTAGTCATTTGGGGCTACTGTAACAGAATGCCATAGATTGGGTGACTCACACAACAGAAGTTCATTTCTCACAGTTCTAGGGGCCACGGTGTTGGAGATCAGGGTAGGGTGATCAGGCTTCAGAAAGGGCTCACTTCCTGGTTTGTAGACAGCTCCTTTCCTGTTGAAATTGGAGAGAGAAGTAAGCTCTCTCCTGTCTTTTCTTTTAAGGGGACTAATCCTACCATGACTCGATCACCTCCCAAAGGCCTACTGCCAAATAGCATTATCCTGGGGATCAGGCTTCAACATATGAATTTTAAGGGTATACAAACATTGAGTCCATAGCAGGGATGGTTATAATTTATCTCCTATCCACTCCCCATTCTTAGACTTTCTGCTTCTAGGCATACTGTTGAAGATATATTTTAGAATGGTCCCCTCCATCCAGCCTGCTCTTACAAACTCAGCTTTTGATATCAACTGCATCTCTGGCAAAGATCTTTAAAGGATACCATTTACATCAAGAAAGAGTTGAACATTCCCATCAGAAATATGGGCAAAAGACACAAATAGCTAATTTACAAAAGAAGATACATAAATGTTCTCCCCAAAATTATATATATTCTTTGCTAATAATAAAAATTCAAATAAAAACAATTAAATCACAGTCTCTATCTTCTAAAATGGACAGGATTTAAAATGGGATCATTGTCAAGACTGTAGAGGGGCAAGAGAGTCAGATGCTGTTGATGACAGGCACTGAGGAGGGCACTTGATGGGATGAGCACTGGGTGTTATACTATATGTTGGCAAATCGAATTTAAATTAAAAAATAAAATAAAATAAAAAAGGAAGTATAAACTGATGAAACCTCCCAGGAGAACAATATAATACTATAAAGCAATAGTCCACACTTTGTACTAAATAGACTTAATAAAGGAACAAACAGGAAAACCCAGAAATAGACTCAAATACACATAAGAATTTAGTGTATTAGGAAGATGACATTTCAAATTAATGGAGCCAAGATGGATTATCAGTGAATCTGGTTTGGGACAATTGGGTAGCCATCTGATAAAATATTAAGTTAGAGCTCTACCTCACCTCTTATGCCAAAATAAATTCCAGGTGGATCAAATATAAAACGTGAAAGAGGAATCCATAAAAGCACTGTGAGAAAACATGAGAGCCATCATTTATAATCTCAGAGTGAGGAAGGCCTTGCGACTAAGTTGTCTCAAATATGAATATATGATTTATTAAGTAACAGAAGATGAGAAAAATATTGTGTGACAGACAGCCCCTATTTGTGATAACTGTGTGTAACATTTCTGTAAGCAGACTCATCTGCCAACTTTGAATTTGCAAATAAAGAAGTTTCAATTGGCTACCTTGATTCCATCATGTATTTTGAAATGCCTCCTACATAGACATATGGCTGTGGCATCCTGAGATTATGATCCAAAGGTGTAAAGGATTAGACATTGGATGCAAACTCTACTTCTTCCCTGGATTTTTCTGGCTTCAAATATGTTGGGGAGGGGGAAACATTAATGTGAAAAAAATTTTTTTTCTAAATATTTTCCACAGAATTTAAGAAACAAAATAGAGGATCATAAGAGAAGAGAAGAAAAAATAAAATAAGATGAAATCAGAGAGGGAGACAAACCATAAAAGACTATCATAAGAAACAAACTGAGGGTTGCTGGAGAAGACGGGGTGATGGACATGAAGGAGGGCATGTGGAGTTGCAGTTATATGCAACTGATGAATCCCTGAACTCTACCTCTGAAACTATTAATACATTACATGTTAATTAACTGAATTTAAATAAAAATGGAAAAAAACTACAGTTTTTTTAAAAAAAGAGTCAAAAAAGATGAACATATGGTAAGGGGGAGGGGAAATAAAGAAGGAGAAATAAAGTATAAGCATACAGAACAGAGAGTTGAAGGAGGGGGGTGATGGGCTAGATGGGTGAAGGAGAGCCCTTACTGGGATGAGCAGTGGGTGTTGTATGTAGGTGTTGTATGTAGGTGATGAATCACTGAATTCTACTCTAGAAACCAATATTTTTACTGTATGTTAACTAAATAAAATTTAAATTTAAAAAATATGTATTAATGCCAAAAATGAGTTCTTTCCACAGTTTCTTAACTGAAATCATTAGCTCTTTAATGTTTTTTGAACGTTAATATTGGGAATATATTGAAGATTATGAAAGGTCACCAGTATAGTACGGGGTAGCATCCTATAAATTTGAACACATTATTTTTTCTGCAGCAAGCACGAATATTCACACTAGATGAGTTAGATAAAACCTCACATTAAAACCAGGTCAAGTTTTACCACCAAATGAGTTTGGGCATTGAATGTGTGAGAACTCTTTTTGTTTTCCGAGTGCTATAGATAAGACCTGAAGGCCTACATAAAGAGTATTTACAAATCAATAAAGAAAAACCAACAACCCATCAGAAGATAGACAATGGAACACACAGAAAATTCATAGAAAGGGAAATACAAAAGGACTTTAGATGAACAAAAGGTTATCAACCTCAGTCCTAATAAGAGAAATGCAAAATAGAGCTCTAAGTTGCCATTTTTTATGTATCAAAAGTAAGCACGTGCAGTTGGGCCAGACGCTGCTGTTGAAAGCATCAGGAGACACACTTTTATATGCTGCTGGGAGGCACACTTGTTAGTATAACTTCTAAAGAGAGCTATTTAACAGGATCAATAAAAGTTATATGGGATATACAATTCCACATCTAGGAATTTATTCTAGATGTGCCTGATAATAGGACACTGATTATAATAGTTCTCTTTCTATATATATAGTATAGTGTGTATATAAATATATAAAAGATATAGAATATTGTACAGTAGTATAAAAGAATTTGACAAATCTTTATTTTTTTAAGATTTATTTATTTGAGAGAGAGAGATTGAGTGCAAGTAGGAGTGGCAAAGGGAGAGGAGAGAGAGAATCTCAAGCAGACTCCCACTGAGCGTAGAGCCTGACTCGGGGCTCCATCTCATGACCCTGAGATCAGGACCTGAGCCCAAACCAAAAGTGGGATGCTTAACTGACTGTGCCACCCAGGCTCCCCGACAGATCTTTATAAACTAATATAAAATAATACTCAAGGTATATTGTCAAGTGAAAAAAACAAAACAAAACAAAATGCAGTAAATTGTGTGTGTGTATGTGTGTATCCATTATACTATAAACTATTTGTGTGTCAAAGACCATGTCTGATTTATTTCTCAACACCTCTCCCCATTGGCTATCACATTACTATGCATATAGTAGATGCTTAATAAATGCTGAGTAAGTGGAAATATTTACACACTGAACACACTCAGTAATTATTTTATTTTTCACTGAATCTGAGCTCGGACTGGCTGTAAGGCTGTCGCAGTCACAAGCCATCAGTTTTTCCATTCAGACCACCTAGACCAAACAGAGCTTACCTTTTTGTGTGTTAAACTCAGAGAAGGCAAGATAGAGGCCAGACTTCTGAAACTCACTTCCATCCCTACCATTTGAGCACTAGCTGAGCTGCTTTTCCCAAGAGGCAGCAGGAAGCTGAGCACTGCAGGGACACCTAACAGTCCCAGGCAGGCTTGAGAGTCACCTACCTTCATGCATGAGTTTGCCTACAGGCTTAGTGACGGCACAGATGGTGTGAGGACCCACCTACTGCTAAGGACCCCTGACATGTCGTGGTCTGCCTTCCACCATAATGAGCTTCTCGCTCTCCCACAAGAGCAGACTATATAATGATGACATTACACACAGGGAACCCTGGAAGAGAAAAGGGGTTGGTTTCCTCTTGTTTTATTGTCTTGACAATGGCATAAATCTAAAGCTTCTTAGGAATCCCCAGAGTATAAAGCTTGAGACAGAGCAATCTCTCAGGAGCCAAGAGGCTCCTCATTCATCAATTATGTACATGCTGGTGTCACTCTCAGGGCCGGAGCATGGAAAGGCCAGGGAGCATGGATGTGTATTTAAAAGTCAAATTCTCCCACTCCTCTATGGGGTAGTAAGCAAGACGTACACGGCAAAGCAGAGAATGACAGAGATGCCCTGGTTTCCATAATTCTCTCCACCTCTTCTTCCGCTTCTAGTACTTTCCTCTCACTCTCTCACCCCACCAGCGTAACAGATCAGAGATTTTTCAGCGTCCCTGCACAGAGATGCCTTGTGCCCATCGTGCTCCAGAGCGATTGCTTTGGCAGCTTCCCAGAGGGCTAGTGCCAAGGCCGTGGGCTATCTGGGGAGAACACCCAGCTGGCCACCCTGAGGAACACCACCTCAGAGACAGAGCCAGGCCCAGCCAGGCAGGAGCAGCTGTTGCAATGAGACTTTGGGGAGTGGAGGCCGGCTCATGCTCTGTGTCAGCATGGCACTGTACAGCATCTGCAAACCGCAAAAAAGCAAATGCATAATGCAGAACTGCATGTTCCTACTTTCTACGTACTTTTTCACTGTTCTCCCAGGGTATGTAAAATAGATGGCTTGTCCATGGTTTCTGCCTACAGTCATCTCCTCCAATACTCCTGTCTATGGTACTATTTTCCCACACCCAGCCAACTTCGGAGAGGCCGGGCAAGGCAGACCACAGTGGAGCTTAAGCATGGCAGCAGAAAAACGCATGGTTGGTTTTTAGCTAATTGGTTTTCCAGGCCTCATTTTTTCCACATTCTGAGATCCCAGAACAAAAGGCCCTGGAGCCAAGGTGAGGCTGAGTGAAGAGGTCCTGGTGCTGCCAGAACTCCGGGTTGGCCATATCTTGACCTAGGCACCAGGCCCCACTCACCCAGCCCCCACTCACTTGCGGCTCCCCCAGGAGCTTCTATCCAAAGCTCCCAGAGCTCAATTGAAAGCAGCAGGCGAAAAGTCAAATACTTCATTAAAAGCAGCAAGAGACTCCATTGTAAACCCACAGCTCTTGCCCATCAAAGACCAGACACTGGTATCCAAATCGGTTCTGGTTTCAATCAGAGATCAGATACTTAAGAGGTAGCTTGTGGTGTGTATCTTTTCAATGTGCTGCAGAAAGCCCCTGTTTCTCCTGTTTTTACCTTATTTTTATACTCTATAGAGCCCCTCAAGAACTGCTGCTCATAATACACACACGCACTCATAGACACACACACACACTCACACACACACACACACACACACATGCACGCAACTCATTATGCTGAGGCAGGGAGAAGCGGAGAAACACTTCAAAAGGTAAGCGTAGGCTTGAGTTTCAGGTTTATTGAATTCCCGGAAATGCTGTCTCTCCTCCTGAGAAAGGTTAGTGTTTGGAAACAACTTTAATCTGGCCAAAGAAAAGGGAAAGAGGGAGGAAGAGACACGGGGAGAGGGAGCCCTGGCAGAGGGAAAAGATGGAGAAAAAGAGAGAGGGAATTGTTAATTTCAATTGATTTTCTGATAAGGTTTCATATCCTGAAGTGTGCTTCAAATCTGAGAAGTGACATCTGCTGAGATCGCCCGTCAGTGTCTGAATTCTCCTGAATGTAATTAGATCTGAGACAAGATAGAAGACTCAGTACGGTGGCCCTTAGGGAGGAAATGGTCTTTGAAAAGAATTATGTTAATCAGACTAGCCTTCTTCTTGCATCTGTTCTGCTGTTATTCTGGGTAAAATTAATAGGTCTAAGGAAGGATCTGATCATAATGACAATCTGGTCTTCACAGCAGGAGGTTTTATAAAGGAGTTGAACTGTGCCTTGTTGAGAACACTTAAAGTAATTAGTTACAGGGCTACTCACTTTCTTTCCTTTTTAATAATAATAATGGTTATTAATGTTTACAAATTAAAGAGTCTTACTCCAGATGAAAGGGGTACCCGAATGCAGACTCAGGAGCAGACGCTCTGTACCTTTACGCCGCGGGCCAGGGCAATGACACCGCAGCATCCTCCTTTTCCTGCCAGATTGTCTTCATCTCTACTCTTCCCTCCCTCCTTGCTCCCCAGGGCACAGCTAGAAACAAAGTGCCTAGGGCTTGCCGAGGTGGCTGGAACCCGCAGAGCTCAGGGGCAGAGGCTGACACTCCTGACCTGTCTGCCCAGGGCCTGGCACAGTGGAGGTGCTCAGTAGATATCTGTTGATAGGCTGAAAGAAAGGAAGGAAGGGGGAAAGGAAGAAAGATGAAAGAGAGAGGAAAAGAAAGAAGATAAAGAGAGAAAGGAAGGAAGATAGAGGAAAGATGGAAGAAATAGGACAATAAGAACAAGAGGCAAGACATAGAGAAAAGAGGAAGAAGAAAGGAAAGAAGACTAGAAGTAAAAAAGAAAGAAGAGAGATAAAGAAGGAAAGAATGACAGCTCTTTCATTCATTTCATTACTTCCAAGACAGGGAGCGTTGATGCTGTAATTTGTGTTTGGGTGTCTGTTACTCCATAAACCAGGGCAAGCACCTTGCAGCCACTGGGTGCAATCCTGCCTGCCACCTTCTTTTTAAACATCAAGTGTTTTGGGCCTGTATGATTACATATCATCCACAGCTGCTTTCACACTACACCTACAGATCTGAGTCGCAGTAACAGAGCATGGATGACCCCCAGAGCCTGAAAATGGACTATGTGGCCCTTACAGAATATATTGGCCAACCTCTATTCTCACTTCTTGAGAGCAGACGTCTTGTTCGATGTGATTTTCAGACATGCTGAGTGGGACCAACTTTCCCAGAATAGAACTCCCCACCTGCATGATGTTCAGAGACCCTTAAGCCAAGACAAGTGCCTCTTAAGGGGGCAGGTGACGTGGGAGTGGGAGGAGAGAGGCATAAGGAGCATGAGCTTCTAAACTTCTGTCTTGTCAACCTGAGAACAGTTTCTAAGAGACTGGGATGCCATGTGTGGGCCCCAGGCCCACAGAGCTAAAAGCAGCCACAGCAGGGGCAGTGTCAGGAAGCGAAGACCCGCTCTGTCTCTTAACCAACCACCATCACCAAACTTAATTTATACTTACAAGAAACAAGACAGTATGATGCAAGGGTGCAATTGGGAAGGAGAAGACTAAGGTTTGATCTTCCATTTACGGACCGTGTCACCTGAATTAGAGCATTTAACTTATCCGAGTCCAGTCTTCTCACTTGTAAGACGGAGATGAAAATAATCTAACATTATATAGCCTTGATGTGTTAGATGAGCAAAGCATGTCAAACGACTTTGAAAACCACAGGATTCTGATGCAAAAGATTATTATATAATAGAAAAGTTATTATGTAATCGTGTGATGGACCTGGATAAGCCAGTGTTTCTGTGCTGTGGAAGTGTGGGCGTTGTTCTCCCGAGTTCTGGCTCTAGCGCAAGATCATATGCTCAAAGGCATTTTTTGGTAGAGCCGATCTGTCAAGGCAATCAAACTTCGAAACTAGAGTAACACTCATCCCAAGACCCCAGTGGCATAAAACAACAAGCTTAAATTTCTTGCTTATACATCTGCCGGTCAGCTGGAGCTCAGCTGATCCAGAGCAGGCTCAGCCAGCTTTGGCTCTCATTTGCTGGTCTGATTTGAGGAGGATGTATCTCTCATCCTCTTTGGACCAGCAACTTCCTAAGGCATTTTCTTTCCACAGTGATAGGAGCACAGAGGCCCAAGCCTCTGCTGGCATCGCATCTGTTAACACACCATTGACCTCAGCAAGAAAGAGGCAAGCAGACTCTTCTCACCATGAGGCCAAGGCAAGTCAAACGGCCAAGCCCAACATCAGTGGGCCGGAGGAACACACGCCTCTCCTCCATGGAGGTCTGTTGGAGGGAGTGAATATTTGTTGACTAATAACCTACTAAAGAAGCCAAAACATTAGCTAAGCAGTGTCTAGTGTCGCCCCACGCTACTGGATCCAGATGTTTAAGGATGCTTATCTTATTTTGATGTTTGTTAGCGAGCCAATTACCAACAGCGGGGCTGACAGCCACTTGCCAATCTGCTGAACACTTTACCCCTGACCTCACTTGTGTGTTTTTTCACATCCAGGTGCAACGGACCATCTAGTAAGGATATCTGCACAATTTCTTCAAAAACCCAAATCCACTGATGAAATTTAATAGAAAAATGGGCACTACCTAAGGACAAGTTCAGGTCATTTGGAAAATGACATAAGATAGAGATGCAAGATGATTGGATATGCCTGTAACAAGGAAGCAAAAGAAGCCAGGACTAAAATCTGACTCTAGCAAGAGAGTTGAGGTCACCTTAAATAAAGCTGACAGCCGTGGGCAAGGGGTCCCAATTAATTACACCTTAATTTAAAAAACAGTCTCTGTTGCGTGTCATCCTCACTGTCCTCTAGAGCTGTAGGGAATACCATAGCATCCTGGGGCAGGAAAGGGGTAAAGGCAGCTCTTCTGTGTTTCTCTTTCTCCTTCTGCCTTCCTTCTGCTCTGCAAGAGGTAAGGATAAGGTTACCCTAGGATCTACGGCTTCATAAATATGCAGAAGAAAGACAAATCAACTTGAAACTCAAAAAAATAATTAAAATATAAATAGACTTGTTTGTTTCAAGGATTTGCAATGAATGCTTGACTCAGTCTGAAGATTAATCAGCGATGGATAATTATACTTTCACACACACACACACACACACACACACACACACACACACATCCATACACACAAAAAAGATATCCCTGGTCCCTTCTGAGCAACATGAATGCAAAAACTGTGAGCTTTCTGGTTCAAGCAGAGGTGAAGCCACCTGAAGCACTGAGTTTGAGAATTTACACCACACCTGTTGCTGAGCCACCACCATAGGAATGGGCCATGGGTGGCCCTTCCACTTTCCATCCTCCCTCTTTTCTGTCTCTCCCCCTCTATTCTCTCTTCCTGCTTCCCCCCTTCCCTGCTCCTCTCTCTCTCTCTCTCCCCCTCATTTCTCCTGCAGTGTTTTCTCCCTGAAATTTGACTTCCTATCAAATGAGAGAAGCAGTCTACCAAGATCTACCAACACATAGACATTTACGAAGCTTTTATCGTTGGGCCAAGCCTGCGATTGCCAGCAAGGGGAAGAAACCTGAACCCTGTCCTATAGGAACTCACAGCCTGCAATGGTTTTTCTCAACTGGGCAGAATTTTGCCCTGCCAGGAGACATTTGACAATGTCCAGAGACATTTTTGATTTTCATGGCTTGGGGTGTTGCTACTGGAATTAGTAGGTAGAGGCTTGGGTTAGTGACAAATACCTTATAAGTCATAGGAAAGACACCCCCCCCCCTCCTAATTACAGAATTATCTGGCTCTAAATGTCAATAGTGTTGAGGTTGAAAAATCTCGGTCAGGAAGGAGAAACAAGATACAGACACATGAAAAGGTGACTCACTTCTAGGCTATGTGGAATGAGGGCCCCCTATATGGTATGGCACTTGGGCTCAGGTAAGTTTCAGGTCATGCTTCTCTTTCCGGTCTCTGGCTCTTTCCAGTTCTGCAGGCTCCCAGATTTGCTGCCCCCTTTGAGAACCACCTTTGAGATTCTTGATCATAATTGTACTCTTAGGAATGGAGTTCCTCTCCCCTAATATATAATTCCTTAAGCCATCTTGGTAGTTCAGTATTTGGCCATCCAGCCATCCATCTACTCATCTATTTATTCATTTATCCAGTTAATAGTATTCATTTGGCACTATTACAGTCACTCAAACTCTACTAGGCACACCTCACTCTAAGGTTTCTCAGGAGGGAAAAAAATTGGAAGAGAATGTGAGCTAAGCATTATGTGAGAGTTAGTGCTAAGATAGGGTGCTCCTTAGGGATCTCGTCACTGAGCATAGGGTCTCACTGCTGCCCTATATGTTTGCTTGATGCCCCTGAGCAATGTGCAAGTTTCCTCCTCTTGTTGATGCCTCTAATTCCCCATCTGTTAAGTGGAAGTTTTACTCCTATTCATTGTTCCATAAAATATACAACCAGGTGCTCAGCCTGATGGACTGCTGGAGGAAGGAGAGGGGAAGAGGGGAATGAAGGTTAGAGCACCAGCATCCACCCTATGCCCTACACTGGCTTTATAGCCTATGGCAAGTTTCTCAAACTCACTGTGCCTTAATTTCCTCATTTGTATAATAAGCATAATAATGGCACCCTACTAAATGAGTCACAGTGAAGATTGACTGAGCCCATACATGAAAAGCACTAAGAACAGTACTTGGCATATAGTAAGAGCTCAGTAAACATGAAGAGTAGTCACCAGTGTAGGTCATGAAAATTTTGATTAAGTGATGGAGTCTGGTGGAAACAGTGGAACCCCATATTGAGGAATGGGACCCCTATGGAGCACTGTCTTTTACCACTAACTGTTAAACCAGGGTTTCTGAACCTCAGCATTATTCATATTTAGAGCAAGATCATTCTTTGCTCTGGGGCACTGTCCTGTGTAGTACAGGATATTCAGGAGCATCCTTGGCCTTTACTCATGACATGCAATAACACTCTCCCCCCAACTATGACAACCGATGTCTCCAGACATTGCCAAATGTCTCCTGGGGAGAAAAATCACCCTAATTGAGAACTACTGTCTTAAATGATACTGATAAAAAAAAATTAATGATAGTAATAACAAAACATATGTGAGTAACCACCTTTCCATCAGATGCAATTTCCCTTTTGACAGGACCTGAGAGCATCTTACATGCGCTGCACATAAATGTACATGCTTTGGAAATACTTCCATTCTGCAGAATTTGAAGCACTTTGCTACAAAGTGGTCTGGTTGGTTCCTCCAAGGCAGTATGCCTCCAGTTCAACAGACTTGCCATGAGGTGGCTGGATAACAAATGTTCAAAAGAATAAGTTTGCTTCCAAGCAGAGATAACTGAGAATCTGGAGATTAATGCATATATTCCGCCCAATTATGATGTTAATATAAACATGACTTCAGAAAGATAACAATATAAATATGTATTAATCAGTAATCACTTACATATCTCTATCAGACGTTCAGTCACATGGCCTTGGCTTGAGGCTTCACTCTGGCATTTACTACTGAAGTGACTTTCGGCAGGTTACTTATTCTAAGTCTCGGTTACCTCTTCTATAAAATGGAGCTAATAATCATACCCATCTTGTGAAGATTAAGTGAGAAAGTGCCTGGGAAGAACTCAGGACAGTGTGCTGGCAGGAAGGAAGTATTCCACACATGGTAGCTATCGTTATTGAGAAGAGAAAAATGGTGAACCAAAACTTTTTAAATAAAAATAACACATTGGCAGAGGGTGGTGGCTTTCTTTCTCTATTTTCAACTGGTTTTGAGTACTGTTAATACAATTTGGGGTCCTTAACTGTATTGGGTTAAATAATGTCCTCCCAGATCCATGTTCACTTGGAAACTCAAATATGCCCCTATTGGAAATAGGTGGGGTTTTTTTTTGTTTGTTTGTTTGTTTGGTTTGGTTTTGTAGATATAGTTAGTTAAGAGGAGATTATATTGGGGGTATCCAATATTGGTGGCTCAGTCAGTTAAGTGTCTGCCTTCAGTTCAGGTCATGATTTCGGGGTCTTGGGATTGATCCCACCTCAGGCTTCCTGCTTAGTGGGGAGCCTGCTTCTCCCTCTCCTCCCACCCTGCCCCGGCTTATGCTCACATTTTCTCCCAAATAATTAAAATCTTAAACTACCATGAGGAGGTGGGGATAGATTGGAGTGATGCTTCTATAAGTCGAGGACACCAGGATTTTCAGTCACCATCAGAAGCTAGATGAGGTAAAGGAAGAATTCTTCCCTGGAGCTCTCAGAGGTAGTATGGCCATACCCACACCTTAATTTCAGATATCTGGCCTCCAGAACTGTGAGATAATAAACTGCTGTCACCGGGGATCCCTGGGTGGCTCAGCGGTTTGGCGCCTGCCTTTGGCCCAGGGTGCCATCCTGGAGTCCCGGGATTGAGTCCCGCGTCGGGCTCCCAGCATGGAGCCTGCTTCTCCCTCTGCCTGTCTCTCTCTCTCTCTCTCTCTCCCTGTGTCTATCATAAATAAATAAATAAATCTTAAAAAAATAAACTGCTGTCATATGAAATTATGCAGTTTATAGTACTTTGTTATGGCAGCCCTAGGAAACAAATATACCAACTTGCTGTGTCTCTTAGGCTCTGCTTGGGTGAGTGGTGCTGTTTCTTGATTTGTGCAAAAATAGGTCTTCCTATAGGTGTTTTTAGCTATCTGTTTTTTTTTCATCAAAGCCAACATTATTCTTATCTTAATTCAGTCAATGAGTTCGCCTCTGTTAATGAGTGTACTCCAAGCAAAACCTGGTATCCCTTCCTGGGCAGACCAACTTTGTTGACTCATGGGTTCTCATCCTTTCCTTCCACATTCCACCATATTTCCTTATTTCAAACTGCCCCAGAGGATTATGTCCTTCTCAACTTCCAATTTAAGTCAAAGTCTGACTTGATTAAACTTGGCCAACCCTCCTACTAACACAAGTCTCACTTAATTACCTTTTACTTGTCTATATCTGATCAATGGATCTAGTAGCTCTATTAAGTAGGTGTTATCATTTTTCCACTGAACCTAAAATAAAATAAAATAAAGACTCCTGAGCTTAGGATGGACCATAAAGGACATCTTTTCCAGCATTCCCTACCCTTTGCTTCCCCCTATTCAAGGTATGTATTTTTTTCTACAATATTCTTATCCAGCAAACATCTAGACACATTGCTTTAAAACCTCCGGTGATGGGAAATTCATTACTTCTTACAACTGTCCTTTTTATCTTTAGACATGTCTAGATTGAGGAAGGTCTTTACACAGATTTAGAATCTGTCATTCCATTCATTGTTGAACTAAAATTTGTGGACTAGCCAAAATAGTTCTGAGGAAGAACTGCTGAGAATTGGAAAGCAAGTTCTGTGGCCCCAAGGCTGTAAACACTCATCTTCCTTTTTATCCTTGGTTAGGGGCAGAAATAATAATCGGCAAAAATTAGGGAATATCTTGTGAAAGTACACCAGACTTTTCTTGAATGATTTTCCCCTGAGAGAGCCATAACCATCTCAGACAGGAATAACCAGATTATGACAGTTACTGCTCATGGCACCCATTTGACGATTACCATACCTTGCCTTCTATCATTGTTTGCCTCGTGTGTACATGTCTAATGATGAATTGGTCTTAGACCTACAGGAAGGCTGTTGTAGGTATGATGTTGTCTTTGCAGTTTTGTGTACTTTGGATGTACAATTTAGTATCCTAACTTCCCAACAGTATCAGCTGTTTATCTTCTGGGCTGCAACTCATGATTATAATCCCAACCTTTGGCCATTCTTTTCTTTCCATCATGCACATACTGCATCTCCATTTGCAACACAAATGCGATCCATCCCTCAAGACCAGATCCAATCCCATTTCCTCCAGGCTTTCCCCAAACTACTCTATGTACGTCTAACTCACATTCATCCCTTTCTTCTGTAAATTCTTCCTATCACTCCTATCATGCTTACCATCTCTCTCCCTTACTTTGACATCTTTATCACCTTGTGCCTACTCTTCTTACTAAACTGTTCCTTGTGTGTATGTGTGGATTCTTCTATCAGGCTCAGGGATCCTGAGAGGCAGAGACTAATTTTGTTGTTTCCCCCACAGTCTATGTACAAAAGAAATATTTGTTAAAAATACAAATAAGCTCAGTTGTTAGGACTGAGGAGGCTTTTGCTGATTGATCCATGCTCTTTCTCTCGTCCAGTCCCTCTTTTAACCTACAAAAGGCTTTTATGAAAAGTGTAGATGGAACAAAGTGTGCATTCAGAAGAGTAAAATGAGCAAACTAACTCAAAGACTAAATCCTTAACCTAAGCCTTACAGGAATCATACCTTAACACTCTGAATAAACACAAACACATCTCTCCTCTTGAAAAAAATTGTCAAAATATATCCTGGGCTGTCACAGTCCACTTCCTCTGTATCACCGTTACTGTCATTCATGAGATATCAAGAGCCCAGGGTAGCAGATGAGGGATGGGATGGTCCATTTTATATTCCATAAAAAGACATAGAGGTATGGCAACAAAGAATGATTTGCCCAGGAACCCAAAGAACTAGCCTCCATACTCACTGCCGTGCCACTCTCCTGAGCACATCTCCACTAGCTAACAGCTCTCATGCCAAGAGACCCAATGCAAACTTTAGGAAAGAGGATGGAAACTCTACTACCAGGTAGAAGTTTTGAGAGCAGAAAACACCAAGTCAAGCTGAACTAAAGAGGGGTCTTGACTCGATTAGTTTCCTCATTGCTCTATCTCTGCTTTGAGTCTTTCTCATATATTTCCTGCTCATGAGATTTACCAAGTATTCTTTTATCTAGGGGAATGGCAGATTTTTCCCTTCATTATGTAAAGGGCCAGACTATTAGTATTCTAGGCTTTTCAGGCTCTATGCTCTATATTGCTATTGTTCCTTTCTGCCTTTGTCGCGTGAAAGCAGCCATAGATCAAATTATGAGTCCCAATAAAACTTTATTTATAAAAACAAGTGGAGGAACTAATTTGACCTGGAACTCATAATTTGTTGACCCTTGATCTTGGGGAATCTCTATGTTCTTCAGCCTTGTTCTATTCCTGTGGCCACATTTTGGCTCCTATAGCTCATCTCATTTAGAACTGTTTCCTTCCCTCCCTCCCTTCCAGCTCCATCCATATTCTACATATCTATTTTGAGTCTCTGTATTTTCCTCCATGAAAACTTCATTGATCACTCCAACCTATATAACTCAAGTGAGTTTCCTATAGCCCATGGCATTTATAGTCAGTACCCCAGAGTTCAGAATATAATTGTTTCATGAGTATTAATTTTCTCTTACCAGCAATACTGTGAGGTTCTCGAGGGAAGAGAACACACCTTATAGTGATATAGATTTTCTATACTTCCCCTATTACAGCTTGGCATGTAGTAAGTGTTTAATAAGTACTTGCTAACTGATTTATTGGCTTATGTCTACAATAGTGTGTCTTTGCTTCTTACTTGGTGTGGTAGGCTGAAAAGTGGCCCCTCAAGATGTCCAAGCTCCAAATCCCCAAATGTGTGGATGTAACCTTATATGTGGATGAGGACTTTGCCATATGACTATGTTAAAACCTCAAGGTGGAGAGATCACCCAGGATTATCTAGATGGGCCCCATGTAATCACAGGGTCCTTATAAGAGCAAAGCAGGAAGAATCAGACAGATGACAGATAAGGGGTCTTTCTGGAAGCAAATTCTTTCCTGGTGCTTCCATAAGAACCAGACCTGTTGGCACCTTGACACTAGCCCAGTGAAACTTATTTCCAAATTTTGAGCTCTGGAACTATAAAAGGATACATTTATGTTGTTTTAAGTTATCAAGTTTGTGGTAATTTGTTACAGCAGCAATAGGAAGCTAAGACCCTCTGTGACAGAAAAACATTAATGATTAAAGGCATCAAGAGACATCTCTGTACCTCTCTGTGGATGCTACAGCAGACACCTAACCACAGCACTGAGCAGCTTTTCTCCACTGAGGAGGGAAACTTGAAGGAGGTGGTGAGGAAAGACTACAGAAAGGCATATTTGTTTCTAGGAAGAAACTTCCTAGAAAAATTCTGTACTTAAGCTACTCTTCCAGATGTAGTTGAATGAGACTGGTTCTGGAGATGTAGGTTTGAGATCCAGCTCTACCACATGCACGTGACCTTGGGCAAGTCACAGTTTCTTTGGCAGTAGAGCCTGACTGCTGCAAAGGTTGAAGGAGGTCTTCCCAGCCCCACTTAATTGGCCCCAATGAGGCAAAGCTAACCCCTCTGTTCATCTGGAATTAGTAAGACATTTACTAGAAGCTTGCAACAAAGCTACCCAATAAGAAGCCCAAGGGGCAGCTCTGTCATACACACCACTAAGGACTCAAGAGTAGATGCTGCTGAACTGCTAAGCAGCTTCAAGACTTCTTTCTGCAAAGGAGAGGTTGCAATTTCTCCAAAGAACGCTGCCAAGTCTGAGACCCAACAGCTAGGTGATTATTTCCAGAAGGATGGATGAGGAGGTTGTTTTCTTTTGTTCTTATTTTCTTGAGTTATATGCCTAGATTAATCATAGAGGTCCTACTAGTATACCCCAGGGTGCAATTATTGTCATTTTTATTCTATTAACAATAACAGTAAATAATAATGGCAGTTTTGTATGAACAGTAACATTCTAATGTTGTCCAAGGCCAGTCCTTCTCTTGTGTTCCAGATAGTTCTCTCCATCAATTTTCCCCACTTCTCCTTGTGTCATCAAACCTTCCTCACCTCTATCTCTTTCCCTTTACACTCTTAACATACTCAGCTTCTCCATACATTGAGTGAAAACAAACAAAAGATTTTCTTGAACCTCCTCAAAGGACCAATTGTTCTATTTCTTCCTTCCTTTCACTGCCCAAGTACTCCAAATCCTGTCTGCTCTCACTGCTTCCCCTTATCACCATCCTGTACCCTATAACATCTTTCATTCTGGCTCCCATTTCAAATAATTATTAACACAAATTACACTCTATACAACTGAACTTTTCTTAATTGACAGCTTCAACAGCCCCTCTCAGTTCCTTATCTTCTTTGACCTCTCTGCAGTGTATAACTGGCCTCTCCTTATAGCTACCACTTCCCTTAGTTTGCATGACAGTGCCTTATCCTGATTATTCTATTTGTAGTCTGCCCTCTGTCCTCTGCTCTTCCTCTTTTCCTTGTCCCCAATGGTGGCTGGTCACCAGGTCCTGTATCTAGTTCTCCTCTCTTCCCACCCTCAGTGATCTTGCCTACCCCATGGCCTTACCATCATCCATACACCACAGATTCCATTTTTACCCATTGTTCCACATTCCATTTCCATCTTTCCACATGTGTTGTAGACATCACCACATAGATGTTCAAAGAACACACTGAAATAGCTCCAAGTCTGAACTAATGTTCACTTCCATCAAAGCAGTAGAGCCATGGCTCTTCAAGTTGTATAGGCTTTGGTTCCAGACTAAGCTCCTCATTGCTTTACCTGTGTGACCCTAAGAAGTTCATTTTTATGTCTCTACTTCCTCACCTGAGAGATGGGAAAATAGAAGTATCTACTTCACAGAGTTCTTAAAAAAATTAAAAGGGATAGTGCATCCAAATCACCATGTTTAGTGTCTGGAGCATACTTATGGTTCAATAAATGTGAGTTGTTATTATACCTGCCTTGCCTTTTCCTATATATAACATCTTATTTTGCTTTTCAAACTCAGCTGGTCATCCTTGACTCCACCCTACATCCAACTGATTGTCAAATATTGTCAACTCTTCTTTAATAATATGTTTTTTATTTCTGCTTTGTGCTTTTCATGTGCTCAGTCTTCTTGCTAAGACCAACCATACCCTTTTATCCAGTATCTCCATCATCCTCTCTACCCTTCAATCCATCCTATATACTTGAGGGTTTTATCTTTCTGAAGTGCAGATTCAACACATCATTTTTCTGCCCCTATACCTTGAATGACATCTTATTACATTACAAATAATTAGAATTCAAGGCTCTCCATGATCTTATCCTTGCCTGCTTTCCCAGCATTATTTCCTACAACTTCCCTGTAAGGATCTCAAACTCTACCCAAACTTAGTATATCACAAAAACTTGTCTTGCTTTTCTGACTCTATATCTTTGCTTATGCCTTTCCTATTACTGATACTGCCATGTGTGGTAACTAAAATGTCAGCCTCCCTTTAAAGATTTTATTTATTTATTTTCTTTGAGAGAGAGAGCAGGGGGAGAGGCAGAGGGAGAGGGGGAGATTCTCAAAACAGACTCCTCACTAAGCATGGAGGTGGATGTGGAGCTTGATCTCATGACCCTGAGTTCATGATCTCAGCCAAAACCAAAAGTCTAACGCTTAACTAACTGAGCCACCCAAGTGCCCCTCTACCTCCCTTTAAAGTCCAAGTAAAATGGCACTTATTCAGACTTAGTGATTCTTAAACACTTTCAGTTTGAAAATCTGATGAAAATTTAGATTTTCTTCAGGAAAGACACAAATGAGCCAGTAGAACACTTGCATATGTTTTCAGAGGCCCATGAAACACTGCTACACCACTGAATGATTTTTCATATTTAATTTTTTTAATTCCCTGAATTCTTAAAACATCACATATCTTTTTCAAAGAACTCATCACATTATTCCTGGTATTTCAGTTAGTTTTTTTTTTTTTTTTGAGATTTTATTTATTTATTTATTCATGAAAGGCACAGAGAAAGAGAGAGAGGCAGAGACACAGGCAGAGGGGGAGAAGCAGGTTCCACGCAGGAAGCCCAATGTGGGACTAGATCCCAGGACTCCAGGATCACACCCTGGACCAAAGGCAGGCGCTAAACCGCTGAGCCACCCAGGGATCCCTATTTCAGTTAGTTTTAATGCAGGTCTTCCTAAATTTCCAGAAAAGTGTTTTCTTTGGTGTTGGTATTGCTATGTTTTTGTTTGTTTGTCTGTTTTTTAATGAGGTTCAAAGATCATCAACATTAAAGTCAGAGGAGTGCTTAGTAAAAATGAAGATTCTTGAGGGCAACTTCAGACATTCAAGCTCAGAGTCTCTGGAGGTGATGGGTAAAAGATGGAGAAACATTTCTCTATATGTATGCCCCGCTGAGGTGCTCATGAAGCCTTGGTCTCATCCCATGCCTGAGCCAGCACTCCAGAGGCAGGAGTATAGAAATATCCCTTTAGCCTTTCTGGTCTAGTGTTACTGGGAACTGTGATGGACAATAAGATAATTATTTCTCCTGCCATCTTCTACTGATTTATTGGATTATTTCTACACCAATACCTTTTGAATTTGGAACAGAGACTGCTATGTGTTTGGGGATATTGTATCTGGGTCC
The DNA here is from genome assembly GCF_048418805.1 of Vulpes vulpes. NCBI lineage: Eukaryota > Metazoa > Chordata > Mammalia > Carnivora > Canidae > Vulpes > Vulpes vulpes. The sequence goes on along the minus strand of NC_132791.1, from coordinate 119,664,671 downwards.
CTGAGCTGCCTTCCGTGCAGATGACTTATTTTTCTCAAACTCCTATCTGGCATTGGTGAGGAGGTTTCTGCTTAGTCTTGCTTTGATACATCTTAACACAGCTTTATAGAGAATTCTAGTATGTTTCCTAATGGAGCTTGCCTGAATTATGATAGCAATTTGTGTAAATGCCTTATCGTCCCTCTCTGACTATGAAGCTCTTAAGGGTGGACTAAACCAATTTCCAGGTTTGGCATATCCATTGTATTGCCTTGGTTCACCCAGATAGATGAGGTCTCTTCCTTCACCCGCCCCATTCCAAAAAAGGTCAGAGAATATTATAGCTTCCTTTTTTTTTTCCTATCTACAACCTACCCATTTTTCAATTTTTACCTCTTCCACAAAGTTCTTCCCAAGAAGTTCTAGTGCGCATTGATCTCTCCCCTTCTGAGCTGTCCAGAGCACTTAGAGTCTATTGCAAAAATTCCTTATCAACTGTAATCATATTCAGTCCACTATCTATGCTAGTTTGACAAAATGGTTAAGTTCATGGGCTCCAAAGCCAAGCAAACCAGAGTGTGAAATTCAACCCCAACACTACAAAACAGTATGGTCCAAACCTAGTTCTGGGACTCAGTTCAGCACCCATAAAATAGTATTAATATCATATATACTTCGTGGTATTTTTACGAGAATTCCCTGAGATAATATGTTTAAAGCCCTCAGCATATGCTCAGGATACAGTAAATACTCAATAAATGTTAGTTTTATAGAGATATCTTGTGTAAGTCAGGTTAGGCCAAGTTATGCTACGGTAACAAGGAATTTTAAAACATTGCTTCTTATAAAAACAAAAGGTTATTTTTCACTCAAGGTACATATCTAGTGTAGCAAAGTTAGGAATCAGCTCCACATTTGGTTGAGTCAGCTCCCGAGAACCAGGCTGACTACAAAGCTATTAGTAGAACATCACCCATCATCACAGCAAAGGGGAAAGAGACTATGGTAAAGCAAGAACTGGCTTTTAAAACTTCTGTCTGGAAATGACACATCTTACTTGCCCTTGTGTTTTATTGGTCAAAATCATAAGACAGAGTCTGACTTCAAAGGGACAAAAAAGAATGATTCTCCCTCAGGAAGGGAAGGGGGAAAATATTTATAAGTCTTTCATTTATTTTAATTTTCCAACATCAGTTATTTAACTGATATATCTTTCATATTGCTCAGAACTTAGCACATAGTAGGAAGTGAATACATATTTTATTGATGGATAGTAGGTGTTCATCATGTCTCTACATTTTGAATGGAGTTGAGTGATTGAAGAAGAAATTCCTTGGTGATATATAGCAAGTGTCTGAAAATGACAAAGTGTCAACTGATGAATTGACAGTAAAGGATCATAGATCCCTGTTTCCTTAAAACAAATGAAACCATCCACCTGGCACATATGCTTAACTTGAGTATCTTCCAAGTCCACATTTGCCTTAAGATTTCTTCTTAGAGTAATTTTTCACTTAGTTCTCTGCAAAATCCATGATGTTGCTGTCATTTTTACATTTAGATTCACAAGTCCAGCACACACAAAATTCTTTATTTCTTCCTGGGTCCCGGCCAGCAATTAGAATCCGATTTCTTCAAGTTATCTTGGGGATAAACATGTGGCCTGGACATCTGGGCACCTAGCTTCCTGCTCTCATAAAAGATGATTCTCTATTTAAATAAATAAAGGCCAAAGAGAGAGGTGGATAGTCCAAAAGTGTAAATCTTTAAAGGAAATAAAACCTAATCCCCCAGGAAATTTTGGGCATCTCTCTAACTAATTATTCATTATTATCGATTATCTTGCCCTGGTTTTATCCCTAACCTTGAGAACATTTCTTTCGAGTCACTCTCAGTCTTGAAACTTAGAATCAAAATTCCTTCCTAGGGCATATTTATGGCTCCAGTGCTTCTGTGGCTTCACCAGATAGTAATGTCCCTGGAGTCTGTCTTCTGCCAACAGCAGATTAAGCCTCTACCGGGAGAGCCTTTTGCTTCTCTAGAGTTTTCTTTCTCAGTCATCAGTGATCAGATGTCTCACATGACCTTGATGACAAGTTCTTCCATCTCGGTACTAGAAAGAAATTTCCAGCGGGGGGAATACTATCTCCTTTCAAGTCCCCTACTCAAAATTTACCTTCTTCTTTATCCATAGAGTAGAATCCCAAGTGGGATCTAGAAGCACTGAAGCCACATAAAGCTGCTAGTCTGGGATTCTGGGAAGCCAGGGGGAAGATCAAAGGGCTTCATGAAAGAAAGGGATGCCAACCTATTTACTAACTCACTCACTCTTTCTTTCTTTTTTTTTCCTACTTTCCTTCTTTCATCCTTATCAATATTTTGACTAAATTATATGCAAACCAAAATTTGAATTGAATCCCTTTAGCAACCAGCTCTTTTACAATACAGTGCTTTTTTGATACAGACTGTCTGCTTTTAAATGCTACGTGCCTCTTTCCAATGCAGGCCCGTAGCAAAACATATCACTATTTAAATGTACTTATAACATCTTACTTTCTATTAAAAGTCAAGAAAAGAGAGTAAGAATTTTCCGCTTTGTTTTTTACTGTAATGTTCTCATAGATAAACATATTACATGGCATACAGGTCTCCAACAACTAATTGTGGGTGAAAGTGTGAATGAATAGCATGGTGGTGGACAGATATTCAACCCAGGCAAACTTCCTGAGTTCAAAACACAGTTCCACAGTTCCACACTTACTATGTGATTTTCCTCTTTTCTGCTTCAGTTTTCCTCTCTCTGAAATGGGGACAATACTGCTTGGCTTAGTCAAGATTCATGCAGATAACAGAAAACATACCAGGTATTTTAAGCAGAAAAGGATTGAAGACACCGAATTATGTGCTTACAAAATTGTCAAATGATGGGAGGAGCAGGCTCTGGGATCAGCCTATACCAATCAGTTCCAAAACACCATTGCCCTACTGGCCCATTAAGAGAACCCCTACATCTGCCCATCATAAAGCTGAGGAAACAGTAGGTCACTGTCCAAACTGCTAAATTCAAGAACACATCACCTGAGATGTAATCCAAGGATCAGAAGCCACCAGACCGGCTGGTTCTAAGAAGAACAGTCTGGAAGCTATCATCACAACTGCTGCTCCCAGGGTCAAATGGACTAGACTAACTGGATCTGTATTAGGAAACGGATTTTCTCCCTATCTAACACACCAAGGAATTCAAGTTTCAAAAAAAATCTGATTGAATAAACAAAATCCCCATCTAGATTCTAGCTATGAAGCATTCTGGGAAGTGTAGTTTTCAGTTTCCGAGGCACAACGACATATATAAGAAGCAATCAAAGAAGGGGGTGCAGTAGATGTTGAACAAACTGGGCTATCCCCTGTAGGATTTAAGTGAGATTGTTCGTGAAAGTGCTTTAGCACAGTGTGTGACACATGTTTAACGTCCAATAAATGTTAGCTCTGTTACTTTCTATAAGGCGATCTATCTACGCTAGCTTGGGTGGTAACCACTTACATATATTTCTTAAACGCTACAGGCACAGAATAACAAGTTTCATTAACGAATCTTATAAAACCTAACACTGGTATTTTTGTTGCTGGACATTGGCAGGGCCCATGTATCCCTCATCGCATTCCACATTCCTGACTTTCTTCACATGACTGAAAATGAAGGCAAAATCCTCCTCCCAGAGTTTGGGCAAAATGTTGCAATGCTCCTGCTGAGGCCTTCCCCACTGCTTACCCTCTTGGAATCCACAGAACCTGCAGTTTGGCTAATCACTTCAAGCTGCAATTATCTATAGAATACGCTCCAATTGTTTGGTCCTTTGTGATTTGGGGGCAGCATGTATAGGTGTTTGTGTTTCTTTTGTGTGAAGGATGCTCATTCCAGTGACCATTTACCCACTTCTCCTCAATTAGGTATCTTTTCCCCACTGGGATCAATTCAAGTTCCCTTTGCCTCCTTTTATTTTTCCCCAGGCAAGTGCTCTGAGGACACTTCTTGCATGTTGAATAAGTCAACCCACAATATTGTCAGTGCACCATCTACATACCAGTTTCTATGCTAGGTCCTGTAGATCAAGACTTGCAGTTTGTCTAGGAAGACCTGTGGGGCTCTAAGAACACAAAATAGAGCAACCTAATCCAGATTTTGGTTGGGGATCGTGGACAATGTCTTCAAAAATAAAAACATAAGCTGAGAACTGAAGGATAAAATATGAATGGGAATTAGCCAAGGGACACAGGCTTAGGGCATCAAAGGGTATTTTATAGAAAGAGAGAAATATACACAGGATATCTCTCCCCTCTCCCAATAAATTAGTAGGTAAAAAATAGATTGCTGAGATTAGTGGTCAAGTTTCTGTTCTTTCACATATGGGTAATACAAAGCAATCCCATTTGCCTTAGAGCCTGCTGGTCCGCCACTGAATACAGTTTTGGTGGGAATGCCAAGTCCAGTGCCCTGCACTTTGGGGCCAGACTGTAAGTGGATGAAACAATCTAAGCCAATCAGGTGCTCTCTCCAGAATTTGAATCTTAAGTGTGTTAAAAGAAGACTAAATAAAGCTCAGCTTACCATAGTGGTGGGAGGCTCTCGGCCATCCATTATTTTAAGATACTTTGGTTTCTGTCCTTTCTGAGATTGCTCCTTTAGCATTTTTTTCCCCTCTCAATTCTGTGAAATACCTCCTTTTTTCCTGACACATTTTATTTTATTTTTTTTTGCCTAAGTCATTCTCCATGACTTGCAACTAAGAAACCTTAGGGGATACAGGAGAAAACTTTTTTGGCTAAGGAACATTCTTCTGATAGGAGATTGAGGTGAAAAGCAAGAGCACAGGGCAGGGGTAGATAGAGACTAGTGAACAAAAGCTATCCCTAACTGTTCCACATTAAAAATACATAAAACATTGGAAAATGAGGACAGACCAGAAGAGGGGGGGAATGCAGTTGAACAACCTGGTGAAATTGTTTGAACAACTATGAAGAAGACCTGCCTCCCTAAACATTTTGTCCTAAGGCATTTTTCTACACATAAGGATGCTGAATGTGAATGGTTTTGTGGCGGGGGGGGGGGGGGGGGGGGGGAAGGGGAAGTGGAAACGGAGAAGGAGTTAAGTCCCACATTCCCATTGTCATGGAGTGAAATAATGACAGCTAGTGTGGGACTGGGAAAGAAATTCAGCGATAATGGTAGCTGAGAGCCACAGGTAACCGTGAGACTATAAGCCTTGGACATACTGCCATACGCCATCAGACAGGGATTTGGGTCCATTGTAGCTGACTTTCTTTTTTTATATATAATTTTTTAAAGATTTTATTTATTTATTAATGAGAGACAGAGACAGAGACAGAGAGAGAGAGAGAGAGAGAGAGAGAGAGAGGCAGAGACATAGGCAGAGGGAGAAGCAGGCTCCATGCAGGTTGCCCGATGTGGGACTCGATCCCAGGTCTCCAGGATCAGGCCCTGGGCTGAAGGCGGCGCTAAACCACTGAGCCACCCGGGCTGCCCTGTAGCTGACTTTTTTTTAGAACAGAATGATCCATAAGGTGATGCCTGTCTATACATTTATGCCTCAAGAAGAAAACCTGGTGGATGACACATCAATATATTAGTAGATACTTTGCATGGTAGATTACAGGTGATTTTTATTTTATTCAGTATACCTTTTCAGATATTGCAAAATTTCTATAATAAAATATAATGGAAAAACACTATTTAGAGCATGATCAAATACACAGCCCTTTTACCTCAAAAGACTGCTGTGAGGACCAAGTCACACAATGTATATAAAAGTCTCTCGTAAATGTAAGGATGACTATTAATAATCCTTGTATATTCAGAGCTGGTGCTGTTTACAGAGCCCACCCTGGATCAGCAATGCTACATGGGAGCAGCCTTGCTGACTGGACAGAGGTGGCTTTGATGCTCTATCCCTTCTTCTAAGTATGGTTGCCTCCACAGCAGCATTTCTGCTTCCCAGCAGCTGTCATGGTGCCAGTGGGTAGGGGCTTCTTCTACCCTGGATAACTGTTGCTACTGGCAGCACATACAACAGATGCACCTACAGACTCTTGGAAGAGACACATGGTAGCCTGGAGAGGCCTCCACAGATACTCACAACGAAGACAGGCTACTCTAGCATCCAGTGCACCAACCTCCAGCACCCAGGATGACACAGCCAAGACAGTTCTTTGTGACAGTTGGCCACCACAGGTGGCCTAAGGGTCAGTCTTCAAGTCTCAGTAGCACGTGGAGGATAGTCCTTTGGGAGCCCTGCCCTGTTGGGGTCCTAGGAACAGTGGGCCTTTATACCGGGGTTTCCGAGGAGGGTCTCGGAGGCCCTGATGGGGACGACAAGCCTCTGGGACTCAGTATTAGAACCTTTTGAGGCATGGGCATCCTTGAGAACTCCGGGTGATTTTTATCCCAGATGGTTCAGGGGTGTTAGGACTTTGAGAGCAGCCAGTTGGTTCTGAGGGCAATTTGGAGCCCTTTGCCTAATGAGGGGGCAGCCCAGCTCAAGTGCAAACCCCTCTCCTGAGACCTTGGGAAAGATTCACGGTCGACCTCACTTGCTCCATGATGCTTTGTGCATACCTCATTCATAGCATCTATCACACGCCATGAAAGTTATATATAGATACACAGATATAGATAGATAGATAATGTGGATAATAGATAGAGACACATCAATTTCCTTATCTTTGTTCAGAGGACTGTGTGCTCCCAGGACACTGGGAATAAGCCTTGTCCACCTACCATAGTGCCTGGCAGGCAACAGCCTCAGTGGCAAACTCAGGAGCAAACGAATTCATCTACTCATTCAACAAATATTTATGGCATTATTGGCTCTGGGCCAGGCACCGTACAAGGCACTGGGGACCCAGTGATGAAGGAGACAAAAACCAGCCTCCACAGAGCTCCTCTTCTAGTGGGGAAGACACAAATATACTGTCACATAAGAAACATCAAACGTCAGGGATTGCCCTGAAGATAGATGGTGCACGAGGGAGGGAGGGAAGGAGGGAGGGAGGGAGGGAGGGAGGACTGCTTCAGATGTGGGTGGCCCGGAAAGGCCTCTGTGCAGAGGCTGAGTGGACTGAGAAAATGAGCCCTTCTGAAGTCTGAAGGAGGTCGTGCTGTCCATAGATGGAGGATTGAGAAGAAGGCTCCGAGGTGAGAGTAGCCCTGCTGTGTCCCCGGACCACACAGGAAGGCCACACAGGAATGGGAACAGGTAGAAGGTGGGATTAAGGGGACCCACAGGAGCCCAGTGATGCAGGGCGTAGTGAGCTATGGAGGGGAGGCCAGACTCTATTCTGAGAGAAAGGACAAACCATTGCAGGGTTTCGAGCAGGGGATTGGTGCAATCTGATTTGTGTTTTAAGTTGCCTCATGAGAATGGGAGAGGAACAAGAGTGGAAGCAGTGGGAGTAGTCAGGAGGCAAGAGTTAAACGAAGGAGACATTGGGGGATTCCATGTGGATGGTCATGCCGTGCACTGTGTAGATATAGAGCATAGTCAGGTACAGCGGGCACTGGGTTTTCTATTTTTAGCCTGCAGGAATTAGGCAAGTTCCTGGCTGGAAAAGTCTAGGGCTGGAACCCACAATGTCCAGTTTCCAGCGTTACCGGAAACCTGGCCAAGGCAAGGCATAAGCAGGGCCCAAGGATCAGAGCAGACAGACCAGTAGGCCCTGGGTATCTGGCTGCTTCTTGAAGGAGACGATGGGGCTGCCCCCTGAAGTGAATGCTAGAGAGCACCACGAGGATGTTGCCCAGGACCCAGCTGCCCCACCTCGCATTCTCCCTCAGCACCCACTAGATGGTGCGGGAGCTGGGACTCTGGCAACAACAGGTGCTGAGACCTTTAGGGCAGTACCAGAGGCTGCTGCCCCCCCACCCCCAGGCCTAGGCTGAGGACAGGGAAAAGGAAATTATAGGGAAAAATAAGACACCTCCGACCCAACCCGCGCCAGGTCCCATTCTCCAGTGTGCTGATGGGGACGGGAATGCAAAGGCACATCCTGGCAGGCGGGGACATGACAACTTTCGCCATCACCTGGGCTCTCCAGAAGCAGCTGGCACACGATTTTCCTGCGAAGCCGGCCCCAAGCACCGCACCTGGGGACGGAGCACTCCTCCCCTTCTTGAGGCCCTCCAGCTCCCGGGTGTCACTTTTATTTACTTGTGTTACTGAGGACTGCCGGGAATGGCAACTAAAATGCTCACGTAAGGGTCTGTGGAGATTTATTCCACTGCCACCTTAGTGCTCGTTAAAACGCATGTAAAAAAGGATGCTGGGAGGTGATCCGGAGCAGAGCCAGCAGAAGAGTGCAGAGCTCCTACACGGAAACTGCCACGGGGTATTTATGGCCTCAGAGTGAGACCAGATGCTCTACCTAGCAGCCAGGGCCCTCCGAAGTCGCACAAATGCCCCCAGCATCTCCCCAGCATCGCTTCACGCACAGGAAAGCCTTTGCTCCCAACCAGCCAGGGCCTCACCGCTCTACCCCCACCCCCAGCAAGCCACACATTCCTTGCACCCCTCAGGCACCTGAAGAGTCTAGTACCCTCCTTCCACCCAGCCCTCCTAAATCTTCCCCACCTGCAAGGTGCACACTCAAGCCCCACCCTTAGCAACATCTGCCCTCCCTTGCCCGGACCATGTGAGGCTCATGGCAGGCACACTAGGGCCCCCCAGAGATGTCCATGCCCTCCTGCCTTACACCCGTGACTCTGTTCCCCATGGAGGCAAAGGGACTCTGCAGATGTGCTCATGTTAAGGACCTTGGATGGGGAGGTGCTGGTGGATTTTCTGGGGAGGGGGGCCCACCATAACCACAGGGTCCTTAGAAGAGAGACCCAGGAGGTTTTGAATTGGAAAAATGAGGGAGGCTAGAGGCAGAGGTCCGAACTATGGACCTTGAAGATCAAGAAGGGGCCATGAGCCCAGGCATGTGGGTAGCCTCTATGCTACAGGAGGCAATGAAACAAATCCCACCCCTAGGACTCCAAAAGGAGTACAGCCATACCAATGCCTTGGTTTTAGATTTCTGGCTTCCAGAAATGTAAGAGAAGACACTGGTGGGGTGTCAAGGCTCTAGGTGTGTGATGATGTGTTACCACAGCCCTGGGAAAGTAGGAGCACATTCTCCCCTTTCTGAAAGCGTTTCTGCTACTCATTTTGCTATGTCATCGCGGTCGGCCCCCCAACTCTAATCCTCTTCTCCTTGCCCGGCCTGGAGGCCCCCAGAAATTCAGGGGGACACACCTGACATAGCTTTTGCATGTCCTCAAGGCTCAATGTAGGGCTCAGCACATACTGGGTGCTCTGCCAATGGGCAGAGAAGGAACTGTGAACAGGTGGCAGGAGCACCTCCGAGGGGGCCTGTGGGTACCCCGCCTGGTTTGCTGAATGCGTTCCAGAGTTCTCCTAGGGCTTCGATGGTCCTGGCACTGTGCTAGGTCTTAGCGATACAGTGGGGTCCCCTTTATAGGAAGTCAGCAGGCTAGTAGGAAAGACAAACAGGCAGTAACTCATGAACTGTGCTGTGGGGAGCAATGGGAACCTGGAAGGGGCAATTAAATTGGTCTGGGGAATCAAGGAAGGCTTCCTGGAGGAAGTGACCTATAGGGTGAGAGAAGAAGGATGGCTAAGAAGAATCAGTCTAGTCAAAGAGCTGAGAAGGTGATAGGAGGGGGGCATGAGAAACAATGCACCAAACAACACAGACGGAGATACGTATACACCCACATTCAGGGCAGCATTCTTCACCCAAAAGGTGGAGGCAATCCAAGTGTCCAGTGATATGAATGATAAATTAACTATGGTCTATTCATACAATGGAATATTATTCTCCTTCAAAAGGGCGAACATTGACACAGGCTACAACATGGATAACCCTGAAGACGTTATACCAAGTGAAATAAACCGGTCACAAAAGGACAAACACTGCATGATCCACTCAGACGAGGTACTTAGAGTGGTCAGCTTCACACAGACCAAATGGAGAGCAGTGGCTGCTAGGACCTGGGCGAGGAGGGCGGGCAGTCAGTGGTAAATTTTACTTTTAAATGTTTTACCACAATTTAAAAAATTATTTAGTTAAACAAAAACAATACCGAGCTAAGAAGAGGCTCCTACCTCTGGACACAAGTGTCTGCAACCATCACTAAGCACCTTCCACATCTAGAGATGACTAGGCCGGCTTCCCACTTGGCAGCCTCACAGTTAATTAGGGATAATTGGGGCAAACAAAGGTAACCCCTCCGTTGGCGTGCCTGGGCTGCACCCTCGTTCATGGTGGAGGTCTTACATCTACCATTGTAAGAGTCGGCCTCGTATCCACCAAGCCTGTCTTCCTCGCTTCTGATGTCTCTGGGGTCTTTCGCCAACCAGGCATGCTGGTGACAGGTGAGTCACGGGCTTGCACGCAGGTTGGGGTGGTCCTAGGGCAGCACATGCTCCTCAGCAGTGTAGTTAGGAGTTTCCTCAATGTCTCCTCCAGCTGCATCCACTGATCACCTCTCTCTGGAGCCAGTGGGGGAAATGGATGCTCTTTCAGGGCCCCGACAGGGGACCCACAGCAGAGGGACGGGACACGCAGTCACATGCCTGCTCCTTCTGCCGGGGCCATGGCTTCATGAGAGGAGCTGGAGGGTGACAAGGTACGGTGGTTTCCAGGGCAGCCTCCCTCTGCATCAGGATCTCTGGTGACTCCAATCTTCAACCCTGTGGCTGAGCCTAGCTCACCTTCCCAGACTTGTTATTCCCTTACAGGGATTTCTTTCTATGGTTCCCATTCTTTCTCCTTTCTCCATCCTCCTTCCACCTCCCCATTCAGTTGTCCCTCAGATATATCTATGAAGCTCTGAATTCCAAATAAAGCAAAGGTTCAGATTATTTCCCATGGAGCTCTCAGGCCCCAGGGAAATCACAGGATGTTGCTTGACACCTGTAACCAAGTCTCTGAACATTTTGTGACAGTTGAAGTGATTTTTTTCTGCCCAGAGCACAGAGAGGGCCTCCAGGGGAGTGTTGCTTCACCTCCAAGTTGTCATATTCTGGTCTCAGCCGAGACACCCTTTTACACCAATCTGTACTACAATCTTATAAGTGTTTTCTTAGCACTTTTGAATTACATGGTACAGGAGGACAGAGGCGGGAGAGATTGATTCTGTCGAGGGGAAGTTGTTCCAGAGAAAGGAGTAGGGCCGGGGTGATACCAGGACTCCCTGACATCTGCTGAACGGCATGCATGGGAGCACAGAGCCTTGTTATCACTCGTGCCATTATTTCTCACATTCACAGGTTCTACGGGTCAAACGTCCTCCCAAAGCACACCATCAGAAGGAGACAGTGTGGGCTAGCGGGAAAGCCTTGGATGTAGGAACCAGGGGCCTGGGCTCATGTCCTCACATGTCTCAGGATCCTTAGCCTATCAGCACTCTGGTGTGAGCACCCTCAGGACGATGCACCACCACCAGTAGTTTCACTGCCTTCCTTATAGAACTTCTGTGACAGCCAAATGGGATGGCATATGAGAAAATGCTTCAAAAACTGTCTAACACTCTACAAATATAAAGGAGGAATAAAAACGAGAGTAAAATAAAAAGAATATTTATCATAAGAAAGAATAATGATAAAAAAGCCTAGCATAAATCAATGGGCCTGTGAAATGGCTGATCATAATCTCCCAAATAGCACATTATGGATATTTGTCATGGCCAGAAAAGCTTTAGTTTGGCAAGAAAGGTCCCCCAAATCCCCATGTAAGTGTCCCTCTGGGCTATGGGTCGGGAAGGATAGAGGATGTGTCCTCACACTTAGCTGTCAGAAGTCATCCTGAGTGACATGAGCATCAACCCACTGGGCTGGTTGCCCAAAACTATAACAAATCTTAGAACATGCATTATGACATATTGTCACTGAATGGGAGACTCAACAACAGAATCACTTTTTCCAATTGAACTGTCACCTTCTAGAACAGGACTCCCTTAAGAACAGAAACTAGTTTCCTGCTCTTCTACCCACAGCCTTGAATCCCCCCATCCCATTTCTTTTCCCAATTCTCCTGTCCAAGAGAGGCTACCTCCAACTCACTGCAGTGTGATGTCGGAAATCCGAGGAGGCCAGTGGGAGAGAGGAGGCTCACACACTCAGCTAAGTGAGAGGGCTGTTAACAGTGAGGTCAGGAAGGTCAGGTAAGCTGAGCAAGCCCCGCGTTGCCATGGAGTTTGTTGAATTAGACACAGAACAAGGAGATGCTGGTAAGAGGAGGTGACCCTGACTGCTGGAGTGACATACTCTCCTTACCAAAGGTATACTCACAGCCCTCCTAGAAAGTCACCCTTCACGTGTGGGGATTTGGGCTCTGGGGCAGGGGTGGCTGTGCTAGGCTGTCTTATGTTTAGGTGGAAAGGCTGGGAAGATCCATGGCGGAGCCAGATCTGGGTAGGATCCTTAGGTAGCAACTGGGTAGCACCTGGGGAAACAAGGACCAGCAAATCCAACACTGTGAATGGGAATGACCAGAATCACAAGCTAACCAGAGTTAAGATGGATGGAAAACTCAGGAGGTGTAGGCCATGGCTGGTAAGGGACCCACAGTACCTTTGAAGACTGGCAGCCATAAGATGTGGGGTTGGGTAGGGGTGGCTGTGAGTGTGCAGCCTGGGCTTCAAGGCCCTTCTGCACCCTTGAAACCACTTAGTCCCTATTTAGCTTTCTTTTGTTCCCACCGCCCCAGACAAGGTTCTCCTTGCTGCTGGAAGGTCCTTGCAGTTAGCACCCATTTCTCAGATCTGCTTGGCAAATAGGCTGATGGGAAACTCACCCTTAGGGTGAGCCATAAGTCCCCATGCTCAGGGTAAGCTCATGCTCTATCACTTTCTCTCAACACACAATCCCATAGACAGGCTTCTTAGGTAAGTTGCTAAGTAGTGTTTACCACTTAAATAGGTGCCCACGTTTCACAGAAGAGGAACGGCCACTCGAAAACCCATGTGACAATTGGCTCCATGCTTGCATTGTGTTTTATTATTGCTGATATTAAAGCATGATAAGCAATATCCTAGTTAATTTATCATTGGCCTTCACCTTATACTTTTGCAATATTTGCAATTTTCCCCCTCTCGACCCCCAGAAGAGAATAGCAAATATTTTACCTTATTAAGCATTTTATGGATGAAATTCAGAGGTATAAGACCTAGTATCTAGTAACTTTCCAGTGTTAAGCTTTTAAAAGTGGCTTTTGATCTATTTTTGGTGTTTTTCAGGTTTCTTTTGCAAACCAGGCAGTTTCTCAAGGCTAAGCTTTCTTCCTTGTCTCCATATACAATTTATTCACATACTACTTTTGAGAATAGCCTATAGGCCAGATACCCTTCTAAATGCTGAACTACGGTAATACATACAACCATCAAAAATTCCTGTCCTCATTGGGCTTATATTCTATTGGAAGAGACCAATAATAAACAAGATGACTTAGTAAAATATATAGTGGTAGATACTGTTGTTTGGAAAAGAAAATAAAAGAGGGCATGGAGATATAACAATCCAGAGGTGAAGGATAAAATTTGAGGTAAAAAAAATCTTTATTAGGCAAAGGGACATTTGAATAAAGACCTAAAAGGAGGGAATCCCTGGGTAGCTTAGCGGTTTGGCGCCTGCCTTTGGCTCAGAGTGTGATCCTGGAGTCCCAGGATCGAGTCCCGCGTTGGGCTCCTGACATGGAGCCTGCTTCTCCCTCTACCTGTGTCTCTGCCTCTCAATCTCTCTCTCTCTCTCTCTCTGTCTATAATTAATAAATAAATAAAATCTTAAAAAAAAAAAAAAGACCTAAAAGGAAGTGAGAGAGCTGGCCATGTGGTACCTGGGGGAAGAATATTCTATGCTGAGAGAAAAGCAAGAGCAAAGGCCCTGGAGCAGGACTGGGCTTAGTGTATCTGAGAAACAGTGAGATCAGTGTGGCTGGAGCAGAGGTAATATGAGGAGCACAGAAGGAGCTGAGATCATAGAGGAAGTCAGATTATGTTGAGCTCTCTGGTCAGTGTAAGGACTTGGGCCTTTACCCTGGAGGGGGCACAGAAAGTGTTGGAAGTTTTTAGCAGGATCCCTCTGACTGCTCTGTTGAAAATAGAGCATGAGGGACCAAGAAGAGAAACAAAGAAAATAATTATGGAGCTAATGCAATATTGGAGGCAAGAAATAACGATGGCTTGGACCTAGGTAGTGACAGTGGGAGTAGTCGACAGAAGTTGAACTTTGGGTATATTTTGAAATTAGGAGTGAAATGATTTTTTTTTTCAGGAGACATAGTAAATGACAGAAGGGGAAGAGTCACAGATGTCACCCAGACTTTGAACCAGGACAATGGGAAGAATGGAATAGCCATCAATTGAGATGCAGGAGGTGCAGGAGAGGATGGCCTAGGAAAGAGGAGCGGGAGCTCAAGTTTGGACATGTTATGTTGTGATGCCTGTAACACAGGTCAAGTAGGCAGTGGACATGTGTATCTGGAGCAGAGGGGAGAGAATGCACTGGGGGATGATGGTATTTAAAGCCACAGGGCTGGACGAGCTCCCCAAGACAATGTGCATGTGTAGAAAGGATCAGGGCTCCGAGGACTGACTCCTGATGCGCTCCAACATTGAGAGGTTGGGTGTATGAAGAAGGATCAACAAAAGTGACTTTAGACAAAGCAGCCAGAACATTTAAAGGAAAACTAATGAATACGGTGTCCTGGAAGCCAAGTAAAGGCAATGTTTCAAGAAGGAGGAACCGACTAGGTTGAAGGTTGCTGTTCATAAGTCACCCAGCATGAGGAGTGAGAAATGGTCATCACATTTAGAGTGATCTTGATAAGAGATTTTGGTTAAGTGGCAGGATGAATGGAGTCAAAGGAGGTTTTCTCTCTCTTTTTTTTTAATATAGGAGAAATCATGGCAGGTATGAATGCTGATAAAAATGACCCAGAAGAAAGGAGAAAAATAATACAAGAGAGGATGATTCAAGAGAAAGAGAAAAAAAGGAGGTTACTGGAGAAATGTCCTTGAGTAGGAGTGAGGAGATGGGGTCCAGGACATGGACTATCAGCTATCAGCCTCGTTTGGGTCACAGATAGTTCATGCTCCTTACTAGACAGACAGCTGGGCTTATGCATTTATATGCAAATGATTTTTTTTACCAACAAGAGGGCTTGGAAAAGTAGTCTATCAGCTCCTGGGACAGAGACTGCAAGTAGTCTTTGGCCACTGAAAAACTGTTAGGACAAAAGGATTCCTGGCTCTTTGTATCTATCTCTTTGTACTACTTTGATATAACTCATGGAAGCAAAATATTCCCTTATACTAGTTATAATTCTAGTGACTTATTTTAAACCATAGATCCAAGGGACATGATGTGACCAAGAACATGGTGCCTACAGCAGAGTAGTCACTCCCTAAATACTGTTTAAAGGGAAGAACACAGGAATGCATGAAAGCATGAATAACTAAATGGCAATCCTGCTCTTTTACCTGACACCAACCTACAAAGGTTTGCAATTGCTCCATATATTTTCATTTGCCGTAGGAAAACAGAATAGCTACACGTATCACAGGCTTTGGAATTGGACAAGTATAAGTTTGATTCCCAGGATGCATCTCAGTTAGATATGTTCTTTAACCTATATGAATCCCATTTATAAAATGGAAATAGCAATGATCCTTAACTTACAGAATGGCTCTGAAAATCAAATCAAACAAAGACTATTAGGTACCTAGTAAAGTCCCTGAGAAATATTAGATATTAAATAAACGTTGACTTAAAAACAACTCTGCTTCATGACCTTGTAAAATTCACTGACTTCTGCAACATCTTTAAATTTTCAATTCAAGCCAACCCATGGGATAAGGAGTTCCAGAAGATTCTTGCCAACTGTGCAAAATCCTGCTTCTTTCTTTAAACATAAAATTATTTCTTCTCAAGCTTCTTTTTCCCCTCACCCCAATTTAGTGATCAGTCCTCACATTTTGGGTGACTCCTCTTTGTTTGCTTTTAGGATTAATATATGTATTTTTTAACCTGCAAAGTCTTGTTTTCCTAATGGCAAAGAGATGGATATTTGGGGATCCTGCTTTACTTTGAATGATGCTTCACCCCAGAAGACATTTCTTGGAGACACCCTATGTAAAGAGGAGGGAGATGTAAGACACAGGGCCTCAGATCACATCCCCTCCACAGCCGGCTTTGCTGCAACAAGAGAGAGATGTCCACCGGGTCAATGGGGAGGTTTGCGTTGTGGTTTCTTCACCCCCATCAAGTCATGTGTGACTAGCAGGAGATTTGTTTGACATCTCTTTTCACATGAGGTCAGTAACACTCAGCAGACGGTGTTTCAGGCATTAAGGATGTTCTCACAGGATCCTGAAAAGGCTTGTAGTGAGAGATGTTTCTAAGGAACCTAAGGCCACCTACAAGGACTGGTAAGTAATCTGAGAGGAAATAAGCCGCTTAGACTCAGGATTCCCCATGTTTTTTTTTTAAAAAACCAAGAAAGAATGGTTTATCTGCAAGGAAGCTTTGATGGAACAAAAAAGAAATGTGGGCAAAAAAATGAGGGGAGCCCATGCAAGAATCTAGGCACAGAAATACCTGACACCTGGGCACTCCAGCCAGAAAAAAAAAAAAAAAATGACAGTATCCAAGTTTAAGTGGGAAGCATTCTCCCCAGAATCTCTAACCTGCTCATCTCCCCCTGCCTCTCTCACAAACATCCCTCTCCCTCTCCAGGAGAATATAGAAGGCTCTTCTCTTGAGAAGATATATATCTTCTCTTGAGATATTAAGCCCTGCTCAGGCTGTATGGACCATAATTTTTTCCTGGTATGAACATTTTGTGGCCCCTTGTGGCCCTAGAGCCAACATTCTCAACTCAGGTGCTTCTGTGCCCTTTTTCACACAAGGGGCCATCACTCTGGCAGGATGCTAAGGGCCCACAAGAAGCTGCTCAAAGTGGAGGGCAACTTTTGAGGCATCTCTGACCACTACGGGTGCTGCTGGGATAAATGTCAGGGCACACTGCAACCCAATCCCACAGACGACCAGGTGGGATGCTACCCCACACTACTCTTATCTCCATAGATTTCCCCCCAAAGAAGATGGGTTTGGAGAACAGGACAAAAGCCTAAAGGAAGTCCACAAAGCCAGGGGTAGAAAGGACTGAGGTCCAAAAGAATGAAGACGGTAACAGTAACACCACCTCTAATGATGTGTTTATAGATTACTAATACGTGTAGGTCTGGCTAATTGTCTTACATAGCTCACCTCAATTTTGTTACCAACCATGTGACAAAGGTACTGTCCTTAGCCTCATTGTAGAAAAGATGAAGCTAAAGCTCAGAAGGGTTGGATAATTTGCAAAAGTGGTACAAACAGTAAGTGATGATCTGGGTAGTAGAAGCCCATAACCCTATGTTTTTAACTAATTGACGTGGATACTTTGTAAGCAAGAAAGGAACAACACAGGTGGTGACCGGGTGAAGGCCTCTGGCCTTGGTCCAGATGACTTGATTCTAACGCAGCCGTGGAAAAGAGGACCTGGAGAAATTCAAGATAGGGAGGCTTCCACCTTTCCACTTTTAGCTTCTGCCTCAACTGAAATGAGGAATGCAGCAAGCAGTCTATGTATCTATCCTAAGATGGGTGAACACTCAGGGAATCTCACGTTCAAAAATACAAGATTGGGTTTTGTCCCAAAGAGAACACAAATATCAACATGCCTCTGATGGGAAAGCACCAAAAGTCACCCATCGTGCCCCTACCACGGCCCCCAGCACCTAGGCCACCATCCTTCAGCATGTCTTTAACTACCTTCCAATCATTTTCATCCACCAGGGTAGGACCAGCAGAAACCGAGGAGCATCATCTCCTGTCTCAGTGAATGTCAGACTTTGAATGAGGACCATTCTCAACAAGAGTTGTCCTAAACCTGAGATGGGATTCTCAGAGAATTCACCAGGACTTCTAAATGGAATTTTTCAGAACAAAGACACACAAAAAAGTTTCTAACCAGCATCACCCAGTGGGATGTTTGAAGAAGTCGGGCCTTCTCCATAAATTGAGGGTGTAGGCTTGGCTTCATGTGGCTCACTTATAGTTTATCAGCCTCACTGTGTGGGGAACACAGATTGAAGGGTGTGTGAATCACACCAGTGCGTCCAGGTAGGTTGTCATCTACCCAAGCAGACTGAGAGGACCAAGACCTGTTTGCAATGCTTGTCCCCGAGAAAGACCTCTTTTATAATTCCAGAAAAAAAAACTCAATCTGAGGAGAATTTTGTATGCAATAAAGAACAGCATGACTCATTGCTTCCCATAGTCAGTGAGGTTCCTTCTGGTTTTATTTCTGGTTATTGCTTCTATAAAAACTGACTTCCAGAGGCCTGAAGGCTGTGTCTGGCCACCTCTGGGATCCTCACCAAGACTCCCCTAGTCCTAGGGGTCATGGGATATTCATTCCAACAAAAGGCACAAACACAGAGGCAGCCAAATTGTGTGTCTATTCAGAGATCACCTCCCTACCCCCTCTACACACACAGGTGAGCACTGACCACTGTAGCCTCCAGAGACCTCTCAAGGTCATGCTCCCATGCTGCTCCCAGGCAGTCCAGCTTCTTGGCTTGTTTCAAAAGAGACTGGCTGCTATCTCTCAAAACTCAGAGATCACACGGCTTTGTTTTGCCTTCTCCAAAGACCAGTCAACAGGCTTATGCTGAAGCAGGAAGGATTTGGGGTTAGAACAGCTTTTGAGGAAGTCTTGTGAGACCTCATTTAATGAGGGTGAAGAGCCGCATCTTCTCTAGAGGCTTATGGGCATGTCCATTGGCTATCTTTTGAGAGAATTTGAAAGCATCTCACCTGGAGGAAGGAGGTGGATTAAAAGTCCAGAGAAGCAGGGTTCTGGCTCTCTCTTCAGAAGTCAATGACAAATAAATTCCAGGATGAAAAGCCAATCAGTGTCAGAAATTATTTTTATTATTATTATTATTTTTTTAATGTCAGGAAAGGAGCAGCCTGCCAGGGGTTCTGACCCTGAGACCCATCACTCTGGACCTGGCCAATTTGAGCAGAAAACCCCAGAATGCAATCCTAGTCCCTCCCCTCTCCTCCTCCTCCTCCTCCTCCCCTTTGCTCACAAAGCTATTCCTTGGAAGAGTCCTTAAGCTGTCCCTTGGCTGAGCCCAGCTGGCAGACACCCCAGCCAGGAAGCAGAGCTGGGAGGTGATGTCATGTGAAGGAAGGCCTAAGGGTCTGTGCAAAGGCCAAGGGGTGGAGAGTGGAATGTGTTTAGCCAAGCCAAAGAGGTCAGGATATGGTAGGTCAGGGTAGGTTTTAGTGTCTGGAGATAAACAAGTAAAAGAACAGGTCAGTGGCGAAAGCACCTGTGCCCACAGAGATCTGAAATTGTCTGCAGGGACAAGGCAAGGGTCCCCATGAATCAATGGGAAATGTCACCCATCTATGTTCAACAAGGCAGCCAGCATTCAAGAAATAAATTTATTTTCTGCTAACAATAATTGCATAAAAGGGCTTGGGATTAAGTCTATCTCAGAAAGGAAAGGTTGAGAATTCAGCTCACGTCCACTCTTGATGATACATTCCCCATCCCTTTACCTACCCTCTCTCCCCAACAGACTCCCTGGGTCTCCCTAGGGAAAAAGGAGGATACTGGTTCTAGGGATTGGATCAGAAACATATATCCGTTCTCTCACATCCCTAATGTCTGCAAGTCATATAAGCTCCTCCATCCCAAAGCATAACCACATACACACACACAAGAACCCTACTCATTGATCTGCTGACCACATCTACACATAGCATCTGACTATTGGGTCTAAAACTGCTCTTGAATGCGTAAAACAAAATGCATAAAATTATAAAGGAAAACAATTACATTAAAGTTCAGTTTTCAAAACCTCTTTAAAACACACCTGTGGATTGGTAATATGTGTGCTTCCTTACTAAAGCTTTAAATAATATCTAACAGTGAATCTTCCACCTAATGTTGTAAGTGATATTTTGATAGACCTACAAGAACTATAAAATGATATGAAAATATCTGTGATTTCTATTGCTGATAAAATCATAGACACTGTAATACTACTGTAATTGTTGCCTACTATATATTGGAAGAAATGTCACATTTTAGTTGGGAGTTAGTAAAAATGAAGATTCAATATTTTTTTCCATTCAAGTTACTGGTACCTCTGAATTCCATCGACGGACACTTGAAGATCCACGGATCCCAGTTATCCATTACCCAGACTTAGCTAGCATGTGTATACTTGTCTGTTATGCACAGTCATTAGATTTACACTTATCCACCAATTCACACACACACACATTTCTAAATCCTGTCTCAAAAATATTCAACCAACACTCTCATATACAGTTGTGTGATGGTAGATATTTAACTACCAGCTCTCCAGGTTTAAAAAAAAAAAAAAGCTCTGATCTGCAACATTTGCTAACTTCCATGATGTAAATACTGCCACCATGGCCAATTTGAAGTTACTGACAGATGTCACTGAACATAAATTGAGAAAAGATTAAATAGGAGCATCCCATTCTGTCATGCAGATACCATAGATTAAATAACCTCAAGATGCAGATAAGAGTGAATTGTAAAATAATTAGGAAGGAATGAGCTATAATTATTACTTTTATTTTTATATAATTATATAATTATAAACATATGCAATTTAATTTTTTATAATGGCTGATTTTAACAACCAGCTTGCAAAATTCCTAAACTTCCAAATCAGCTCTCACAGGCCAGCTCAGGCCAGCTCCAGCATACCGTTGGCCGTGGTTTGGCATAAACATGCCAAACCCTCAGGTATTTTCTACACACATAACCGATCATCCACTCATTCACATATGTCTCCAAACCTGCACTCATGGACACACACTCCACTAACACCTTCACCTATACACGTACCCACAAGGTGTTCATATATACCCTAGATATTGAATTCACATGCTACATTATATAAACATAATCACAAACTCACAATCCATAGATGCCCTCAAACTCATACAACCCCAAATGTATAAATGCTGACACAACTACTCCCTCAGTTTTAACACACTCATCATATACACACCATTCTCATATACCTGAAACACTACCCATTAATGCAAACACACAAATACCCCATCTGTATCCATGCCCAGAATTCCCAAACATGTCAATGCACGCATCCATATGATCCAAATACACTCACTCATGTAACACTAAAAGTGCATTCATTACGCACATATTCAAATACCCAATTTCCCTACATCCCCAGCAATAAACACACAACTAACCTCCATTCATGCATATGCACATTTAGCCACCCACATATATTATTTATATGGACTCATGCATACAGATCCTCCACATATCACCTCCATATATCACTCACACATTCTTCATATTCTTACACCTGTCTGCCCCCCATATCCCCATGCCAACACACAGGGCAGACCTGGCACTTCCCAGAGGGAAGGCTGCCATTGGCTCTGAGAGCATCTTAAGAGCCAAGGCAGAGGCCAGTGCTGGCTGGGTGACCCCAGGCTGATACATCAGGAAAGAGCAAGACAGCAACTTGGCCAGAGAGCCCATTGTCTCTGCAGAACACAATTCATCAATGTCTATTCTTTTGTCTTCAGATTTCTGATTCACTGAACTTTGGATCCATTAAATTTCTGCCAATAGAAGCAATGGGACACACTGGGCTGTGTGGCAGGGCGGCACAGAGGACTAAGGAAGTTGTTTGTCTACCGCCATAGAAAGGAAGTCTGAATCGAACAAAATTCCCACATTAAAGGAAGAAAGCAGCTCATTGTTTCCCACAGGTTGGGAGTTTGGGAAGGTATACAGTACATCAGGAGTATGCAACACCACAGGAGTGTCTGCTTCTCTTCCACATAGCTGCTCCCTGGGCTGTGAGCAGACACCAGGAGGAGGTGGGAGAAGCCTGTGTGCTAGAATCCATAGGGGGTGAGGGGAGGGAGCTCTTGTAATGGGGCACTGGGGAAGGGGTAGCCTGCCACCACGGTGAGCTGCAGCGGTGTGGTCAGGGAGCCCTGTGAGACCTCCACTTAAAATACTAGCCCCCATCGAGCCAACCCACCATGACCCACAACTCACGTTGGTCACTGAGATGGTGCCAGAGTCAGAGTCTCTGGTTTCCAGCTGGGGGCTTTTCCCCCTCAGAGCAGGCCTCCATAAGGACTTGTCATATTAAGCTGAAGCACTTGGAGGCCTTGGGGAGTCCAGAGGGCAGAGCAATCTTGA
This sequence comes from Vulpes vulpes, assembly GCF_048418805.1. Taxonomy (NCBI): domain Eukaryota; kingdom Metazoa; phylum Chordata; class Mammalia; order Carnivora; family Canidae; genus Vulpes; species Vulpes vulpes. The sequence continues at coordinate 119,642,327 of NC_132791.1, read as the reverse complement.
CCAGGGCCTGACTCTACTCCTCATGGCCCTGAGGCTGGAGGCGTTGGCCCTCGGAGTCCTGGCCCATCCGGCAGGGCCTCTGCGTCAGCCTCAGCAGGATGGCCTACTCTGTCAAAACCTGTGACCCTTCAGTGCAAGGCAGGAGGAAAGAGTTTGACTCTGAGCACTGGCTGGGTTACAGATTAGCTGTGTGGCCCTGGACAATCCTAAACCTCTCTGAGTCTCAAGCACCTCCAACTGGAGGTGATCCTGAGCTTTAATATGGAAGGGCCGGAATAAACCCAGAAGGTCTTCCTGGAGTAGGAGGACTAAGCCAGGAGCTCAGGATGGGTAAGAACTAGACACGCCAAGAAGAGGGCTTTGTGGCCTCGGTGAACTGTCCTCCCAGGACAGATAGAAAGACTCAGGGAGGCCAGAGCCCAATTCAACGCTCTTCTTTTATTCAAGGCTTTATGAAGCACCCACTTTTTGACAAGCACTGTTGTCCAACACTAAGGGGTGGAAAAATAAGAATGACCCAGTGCCTGTCCTCATAGAGAAGTCAGATTCATAAACCAGTGCCTTCAGAGGGAGGGGATGGACTCCCAGAGGCAAGCTGGGAGCGTGGAAAGGTGAAAAAGCCCTTCTCCCCAGCTGGTCCCGGTAAAGAAGAGATTGAGGAGGTTCGGTCAGGGAATAGCAATGATAATTAACACTTGCGCTGTAAGTGGTCTATATATATTGCCCCAATTAATATGCACATCTGCCCCATAAGGTAGATGCTATTATTAGATACAGATAAGGACAATTTTGATGCAGGAACAGAAACTGAGAAGGGCCAAGCTGGAGTTGGTGCAGTGGCGCCGAGGTTTCCAACGGTGCGCGCTCAGGATCACCTCTTCCCTGTCCACTTGGCCCTCCGCTGCTGTGCCACCCAGGCCCAGCTGCTTCTCCCCTGGCCCTTCACAGAGGGTCCCGGGGCCCCTGCCTCTCGCTAATGCTGTTAGTGAGCCTGACCGACCCACAGCCGGGACTCACTTGGACTGCACAGAGCCTGGTGAAGGCCCATTTGCTCAACGCATAATGGGGATTAGAATTCATTAATGCACTACAAATTAAAGTATTAATAACGGCTACGGAGTTTAAATGAGAGCCAGGGAAGGGAATCGGGTGCCGGGCCGCCCCTCCCGCGTCTCCCACCTAGCCGCATTGTTCTGGCACGGGCGATCGTGCGCTTTTTAATATGCTGTGACAGCCGCTGAAGTGACCCCAGACAATAAACAGGGCCTCCTAGTTAAGTATTAATCTGCCAAAAGAATGACCTTCATCCACTAAAGAAGGGATGTTTTTAAAAACCTCGCAAGTGGAGGAAGGCTCATTTGCTCGCTCATTTAGCATATTAAAAGGGTATTATTGCTACAAACAAGAAATCTAAATGAGGCCTGGGCAGGAGCTGCGGATAACACTCCTGATTAAAGGTTCAGGGTAATGATGAACACGGGAGGCTGAATCCCTCATTGTTCGCCAACATGGCAGGACCTGGCTGCCGCGATGATAAGAGCACTGAGCCCGGCCGGGACCAGGCTCAGCCAGGGAGGACCCGAGCGTGACCGGCCAGCCGTCGGGGTGCCGCCTGCCGGAGCCCCGGGGCAGGTGGGGCTGCAGCAGGGGAAAGGAGCCCAGTGAGGGGGGCCTCGGTGATTCCCGCAGGGGACCACGGCCTCCCTTTCTACCTGCCAGCACCTTCCCCTTGTTTCTTTGCAGCTTCTCCCGCCGCAGGCGGTCAACACCACGGACAGCGCCTCTGCCCCGAGCGCAGGCAGGGTGATCTGCGGCTCAGTCCCCAGACAAGTTGGCAGGCAGAGAGGGAGAGAGGGAGGATGCGTGTGCTCCTCTGGCTTCTGGGGGGGGGGGGGGGGGCAACCCCAGGGCCTGAGAGGTCAGAGTGGGGAGCTGGGCTGGGGACCTGGGTGTGCCCTCTTTCAGCCTGGGGCGGACTGCTGGGGCGGAGGGGGTCTGAGAAGTCCGAGTTGGGGAAACACACCTGAAGAAAAGAAACAAATGACACAAATGTAAAGCTCTAACGCAACAGACTCTAAAATGTAAAGCTTTTCTTTGAAAAGACACAAATGTAAAGCTCTAACGCAACAGACTCTAAGGGAAAGGGGGATCCACCTGTGCCTGGTACCACCTTTGGTTGCATGGAGGCCTGACAGGTAACTAAGATGGAAATCCAGCCCTCGGGCTTTACCATCTAGGGAGGGAAGCAGGAATGTCTCACAGGAAGCTGATAGGCGCCAAATAAAGTTGTAAGTACACCATATGTAAGGTATAAATAATTACCGGGGCAGCACCTGGGTGGCTCAGTCAGTTAAGCGACCAACTCTTGATTTCCACTCAGGTCCTGATCTCGGGGTCGTGAGATCGAGGTCCGAGATGGGCTCCATGCTCAGCAAGGAGTCTGCTGGAAATATTCTCCCTTCCTCTCTCCCTCTGTCCCTCCCCCTGTTCGTGCAGGGTGCTCTCTCTCTCTCTTTCTCAATTTAAAAATATTTTAAAAATATAATTATCGGGACACCTGGGTGACTTAGTGGTTGAGCATCTGCCTTTGGCCTGGGCTGTGATCCCAGGGTCCTGGGATTGAGTCCGGCACCAGGCCCCCTAAACGGGAATAGGACTAAATTTTCGCATATAGGAATACTAGTGGAATTGATATGTCACTCCTGGCCCTAGGTGCGGAGAAAACAACTGACTCCACCCTCTCTCTTCTCCTGCCACAGAAACCTTGGCTGTATGTGACTAGAGGGACCTCATGATACAGAGGGCCCCTGGATCCCTGAGTCACTGGATGGAGGAGGACCCCTACCGGCCTACACCAAACTCTTCAGACTTCTGTTGCATTGTACCACTGAGCTTTAGGGGTTGACCTACTGGGGCCTAAGTGCTATTTATCCTGATTAACAAATGTTTGCCAAACTAATAAATGAATATTTCTCCTTTAAATATCATAGTAAATTTAAGGGAGATTGGTTATTTCCATTTGCCAAATAAGGAAAGAGATTCGGACTTAAGAAATAACAGAGCCAGAAGTTAAATTTATGTCTTCAAATCCCATGCTCTTCTTACTATACCTGGCTGCCTTTCAAAAATACAGTCTGATGTATATTTTATGTGAAATTTATCAAAAGGTACCTCAGTGTAATAGAGGTTAGGGACTTTCCAAATGAGACAGTCCCCTGGTCATCATTGCTGTCAGGACAGGGTTGTCATCTTGGATGCGGTAAAGGCCCCCTGAATCCAAGTATTTCAAAGAAGAGCCTTAGCCAAGTGTTTTCTCCCCTCAGGGCAGGAGAGGGGGGAGCAGCTGGGCAGGGGGATATTTATCCCTCCTTTCTCAGCTTAGGAAAGAGGAATCTCCATCCCCTAAGCAGATGGTCAAAATCAGGATCCTTGGAGATACTGACCCATGCTGACATTTGCGTATCACCTTCTAAATAGATTTGTCAACCACCCATCAGTTTCCAAAGCTTTGGAGCCCGGCCTACCTAAATTTCGGAAGCATGAAAATAGCTGAAGGTAAATACTAACAGGTTGGCTCACACTATGAGTCCCTTCCACTCTTCTGCCATTGCCACAAAGAAGCAGAAGGTAGTACAGGGTAGAAGAAGGACCTCCAGCCCAGGCCAAGAGGAGAAGCGCTCAGTATAGAGCAGAAAGGAAGGTATCTGCAGGACTGAGATTAGTTTAACCTCTAAGAGGAAAATGAAGAAGAACCAATCATAATGGATAAAATGAATTACCTGTAGAGAAATCCAGGGGGCAAAGCTAGAATGTCCTCTGTCCCATTCAGTGTCTCTTTCTCTAGATCCCTGAACTGGGTATTCAGTTCAGCTAACAGGATGAGCATTTGTTGACTAAAGACCATGTGCCAAGCATGGTTCCAGGTGCTGGAGACACAGATGTGAATTATAAGGGTCAGTATTGCTCTCACTCAGGCTAATTAAACCACAGGATACCTTGATGCAGTTCTCCCCTACCGGCCAAATCCTCCTGCAGTTAAACTCCTTTCTCTCCATCCTTCCCTTTGAGATCTGTGTTCCCCTGGAACCTCTAACTCTCTGAAACTCAAATCCACACAGCTCCAGACATTAGAGCTGGACAAATCCAGATAGATTGTTGTCACCCAAGTTCCCCATCTTAAAGGTGAAGAAAATGAGACTCAGAGAGGGAGAAATGACTGGACCAAGGTCATTCTCTGGGCTTTTCTGGGAACCAACATGATGACTCATGTGTGCTTGTTGACATGCAAACCAGAAAATGTATTAAAGCTGTTTAGTAAGTTAATAGATGGACTGGTAGAGGTGGGGTGGGGAGGAAAGATAATTGTCTGCTCAGATTGGGCTGAGTTCCATAAATGCCACTCTGGCTCGTTCCCTGATTTGTGTCCATCCTTCTTCTAGTCCCTTCCCTTGATGCTGGGTCTCCTCTAACTCTTTTTCCACTGGCAACTTGAATTTAGAGACCAACCAGAAATTAGAGTCTGGGAGAGTTCCTCTGGCTGAGAAATTTGTCCATCTAATTACTCTCTCTTATCGTATTCATCTCAATAGAAAAGGTGCCAATGGTCTGCCAATGACAGACAAGGTAAATAGGAGGTACCTGCAAATGGTTGGGGTCTTAATTGTGAGAGCTGCTTTATGGGACATGACATTCTGTCCTGGAGCTGTGGGACTGGGTCACCTCCACTCTGACCCTTTGGCTCAGTCCACTTGCTATTCTGCATTCCTTATGGCAGGTTAACTGGGTGACAGCTCGCTCATAGCCATCCCCTCAGGGTCCCAGCCCAACTTAGTTGTTATCTCCTCCATGATGCCCTCTCTGACTCTGACCACCCCCTCTCCAGTACCCATGCTCTCAAGCCTGTTGCACACGCCTCTCAGAGTGCTTGGCACATGGTTCTTCCCCTCTGTTCTTGTGCCTTTCTCCCCTACCAGCCTGAGAGCTTCTTGGGAAAGAGCTCATGGTGTCCCGGTTCTTATGTCCCTGGCACCCACACAGGTCCAAAGCACAGTAGTTACTAAATACATGTGTTGAAATCCAAGTAAAATTCAATTCAATTCCTAGTTTCTAGAGTCTTACCCTTGTTTGGATGTTTCACTGGGTTTTGCCCTGTAAGACTAGAACAGGTGCTACTGCATTGCTAGGTATGTCCAGCAATTATGCCCAGGGCTTCACATGCCACATCGAGCCCCTGGAAGAGGGTAGGTCTCATGATCTCATCTTCATTTGAAGAAACCGAGTTCAAAAGAGTTAAGGAACTGGTCTAAGGTTTTGTAGCTGGTCAGGAGAAGCTAGACTGGAGCACTGGTCTGTCTGACTCCATGATTATTGCTCCTCCAAAGACAGCACCCTGACTTGGCTGTGACCCAGCATGTTCTGCTCGCAAGCACCCACAGGTTGAGACTGTCAATGCTATTTGTTGCTTCAGTGAAAATACTCATGCTCTAATTTCCTAGGATGTTGTAAAGTCACATACAAACTAGACTGGACTTAACAACTTCATTTCCCAGTGACATCTGCCTCTGCATATGGTCCCTGCTCTGTTTTAAAAGCCCCGTTCTGAGGTGAGCCAGCGCATCACTGCTCTAGCTGCCTGCATGCTCTGGAGGATTTTACATGGGCTTTCTCTGGGATTCCGGGCCTTAGTTCCTCATGAACTGTAGTGGCTTTTACGTAATAAAGATAAGAGCTGCCTGCAATAAACACCCAGGACAAAAATCCCCTGCCGTTATCCCCAGAGATCAAATAGAAGGTCTTACCTGTGAGGCTCTAGAAGATCCCAGGCTTGGGTCTGTTTTTCATATATTCCCATATAATTCCCTAGTACTTTGATTTATCTAATTCCTGTTGACTCCATCATTTACTTAAACTTACACTCTTTGAAAAGTTATGTAGAATTAAGAGTCATATTAAGCATGGAGTCATCTAGAAGCTATTTCTGCTCACACTTTCTTCACGTACCAGACAGCCTGACTGCTTCCCCGCAGAACCTCAAATGTCCACAAACACATGCACACACATCATTTGATAAGAGGTGGAGCAGAAAGGAACATGGTTAGGGAGAGGAAGAGGAAAGAGTGTGGGCAGGAGGGAGATGAAGAAGGAAGTACTAGGGAAGCTACATACTGAAGGGACTCTAAAGCTGAGGCTAGAACAGTGGTCCTCATGGTGGGAACAAGAGGAAGGATCCTTGAGCTCCATCTGGCATGGGTGAAATACAGAGAGAGGAGGAGGCTGTATCTGCAGGGTGGGTAAGGTCATAAATTTTGCCTACTGATCCTCCAGTTTTCCAGGGTTGAGAAGTCTACTCTGCTCACAAGAAAGAATAGAGACTGTTTTCTTGAGAACACCTTCAGTTCAGGGTTGGGGTGCCCAAGGAAGTAGGGGTCCGAGGGAAAGATGGGGACAATCTCAGTCTGAAGGAAAGCCAAGATGTTTGCAATATAGAGAGAAGATTCAAGGAAAGAGAAGAAGGTCAGTGAGAACCTGGGGGCTGGAAGGAAGTCTACTGCAAACATCTACATTTTGCAAGTAGACAGGACTGTTCCAGATGCCAAAACAGAAGCAGTTTGCACAGGTGACGGATTTTTTCCTCTGGATATGGGAATGTGTGTCACAATTAACCTCTTGATGAGAGATTTCTCTCAATTAAGTTTTAGTTGACAGGTGGTAAAACCTGGACAACTGGCAAGGATTGACTGACAACCGGGGAAGGTGAAGCCATTAATCCTCTCTTCCTGCCTCCTATTATGTCTTCCCACCTCCTTCTCACCAAATACCCTTAGCCTATGGATACTCATTTCCAGTGTCCCTTCTAGAAAACTTTCCCTGACCTCTGCACCCCCAACTTCCATTTGAGTGCAGAACCTCTCTTCTGTGTGATCATCAATCACAGCAGGCATTTTAAAAATAGCAGTTAGCACATAGCATTATAACCTCTCTGTCTCCTCCATCAGATTGCAAGTTCCTCAAGGGGAGGAATTTTCTTTTACTCTTACACATTGCCTGGGTTTCTAGCATGGTGCCTGTTACATCATCGATGGCAAATAAATATTTCTGCAGGAGTCAATAAATGAATGCCAGAAGAACTGTGAATCCAGTCCAGTAATTCTCCATGGTTTTGTGTTTCACTGTAGGGGCCTGCCAAAGGCATAGGCATATTTTAAGAAATTACGTTAGTCAAAATAATGGTCAACCTGTCACCGGAAACCTGTTTTTGCAGCCACCGGTATAGTACACCAACGTCTCGCCTTCCACAGACAAGTGTCCGAAGCTATTGTACTGCTCACTGTTTGCGTAGAAACATTTGCTATTAAGATTGCTCCCCCTGGAGGGGCAAGGGTCTCACACATTCCAATAAACACGGCCTCCTTATGTGGTGCCAGCTTGACTTCACACTGTACCTCGTACCCGGATGTGTTATTCACAGGAAGCTGTGCCACACTCCGCAACCCGTGCCGCTCGATAGCACATCTGCAGGTGTCACATTAATATTGAAAGAGACATTCATAAAGCCCCCTTAGGGAGAGAACCACCCATCTCCCTGGTCCCCAGAGGATACACAGGCAAGGATGGGAAAAGCAGCCTGTGATGGAGCAAGCAAAACTTTTGCAAAATTCAATGACAATGTCCCTTGGGGCAAAAAGGCAGCAAGACTTTCTGGAATTCAGTGAATTAACAAAAGGCAAAACACAATGGGGGAACTCTCGCAAACAACCTTTCTAACTTCCGAAAGAACAAAAGGAAACTGGGGCCACTGTGTAAATCCCCCACTAATACCTTTCTCAGGATGAAGAAGTAATTCTTTCGGGGAGAACGTTAAGATGTCAGAAGATCTATATAGTTGCTTTATGGCTTTTAGGGAGTAAGGAATGTCTTTTGCTTGGATGGCAGCTTCAGAGAGGTGGGGAAGGGAACAATATGGGATCCAGGGAAGAAGCAGTAGGGAGCTGGATATTTAGATGAGGTTACACCTTAAAACATAAGGTAAAAAGGGTTTTTAAGGTTTCCAGCCAAGCCACTCAAAAACAGAAGAGCAAAAGAGCATTAAGGACAGAATCCATAGCTAAGAAAGAGCCACAGGCTTTTGAATTCTGATTTTGATGGCAGGCTACAAGGTAAAAGTCATGAAAGCTACATCTGAGGCATTGCCAGCATCTCTCATGGCCATGTTGATGAAACCCAACATCTGGGAACCGGCTACAGAAGACTTCGCTTCCAGAAGAGCACTCACAGAGGGGAGGTAAGCGGGTACAGTGGGGTGCACCACGGATGACCGGCAGTAGATCCACATCTTTTTAAAAGGTAGATTCTAGACACCACTGCACAGCTACTAGGGAATCCCTGAAGGTGGGGTCTGGGAATATGCATTTGACCAGCATCCCAAGGGGATCCTTATGTACACTGAAATTTGAAATCTAATGGTTTAGTACTTAAGAGGACACGGTGTTGGGTAGGAGAGACTGGGGTTCTATTAGAAGCTTTACACCCACTACCTGAGTGACTGGATAGTTGCTTAAACCCCCAATGCTCAGTTCCTCATCTATAGAATAAGAATCATAATAATATCAATGCTTAGGGCTATTGCACAGGTTAAATGAAATGCTGAATGCAACGTGCTTAGTTAGCATTGTGCCAGTTACATGGTGATATGTGGTAGCTCTTATTATATAATAATCATTACAGTTTTTTCATGTAAACAAAATAAATGCACCTGGTGTAACTACAGGCAGCTACTAACCAGGGGACCTGATATGCTCAGAGCCATCATGAAGGAAAACATTTTCCCTTGAACTGTGCCCCCTTTATTTTCATGAAGAAGGTGCACTACATCTTTGGCTGTTTCTCCAATTGGCATGGCCAAATCATGGCTACAACTGTCACGTGATTCCTGGAGGGAGTAACCCTGCATTGGGGATGGAAAGTGCCGGCTTCAGAACCCAACTGGCTGGAATTGAATGTCTATGCCTCCCCTCCTAGTGGTGGACAGTAATAGCACCTACCCCACAGTGCTATATCATGAGGATTAAAATACACAGCAATCACATAGTTCAATATAGTGCACATATTAAGTACTTCTTAAAAAATAACAGCTTTTAATGGTGTAGGGCCTTCAAAGCAAACCAGCCATTCCCAGGAGGATGCACGTTCATACACTCCCTCAGAAAATGAATTCTATGTGGCTAGAATTGTTCCTGGTTCTGTGAACAATGAAAGATTATTCCCTTCCTTCTAGGAGTTTAGGTTTGGCAGAGCTTAAAACAAGAAATGTCATGAGATCATTTGTTGTGTGGCAAGTATTAAATGAGGAACATACAGGGAGGGCTAGAACCTTTAGAGGGAGACAAACCAAGGAACAGCAGGGACAGCCTGGTCTCAGTAAGATGGAGTCGTCCTGAAAAGGAGCGACTAAAACAAAGTCAAGGTGAAGAGGATGTATGCAAATTATGCACATGTACAAAGGGCTTGGGCCTGGAAGGTAGACTCCTACAGTGACTTTCAAAAGGCACTGCATTCTGGGGCATCTGGGTGGCTCAAATGGTTAAGCGTCTGACTCTTGATTTTCAGCTTAGGTTGGGATCTCAGGATTCTGAGATCCAGTCCTACGTTGGGTCCTGATTCAGGCTTCCTGCTGAGCAAGTCTGCTTAAGATTCTCTCTCTCCAAAAAAAAAAAAAAAAAAAAAAAAAAAGATTCTCTCTCTCCCTCCTCTTCTGTCCCTCCCCATCCCCAGGCACACACTCTTTCTCAAAATAAATAAATAAATAAATAAATAAAGTCCCTGCATTCTGACCCAGAGTCTGGCCCCATGCCACCAGAGAAGGGACACTGTCATCAAGACTCTGGAAGGGTGCAGGTGCACACAGAATGTCAAGAGTGCTCTCAAGTGGCAATTTCAGATCAGCAAGAAGATCCCAGACAAATTCCATTGTAGGCTGCACACGTGGACTCAGCTCAACTTCATGCTTCCCCCTTATTTGGATTTCTAGGGACGGGGAGGAGATGGGAACTGAGAGTACAGAACCTTTCTGCATGCCACAGTTGCCACAAGACCTTGCATCTCCCCTCCCTACCCACCCCTCACCATCTCTGTAGTCCCTTCCAACACAAAGCTGGAACCCTGGCCTTGATCACCACCCTACATTAAAGATGTAACTCAGAAAGGATCAGGAGGACAGAAGAAACAGAAAATTGAAAGACAAGAAAGAAGGGAAGGAAGGAAAGAGAAATGATGGAGGCTGGAAAAGGAGAAGTCAGAAGAGAGCAATGGACACATGTGTCAGCCACTGTGCCTTGGGGCAGCTCCAGACAGCAGGACAGGTTTCAGTGGGGTGGCTGGTCTTACTAACATCCAGGTTTCTGCCCTTTCCTCCTTACATCACACACCTATAAATACCACCTGGGGTCACCTGCAAAGACACTCGAAAGTCCATACGTTGTTTTTCTTTCTTCATGAAGTCAATCACTTATTTATTCATCCCCTAGGTATTTACTGAGTGTCCCCTATGTCACAGGTGCTTGCAGATGCAGGGGACATGAAATGCACCACAGAGATGCAGTTTCCAGCCCGGCTTTAAATACCCACTGGGCACTTTTCGAACTGCAGAAAGTACACAGTAATTGTAAGTGATATTCTACATTCTCTGAAAGCTTCCAGTCTGCTCGAGGAAATAACAGACCCAAATTAATCATCTGAACAGCTCCAGCTCACAGGGACCTCACATTCCACTGCGCTCTTCTGCCTACCTGCCTGTCCACTCATAACAGACTCAGCACACCCTTGTGTTGTTGCTTATTTACTCATGCATTATTTATTTATTTTGTTCTATAAAAGGCCTGTGGCAGTTAGGGTATGCTGCTTAACAAGCTGCTGCAAAACTCTTTGGCTCCAAATAGCAACAATGTATTTAGCTCATGATACTGTAGGCTGGCAATTAGGATTGGGCTCAGCTTGGCGATTCTTCTGGTCTTGGCTGGGTCAATCCACATATCTACTGTCAGATGCTGGTCTCTGCTGCTGGGGGTGAGGTGGATGCTGCCTAACACATGAGAGGGGACAGGGCAACATGGTCTCTAACCTTTTTGACAGGTTGGTCAGGATTCATTCACAGGGCAACTTGGCACAGCTTCTAGAGGACCATTAGCCATGTACAATTTCTCCTGAGGCCAAGGCTTGGAACTTCTGGCATTTCACTACTTCTTCTGTATTCTATTGGCCAAAGCAAGTCACAGGGCCAGTCTGAAATTCAGTGGTGGAAAAACAGACCCTACCTTTTGATGGGAATAGTTGCAAAGACACCTTACAAGGACATGGTTGTAGGAAGGGGTGTGCTGAAGCCATCTTATTCCTCATCAACCACATGGTCTATTAAACTTCTCGAGACAGATGCCATTTACACATTTTTATATTCCTAGAGTGGAGGAAATAGCTTGTCCTTAGTGATGCCATAGGAGCAGGAAGACTGCCTAGGGAATCGGGAAAGGCCTTTGAAAAAAAGGACATTTGAAGTTGAGATTTGAAGGATAAGCAGGGCCTGGCTAAGTAGAGAGGAGTCTGGCCAGAAAGCACCATGGGTGCAGACTCTGAAAGCTGCCAGGATCCTGGGATAGTCCAGGAAGAGAAACAAAGAGCCAGTGGCAGAAAGGTTGGCCCCAGGGGGGAGGTGGTGCAGAGGAGACAGTGCCGCAGGGCCCTGGAACCCTTGATAAGGAATTTGGACATTATCCTAAGGGCAATGGGAAGTCATTAAGGAGTTTTAAGCAGGGGAAAGAAACGAGGAGGCCTGTGTTTCTAGAAGGTGGCCTTGACTGCAGTATGGAGAATGGATTAAGGGAGACGAAAGTGGAAGTAGGAATAATAAAGTTCTGCTTTAAATTTGCAAATACCACGGGCAAGATTAAAGGGTTGTCAGCGACTTTTACTTTAAGGGCATGATGCAGGACAGAGATTCGTGTCCCTTACCTGAACCCCGCTGCACCCCCCACCTCTGAGATGCGTGAGTGGGTGATCTTTCAGTAGCAAGTGAAAGGGGGGTTTTGCTGGGAGCATGCTCAGCATCCCAGCACCGTGCAACTCCCACCAGAATCTCAGGCAGGGAGAACAATGGGAAGTTCATAGATTAAGATTCTTTTTACCTTTCTATTAGCAGAACTAATCATTTGCCTTTAAGTAAGACATTTCATTTTGATTACAGTAATAACCATGAATAAGTAAAAAGCAATTAATTTCCAGGACATTCGAATCTAAGAGGGTTTCATTTCCTGTCAGAACTGTTAATCAAATGCTTACCTCTGCTGACATCTTATGGTAGTTACCCTTTACTGAGGTCCTACTAAGTGTCAGGAAGTTTTCATAGTTGATCTCATACAAGGTACGTAACATCCTGAGGTGGATGCAATCATCCCGTCCTACAGGTGAGACCCAGAGGGAGCCCGGGCCACCTGCCCAAAGGGAGGTGCGGAGTAGGGCAGCCCTGGAATGGGAAGCAGCTTCTTAATTCTAACAGCCATAGAAGCCAGCTCTCACCCCCTGAGCATTGTGATGTGCCTGGTTGAGTCCTTGGTATGCTTTATCTCATTTGAGAGAGGTGGCATCGCCATCTCCACTCTACAGATGAGGACAGCGAAGTTCAGAAAGGTCACATAGCTCGCCCAAGGCCACACAGCCAGGTCTAACAGCAGAAACTGTGTTCTTAACCACAACACACCACCTCCCATGTCCTCCTGACTCCATCTTACTGTCATGAAAACATTGAGCTTTTCTTAACTAAACACTCTTATCCTTCCCAATTGTCACGTACAAAAGCTTTGAACCCATGGATATGGTCAGTCTCACCCACATGTCCCTCCTTGTCTCCCTCCTCAAGCTCCTGGATGGCAGGGTCTGTGCCTTAGACCCTCTCTATCTGCCCCTGCCTTCCCACAGCCCTCCACAGCCCCTAGCAGCGCTCACTCAAGCCCAGGACTATATCGATCTGTGCTGAGTCTTCCCACATGTGATGCCATCTCTGCTCACACGTGTGCAAATACTCCCAACCTGACTCTTCTGAGCGAGTCCTACTAACGAGCTGACCAGGCAGGCAGCTCGCCCCTCCAGCTACATCTGCACACAGATGGATCAATGCCACTCTCCAAACAATGACCAGCCAGTCACACCCCCTGCCTCCCCCCAGCACCGATGAGCCTTGGGAGCTGGGGGCTGTGCTTGGACGCTGCTGTTCTGCGACTGCCGTCACTCACCAGCAGGGGAGAAGCTGGGCTCTGCTCCTCAGGCAACAACATCACGAGGAATAATGAGCTGCTCTGGGGGAGGTGAGGGTTTTCTGATCGGAAGACATATGGGGCTGTCACGGTGACAGATGGACCCGAAGGCCCCTTCCCCACTACACTGCCCTGATGACCTAGCCTCTCACCCTGAGTCTCTCTGTCCCTTGGTACTGACTTGGGAGGGTAGGGTGGCCAGAGGGAGGAGCAGAAGCCCATGCAAAGGTGAGGGTGGGGAGGAAGCCATAATGTTCTGCAGGGACGTCATTTGAGCGTTAGCTTCATAACTCACATCGAAACCCCTCGGATCCACTTTATTTATCTGTATCATGAGAGCATTAGACTTCCACCTCTAGGAACGCAGCTCCTGTTGTCTGTAAAATGTGGAAGCATGGAAACACCCCTTATTGTAGCTGTGGTGGACAGAGGCCTGGACTTGCAGTCAGGAGAACCAAGCTCTTCTTCCTCTTGCTGTGTACCCGTGGCTAAGTTCCTTGGCCTCTCTGAGCCTCGCTCTGCTCATGTGTGCAATGAACGTAGCAAGGGCTTTCTCATGAAATTTTCATGAGTCTTAAAGGAGACAGCATGCATGTGAAGCTCTTGACACGGTGTCCGGATCAGCAAGGATGATCTCTGCAAGTATTTACTGAGGCGGCTGTGAGTTTCAAAAGGAATAGCCACTAAACAGGATATTTTTAAACTGAAAGACACTCTACAAAGTTTACTCTTAGTATTTGACATTGGTCTAAATACTGCATTAGTATTAGTATTAGTATTGGTATTAATATTAGTACTGGTATTAGTATTAGTACCAGCACTGGCAGGAGTAGTGTTACTTTTGAGGTCCCTTCAACCTGTAAAGACCAAGACCTCCAGACAGAAACATGGGTTCATCATAATGAGCTGGGTACACAGTCTGAGAGGTGACAGAGAGGCCCACCTGCCTCTGCTATGTGTCCCCCAACCCAAGCAGGGTACTGGGGGCCCCAGATCCACCCAGGGCAGAGAGTCACCAACAGGGAAGTGGGAGAGCAAGGAAAGGGAGGCAGAGCAACACACTGAGAAGGTCAAGAGGAGACTGTTCAGGGGCCAGAGAGAGGGGGAGGTGAGTCGGCTGTGTCTGTGCTGGGGAGGCTAAGGAAGATGTTGCCTCCAGAAATGAATCTGTGCACATAGCTAACCACCAAGTCCGGGTGAAGTTGGCTGGGGCCTGCACTGCGGGAGGTGCAGTAGGGGAGGCGAGGGGGGCTCAGTGAGAGGAGAGGTGGAAGGGAAAAAGAGAAGGGGGACACGGAGGACTGTGGAGTATGGAAGAGGGACTGAGGCCCTCTTGGCCTTTCCCTTCTTGAAAACCCTCCAAGAATCCCTCTGCCCGCACAAGAAAACCCAGGCTCCTGAGCCACGGCTCCAGCCTTGTGTTGTCGGCTGGGGTCACCTCTTGTCCCAATCCGGCCACATGGCCAGCCACAAGGGACACCCCAGGGCTGTGTCTTCCAGTTTGCCCTTGGGCCGCCTTCAGAGAAGGCCTTTCGGCTCTTCCCTGTCTTACGATAGTATCAGGCATCTTCAAATATCACCTCCCCTGGGAAGGCTTTCCTGAGTCCCTGAGGCAGAACTAGATGATACTGGGTCCCTGCACACACACACCTCCTCCAGGACACTGCTCCGGACTATCTGCTCCCTTCCCTGCACCAGCCCCAGCCCCCATGCCCCCTGCCTCCCTGCCACCTTGCCCCCCTGCACCAGGGAACCAGGATGCTGCTGGAGTGGGCTCTGGCTCTGGCTTCTCTGCGTCCTGCGCCAGAACCCCGAGTCTCGAACACATGGTGCATCACTATCGTGTATTGAAGGACGGGGGGGGGAGGGGGGGGGGGGGCTGGAAAAAGAGTGAGGAAGAGGAGGAAGGGAGGAAGAGGCAAGCGGTGAAGCAGAAGAGAATGTCCCTGGAGAGCAGAGCAGGAGGGAAAAGGATGAAGGGAAGGGAGAAAACCACAAAGGTCAAGTAGAAAGTGAAATGAGAAAAATAAAAGGAAAGAATAGATAGAGACACCTGGCCGGTGGTTGACGGGGGTGGTGCAAATGGATCCAGAGACCCTCTGCGGGCTTGTCAGCACCGCTGGCCAGGCCCCTAGGGACCTGCTTCTTCCCAGCCCCACGTCCTCACAGGCACCTCGAGGCCCCCCCTGCAGCAGCTGTGAGCCGAGACCCGTGCAGCGGAGTGTGGCTCCCTTACAGCCCAGACACAGCGGGTCCGATTGCGGCCTGATTTGTGTAAACGGGCGTCACTTACAACACAGAGGAGGTCCTGCTCCTTCCTCGCTGTCATCACCGGCTCCAGCTGGATCTATTTGGATAGACGCCCACAGGAAAACCATTGGCTGGTGGCTTTGCAGGGCTGACGCAAGACCTAGCTGGTTTAAGTGGACCCCGCTGGTCTTCCTTCCTTGCCGGGTTGCACCCCCCACCCCCACCCCCACCTCCACCCCCACACACCTGGTCGCGTGTGCCTCCTAGCACCTGCTCTCCAGCAGCCACTGCAAAGGTCCTGACCCGACAGTCCCAACTCCCACATGTCCAGGCAAGGTCATGGGTACATTGCAAGGGGAAGGTTCCAGCAAGTGCTCTGGCCACAGGACTCGCTGGGCTCTGGCTGTTCTCTGAAGAGGGCCGGAAAGTCTTCTGCGCTCACCCCCTGCTGAGCAATCAGAGGCTGGCTTCTCAGACTGAGAGTAGTACATGGATCTACACCACTTGAGGTCAAAGTAAACATCATTAGGGAAGGAAGAGCCCGGAGGCCTCTCAGCACCTTCAACTCTCAGCTTCCCAAGGGAGGCTGTTGGGGGCTGGACTGAAATAAGTGGCTCTTCAGTTAATTCCAGGGCCCACTTAATTTGCATGATTCAGCCCTAGGCCCTTGCCTCCTCTCCCTGAGGCCTTCTGTCCTGCATAACAGCACCAGACCTCATTGCTCCTTTTTCTTTTCTCATCTTCTGAGATGGAGGAAAAGTATCCACTTATTTGGGCAGGTGGTGAGGTGTTGCTCCTGAGGTCCTTCTTCCACCACGCTCTGGCTGGAAGTTTCTAGGAGGAGGGGGTGAGGGTCGTGTGTGCACAGAGAACAGGGAAAACATAGGGAAATTCTACAGAGTTCCTTGCCTCTCTGGAAGATGCAGGTGGCTCTCTTTCTGGAGGGCTAATGGGGTCTGCTGGGGAAGGGGAGGAGGATTGAAATTCACAGGGCTCACTTTAGCCCGGAGCCAGAATATTCACCATCTACCCCTACCTTTCCTTCACTGGAAGTATAATGAGTCTCAACTCTCTTGTTTCTGCTTCTAAGCCCTGAAATGGTCAACAAGTGGGTGTGAACAAGAAGAGAAAAACAAAGAAACAAGTCTTGAATAACCTCTAATCCAGAGAAAATCTGGACCCCTGATGAAAACTGGAAATTAACCAATACACTACATTCTCCAGTAGGCCGGCCTGGTTGATTGGCCCTTTACTGGTGGTTTTCAAGAAAGAGAATACCCTTTTCAATGAAAGTATGAGCTTGCCCAGTGATGGAGGGAGGCTATTGTAAAATCCCAGGCTGGAGATGCCAAAATTCCCCCCAATCAGCCCTCACTCCTACCCCTTTCATGGAAGGGCCTCTCAGCAAGAACAGCCCACTCCCATTCGTCCACCTATTCATTCATTCCTGAGAACATTGGAGCAATGGGAGACCAAGGAAAGATTTGCAGTGCTCCTGTCTTTCTGAAAGTACAGAGTTCAGGGGGTGAGGCACGCAAGAATGAGGCGGGACAGTCAGTTGGACCCAGATGACGAAGGTGCTCACATGGCTGGCTGAGGAGTTTAGACTGTTTTATAGACAATGAGATGCTTTGGAAGACTTGGAGGCAGGGGGACAGTGGAGTCCCTGTTGCCAAATAGAAGATCACTCGGAGCTCAGTGTGGAAGGCCAGATGGGGGGCAGGCAGACCGTGTAAGAGGCAGCTGGAATAGTCCAGGGAGAGAGAGGAGGAGGGCCTGTGAGAGCAGCGTGGACGCAGAGCAAGTTTCATTGGCATTAGACACACACAGGACTTAGGAGACTTGGTCAAGCAAGCAAAAAACCAACAGAACAATACACTACTCCCTCAAAGCTGTATTTTATTCAGCTATTATTAATAACTGATTTGATTCTATCCATTCCATTTTACAACCCCTGTCTCCCGCAATTGTCTGGTCCTGGTAACAATTTTATTGGAGCATAGGAGGCACATTATAAATACATTTTATATTGCACATTGTATTTTAAGCAAATTTGAGACATCTCTGATTAGGTGCCTTCCCAACGATAGCCTTGTTCAGACAGATAATTGTGTGCTGATTTTTTATTTTATTTTATTATTTTTTTTTCAGCTTTGTTCTCTCCCCCTTGGCAAAGCTGCAATCTTGCATACACACGTCAGTGGATAAAAACCCTTGAAAATAACTCTTCAGAAGAAATCTAATTTACTTTTTAATCTGGTTCGGAAATTTGCCAGAAAAATTTCCACCGACAAGCACTGCCATTTATTACCACTTATCACACACCCGGGCTGTGCTTTCACTCCTGATGGGGCTAATGTAACAGGGGAGGAATCTTCTGATACATTATTTATTTGATACAATCCCACCCAGATAAGATCTATGGGCAGGAGAGGACGAAGTTTGACCTTATCCTTCGTCTAAGGGAAAGTAAGGGATCTTCCTTTGGTTTGCTCAAAGAACTAGCCTCTCTCTATGCCCTTGGGAAGGTTCAGCATCCCATCGGCTCTGGGACTCTCACCACACAGAAATCGTGCTTTGACTTTGCTTGCCTCCCCTGGGAGCTATACCACCCACTCACATATTTGCTTGTGTTCAACTTTGTGATGATTTTCAAGGGTCTCCTGCTTGTCCAGATCTACTTCTTAGGGACAAACATCAGAGTGACATTTAGCACAGCCCTTTCCAAGCCAATCTGGGGTGGCTCCACATTGGGGAAAGAATATTGGTACTGGACAGCTGGCGACCTTGGGCTAGTCATTAAACCTCTCCAGCGTCTTTATCTGTAAAATAAGGAAGGGGATCTCTACAAAGCTGCCCAGATCTCACAGTCCATGGAGGCTACTAGGCTTTGGGAAGAACAGAGGATGTGGGTCAGGAGAACTGGTGGGGGGCTCTGGCTTTGCTGCTTCCTGGCTGGTGACATCTTCAGCAAGGTGACATCTTTGAGCCCCTATTTCCTGATCTGTCCACAGGGTTAATAGCTCTTCCCCTGCTGACCTCACAGAGTCATTAAGATGATAATGAATATGGAAGCTTTGCAAGCAGCAAATAAATATCTAAATGTATAATTAATCATGAATCTATTAATTAGTGAAAATACATTACGAGATATTTACAGAACCCACTCAGAGGGAAAACTGGGAAAGAAGTCAGGCTGGGGGCAACCAGTGAGCCTTTCTTTTTTTTTAAGATTTTATTTATTTATTCATGAGAGACAGAGAGAGAGAGAGAGAGAGAGAGAGGCAGAGACCCAGGCAGAGGGAGAAGCAGGCTCCATGCAGGGAGCCCGACGTGGGACTCGATCCTGGGACTCCAGGATCACGCCCTGGGCCGAAGGCGGCGCTAAACCACTGAGCCACCCAGGGATCCCCCAGTGAGGCTTTCTATATGCTTATCTCTAACCTCCAGTGACAGATACTCCAGGCTGACCCCAAGCAAAGGGAGACCTCTGCATTTAGTGGCTTGATGCATTTTGGCTGACAGTCCTAGTAGACATCTCCAGAGTCCCCCCAAATTCTCAGGATCCACAGAACCAGGATTTAGTCCCCACCACACCCCTTTCATGATTTCTGCAAAATAATGAGGGTGAAAGATCTTTTTTTTCTTTTTTTTTAAAGGGGATTTTATTTATTTATTTATTTTTAGAGAGGGCTGGGGCAGAAGGAGAGAAAGAATCTCAAGCAGACTCTGTGCTGAGTGTGGAGTCTAGTGCAGAGCTTGATCTCACAACCCTGAGATCATGACCTGAATCAAAATCAAGAGTTGGATGCTCAACCAACTGAGCTACCCAGGGGTCCAATGAAGGTGAAAGATCTTTGAACACTGGATAGAACCAAATGAAGTCTTGGTGTGGCTGTGCTCACACTGAAGTCTATGAGAATTTACTGCACTTTCCTAGGCTTTCCTCTCATCTATAAAGTGAGGAAAATAGCACTTATCTGCTGAGGTTGTTGTGATGGGTCAGTGGTATAATGTAATGTAAACTTTATAGACCTCATCTGTCCACCATGAGTGAATTAGAGGTCTAAGAGAGGGCCTCAGCCTTGTATACCCATGCACTCGTGGTACCTAGAGCAATATCTGCCATGTAAAAAGACTTTAATCCATACCTGTTAAGTGGATGGATGAATGAATGAGTGAGTGAGTAAATGAAAGAATGGATGAGACAGTGGTTGGGGGTCATGAGCTGAAGAAAATATACATAATATTCTTGTCCTGGAAAGAGAGTCTTCAGTCCTAAATTAATTTTGGAATTTTAATCTGCTCTCAAATCCTGCCTCTTACTTCTTCCAGACTTCTCACCACTCTTGCTCCCCTTTCCCACCTTCTTGATTTCCAGAATGTTCCATCTTCCCCCCACTTTCCCTCCAAGCTTTTGTCTCCCAGTCAGTGGATTAGCAGTGAGGTTTGCCCACAGAACTTTCTCCCTGTCTCCCTGCTTTTTGTGTTCCCTTCTCAGAGCTATGCCTCCTGCGGGAAGAGTAAATATAGAAAAATGACAACATGTACATTAATGCTCGTTAGAATGTCATCATTATACTCTGCAAAGTGTCTGCTGAGGGGGTCCCTAAAGGACACTTAGAAGCGAAGCAGCTGCTCCAGATTTGTTCCAGCTCACATCTCGAAGAAATGACATTGAGATAAATGCAGTATTTCTGGCTGGAGGGAGGGGAGAGAGCAGGGCTTCTTTGGAGAATGGGGAGATGGTAAAGAGAGAACCCACATATTTCCCCAAACACTCAGAATAACAAGCACAATGGTCAGGCAGCATGAGAACATACAGGGACAGGGCGAGCTCTATAGCAAGGACTGGTTTGCTCAACCCAAGAGGTTCAGTGTCTATGCAGAGAGATGGTAAGCAAAGGAACTCATATCTCAATCTTAAGAGCAGCCTCTGAAAGAGTCCTATGCTCTTCATCACATGTGAGAAACAAGTTGTGCTATGGAATGAGAAAAACATTTTGTTCTACTTTTTTTATTCATAGTAACTGGCCAGGGTTTATTGATGAAGGGGAGGCAACATGAAAGCAAAAGTAGAGTCTATTTACAAGTTTACAGACAAGTGATACCAACAAATATCCCTCTATATTCTACTCGCCCGCTCAAGACACATTGAGATGGCAAAGACCTACATGACCCACTCTGGTCAACAACTAGTGAGTAGTTGATTCAGCATCCCAGGCCCGGGATGAGCATCTGAGTTCCCTTTATCTCACCATCTTGAAAATGCCAATGACAAGGTTTGTGAAACTTTTCAGAGACCATGTTTTAATTTTTATTTTTGTCATAGAGACAATTTTGAGCCCAAGTTATAAAATCACTACTCTAAGTTCGATGAATTCATACCAGCTATGGCTTGTAGAGCACTTTCTGTTTATAACACACTTTTTCCATGTATTACTGCATTAAATTCTCATCTCTATCCCACTAAATAATCAGGGCATGTATATATCACATTTTATAGATTAGGAAGCCAAGGAGTTGACTTTTCAATTCTATGCACACACCAACATACACATCCTTAGAGAGGATGCCTTTGAAAGGAAAACCTCACAGATAGATGTCAGCACTCACACTAAAAGCACACGATTCAAGGCTCCAACAAACTCAGTAAATGACACTTCATTCAACCCACCATAAATAACCATGTCTGAGAACTTTAAATGCTCAGGATTAGAACTCTCCTTGCCCCGTCGAGATATAGCAGCTTCACTGAAGAAGAAAGAGTGAGGTGAGCTCAGCACCCCCTGAAGTCTTCCCATCCTCAAGTCAGGTTACCAGCTTTATTCATCAGCCACGGAAGGAATCACAATAAAGGGAAAGTATACCGGACCCACGTTTCAGAAAACAGATATGTCAGCTCTAGTCTGCCCCTTCCCAGGCAGGTTACTGCCCCTGTAACCAGTCTACAGTCTCTCTGAATCTCTACATCCTCATCTGTGAAATGGGAGACTATGCCCTGCCACCTACCAAGCTCCTGGAACTGCTGGTTTCTTTGCAGACCTGGCTTATCATGGCCTTCTCTGTTCAGTGCCAGCCTTTGAAAACTCTCAAGGCTTACCATTGCTTCATGATTAAATTCAGAAGTGAGATTCTGGGCCAGGTCAAATTTCCTGCAGTTCCCTCCTCTTCTCCTCAAATATGGGTCCAAGTGCACATACACACACACCCCTGCCTACCACCCCCACCCTTCCTCTTTCCCCAGGACTCAAAAGACTAGACAGAAAGATTAATTATCTTTAGATTAGGCTGCCTTTGCCTACTATGGCCAAGCACTGGTTGCTTTAAAAATATCCCTGTCATAACTTCTTGAATATTCCTATGTAGTAGGGAGACTGCAAAGTTGTATTCTGGTCTCTGCCTTTATGGAAGTCTTATGGGCTCATGGGAAGGTCATGTCACCTGAATTCCCTAAGCATCCGCCTTCTGTTATGTAAAATGAGGATAGAGGTAATGCCTTCCTTTTAGGTTGTTGTGAGGATTAAATGAGATAAGGCACTTAAAGCCCTTGGTACAATGCCTACGCACAGTAAACTCATTATTCTTGTTCCCAATTACAATGAATATTCTGGGGAAAGCATTATACTAGAGTTAGGGATGAGATGTGCTATGGGAGATCTGAAGAAAATGGAGCTATAGCTATACTCAGCAGTCTTTAACTAGAGAAAATTGGTAGGAGAAAGAAGTAATACATAAGACTTTTTGTCATTGGAGAAAATGCTTTCTTCCTCTTACTTGATGTACCCAGGAGGTGAGGATGAATCCATTTTGAGCCACAATCATCAATGTTTCAAACACAAAACAGCAGTTCCTGTAAGTGGGGAGAGGGACAATGTCTCTGCGTTCACAGAACTACCCAGCGAGGAAGACTGTATAATGGTAGAAGGAAGGACATATGGGTGAGGCTAACTCCACATGAAGAGACATATCTTCAGAAAGGAGTGTGGTCTTTTTGCATTGTCTTTTGCAGAGGGGGGAATTTGTGGTGGGTAGAGCATGAGGTGGGGCTGGAAAAGTAGACTTGCATACATCTTTTTCAAAGCTATGTTTCTGATTAGTGGTAGATAAGAAAAGGAAGGCATTTGTTAAATTTTAATTAGGGTCAGCACTTTGATAAGTATGGTCTTAAGACCAGAAATTATTTACCTTCTTGTGTTATTAAAATAATTTCCACTAGCCAAGTGGACCCCTGTCTTTAAACTGTGTGTGAACAAGTCAACAAGAAGTAAGCACCAATTTTGAGCCAGCCATCATAGAGGAGGTGAACTCTGAGAAACAAGTCTCAAGCCAATGGAAGAAGAAATAGGAAATATTAAAAGACTGAACCTGGTCACAGCATGAGGCAGCTCCAACACACATCCCAGTTGTTTCACATCATGCCTAAGAGCTACTGCCGTGGTTCCATTTCTCCCTAGACAGTCGTATCTGTTGCTGCCACATCCATGCCAAGAAAGGACTTCCAGAGTATCTCTGAGGCCAAGAGTGGAGGATTAAAGGAAATGGGCAGCTCTGCCCCAATGTCTTCCTGTGATCAATGCACCTTACTAAGTAGGTCTATTTGGAGGGCTTAGTGTTGAACACTTCTGTGGGTAAAGGACGATCAGGATAAACTATTGTCTCAACTCCTTTCCTTCAAGCTCCCTCAGCCAGCCATCTGGAATAGTTCAGGACAGACTGTTGAGGGTCCTGAATATTGGCTGAGTAGCTTGGACAGAATTCAAAATACTGAAAGCCGGGTTACAGGATGATATTAAGAAGGTGGTGGAGGTGGATACCAAGAGAACAGCGGTTTCCCCTTGCAACAAAAGCTTTGTTGAGCCAGAACTAAGGGTCATGGGTGTAAATGGGCTTTACCTAGACAGGCAACAACGAAACAGGGTTTAGGTGAGTAATAACAAAGAAATTCTGCTCTATAACTCGACCTTTTAAGTCCTACTCAGGGAAAGAAGAGAGAGAGAGAGAGAGAGAGAGAGAGAGAGAGAGAGAGAGAGAGAGATTGTTAAGAGCCCCTTCCTTTAACTCCATGGGTTAGATAGAGATAGCCCCTAATTCAACCAGTGTTTATGAAATACCAGAATGTACAGGAGGCAAAGATGAATAAGACATGGCTATTACCTACACAATCACAAAGGGGAGTGAGTGTGTAAACAACAACCCATCACCCAATGGGAAAAGTAGTGTTGCAAAGGTATTTACAAAGGGTAAGTGATTCCACCTGAGACAGTCAGGAAAAGGAAACAACTGTTCAAGAGGTTCTTGAAAAATTACTGGTTAATTGGAGTTTGTAAAATGGAGAAAAGTTTCTGGGCCCACCATGGTCACTTCCCTTAAACATGTGTTCACTATCCTTCTCTTGTGGAAATTACATTTGGGATTAAACCACAGTGCTCTCCCTTCTCTTGAATGTGTAAGTCCCCCTGCCCCCCACCATGTGTCTGTAAGGAAAAGGACTGGGACGGTGACTGAAATTTCTAGAGGAAAAAGAGTCATTCCTTAATCACTATTCCCAAGGAAATTTCATCTCCTGAGTGGCAAGCAGAATCTTTGTCTTGTTGCCATCTAAATTCTCACTCTTATTTTTCTCAGAGTCCTACATTATCATGTCTCTTTTCTATGCTTCGGAGGAAGTCTCTGTTTGAATTGATCCCTCTCTGGGAGCCCCCAGATGGTTGCTTTTCTTTCCCTTTCTCTCTCTGGTGTTAGTACCACGAACTGTGCACAATATCTCTCCATCTTCCTGTAGCCTACAGTTAGTGCTTGCCATTATTCTTTTGTTCAATCAACAAATATTTATTGAACACCAACCACATGCTTGGTATGGGAGCTAGGAATACAGTAGTGATTTTAAAAAATAAGACCTTGCCCTTTTGGATTCTACAGTTTGTTGGGAGAGATAGGCAATAGATAATTAAACAAATAAAGATATTAATATATTGCCAGGCAGTCATAAGTTCTTTTGAGTAAAAATTGCGTAGTAGGAGGTATTCCAGGAGGTTGGGCAAGGAGTTAGTCTTAGGGTCAGGAATGTCCTTCTGAGAAGGTGATATTAGAGCAGAGAAGAAAGTAAAATAATGGAAGAGAGAATGTGAAAGCCCAATGGAAAGGTGTTTCAGATGACAGAGATGGAATGTGGGACTATTCTTGATATGGTGGAAGAACAGTAAGGAAAAGAGTGTGGCTAGAGTAGAGTGAACAAGGGCAAGAATGGTTGTTAGTGAGACCACCAGGACAAGATCATTTAGGTCTTTTAGACTGATAAGGACTTTGGGTTTTGTGCTAATTTGGATGACATGATTTTAGAGAGTTTTGAGCAGAGGCGGAACATGCTGGAATGTAGATCTCAATAGTGTTTTGATAGCTGTTTTGTTTAGAATAGATGAAAGAGAGGCAAGAGAAGGGAGTGACAAGGAGACTGGTATAGTAGACTGAGCAAGAGATAGTGACTTGAGAGGTAGTATGGAAGATGGTGACAAGTAGTCAGAGAACATGTTTTGATGGAAGATTCAGCAAGAGTTAAATGAAGGATTGGATGGAGAGAATAAGAATAAGTAAAAATCAAGGATAATTATGTGATTTTCAGCCAAAGCAACTGAGCAAATGGTGGTATCACTTACTAAGATCTGAAAACTGAGGAAGAGAAACAGGTTTTGGGGGTGGAATTGGTGATAGCAAAATTGGATTTGGGGGATTCCTATTAGGCTTGAACCACAAAAAGCTCATGGATTGCCTGGTGAGGTCATATTGAGCAGGTCAAGGAGTTATAGTCTGATGACTTCAAAAAGTTGGGTGGCTTTAGGGAGGGGGGGAAATAAGTCTGGATGCAGTAATGAGAACCAAGGAGAACACATACTAAGCCCCCAGATCAGGGGTAGTGGGGAGTGGGAGCAAAAAGAGCCACCATGGAATGGATTTCAGGGGGAAACAGAATCCTCAGGGAAGATCTGAGTTCAGTTAAAGCAAGAAGGTGATGGATCTGCTCAGAGATGGGATTGAGGATTCAGGGGACTTTATCAAGGATGGAGCACAGTTCTACAGTGCTCAGTGGAAGGGTTTGGAGTTTGGGTATCAATGCCAGTGTCAAGGCAAGAGGAAATCTGTGAACCTTACAGGATCATGTATAAAAAAGGATAAGACAATAAGATGAATTGGTTGTCCACCCCATCCCTCACCCCCAGCCATCTCCCCACAGCACAGCTCTAAAGTCTACAAACACCGTTCCTCTACAATCCCTGGAATGGTGATAAGAGAACCACCTAAGGGAGAAGCCCCTGAACTATCTCAAATATCCACTTCTTCCAGGATATAAGTCCTGGGCTTCTCAAGGTCATGTCAGCACTGATGTGATATGAAAAAAAACCCACTATGAAGGGCTATATGCTGTTCTTGCCTTTTTGTCTTATTAAATACAGGTGAGCAGGACCTGCAGGAAAGCAGATGATTTCTCCTTCCCAGGTTCAGAGAGGGAGTGTGGTCACCTCAAGTACTACCCCAGATCTCATGGATAGAGGTTGGAAAACTAAAGCAAGAAACCTAAAAGAGCTTACCAAAGAGTTACAAGCCATAGGCATTTGCAAAGAAAGCTACCAACTCTAGGCAGTGAAAGATGGAACCCAACACATAGGTCAAATGGATGGGAGTCTGCAGGAGTTTAGAGAAAGAGGAAACTCACTGTATACCCAGCATGACCACAAAAGGCTCATGGAGAAGGTGGGCCCCACAGAGGTCCCCAAGAATGAGGAGCATTCACTGGATCACCTGAAGCAGTGGACAGGGAGATTGCCTGTCTGGATCAGCATCCATCAATACAGTATAGTGTGCCTCTGGGTGAGAAAAAAAACCATTTACTCCTTATTATCCTTAATAATTCTAAATCAAGAGGTGATGGGAAACCAACCCAAAGCTCATTTCAGAAGGATGTGGAAAGGGGAGGCAGAGGGAAAACACATCAGAAAACAAATTCATCTTCTTAGCACAGAGACAAAGGACCAGGGCTTGGTCCAGAGCTACAAAGACTGATCCTTTCAAGGCTGAGCCAGTTTTTCAAGACATTCAAGTCAAGTAGTGATAAAAATCCCACTATTCACGTTATATTAATGGCTTCTCCACTATATGCAGATAGGTAAAAGCATCATATCTTTATTTGCATTTCTTTTTCTATTGCCTCCAGCTCACTGAATTTCTCCCTTATCTGCCAAGAAATGTCTACTTTTAAGGTATTCTTTCATTTCCTCATGCCATTGGCTGTCAAACGACTTAATAACTTGCCCATCATGGAAGTCAAATATAGTTTATTAAAAATGCATGTCTCACTCAGTCAGATGCCCTTTGGCAGCCTCCAGACCTTGACGACTCTGTCTCAAAGCTTGGGAACGCAGAATGGTCTTGGCTGGCCAGCTGCACTGCCTTGCTTCGTATCATGCTCACTGCCCAGATTATGCTGAAGTGAGGCAGAGAAGGGAGGTGGGAACTGTCCAAGGAGGAGGTGGAACTGGGCCACTTGTCTGACTTGAGGAAGTGGGACCTAGACCTGAGAACCGAAAGTGCCTGAGGGCTTCCAAGCCATCCAGCCAGGTCCGGGGGAGGAATGCGGGAATGAGGTTGGAGCTGGTACCCTGGGGTAGGAGGAAATGGCATCAAAGCAGAAGTGGGCTGTGTCAAGTCAGTGCACGGGGATGATGAATCATGCCTGTGATGGCTCACGTAGCAAGGCTACATCGCTATTTACAGGGGCTAATGAAGCATCCTCAGTCACAGATTCAGAATCTGAGTGTTGTTGTGGCTGAGGAAGAAGCAGGGAGCTGGAGCTAAAAACACAAAGGGACTTGAGGTCTCCTTTTCCGTTATCTGCCACAGGGATAGACAGCACCAGAAGCGTTCCATCAGGATATGTTGACCCTTCTCCAAAACCATCTTAGAGCAGCCCCTCAGCCTCCCTGGTGATGCTCTCTAGCCACCCATGGATCTCTTGGCTAGAGCCCCATGGCTTCAGCTAATCCTTCATCCTTTATTTTTCTGTGCATAGCAGAGATGAGGAACAGCTGTATATGCCTTGCTGTACACAGCATCCCCTCAACTACTTGCAGACTCTCTACGTCCCCCTTCATCTCTGCCTGGATACTATTTAACCCCCAAATCTCCCACCTCAGTTTCTTGCACTGCTCTCACATCTTGCTTATTAAGGGGCATGCCATGTTCTACTTGATCTGCTCAGAAACCCCTAGGCCTATAATGACGAGTGGAGAGTCCCAGCTGCTCTGCAGGAGAGAATGTGGACACCACACCTGGAACAGAGACACAGCATGGCAGGAAGGCCAAGAGAAAGCCCAAGGTGCTGTGAGCATGAAAGCATTGCTTCCTTAGCAAGGAGAGGGTCTGGGATTCCTCTAGGGGAAAGTTAAGACTGGGCTGTAGGAGTGGATCAGGGGAAGGTATGGGCAGTATGAGGAAAAAGTAATGAGAAAGAAAAACAGAAGGAAGGAACAGAAGGAGGGAGCTGGGTCACGAGACAGGACAAAGAGAAAGGAAGGGGAAAAAAAAAAAAACAGAGGAGGAGATGAACAAAGAAAAAGTCAGAATAAGGCCAAGAGCCGGAGAGGGAGAGAAAGACAAGAGGCCAGAGAGAAAACTCAGAGGAGGACAGAGAGTGTGAGCCCTTGAAAAAGTGCACAAAGTCAAGGAGAGAATAAGGTATTCTTTGCTTATCTGGGGGCAGGGGGTGGGGGGTGAGCACAAGGTCAGCCTGGTCTGCTCCCCAAGGAAGCACCCATCCTCTGTTGAGACCACCACCGGGGGTAACCGCCTGCGGCCACGCAGCTGGAAGAGCAATGCACCCAGGGTCCTTGGTCTTGAAGTGCCTTGTCACCTGCGGTGGGGAGCTTGCGGGGCGCTGACACAGCTTGGGCATGGGCAGGCTCCCGAGCATTTCCTGGAAGAAACCTCAGGGGACCGAGGGAAGAGGACAAGATGAGGGAGAGAAGCAGAGGCAGATGCTCCGGGGTGGGGAGGGGGTGGGAGGCAGAAAGACAAACAGTGACAAGCCGAGGCAGGAAAGAGAGGAACTCAGAGAGATGGAGGGGAGGCTGATAAGGGTGGGAAAGGCGACAAGAATGATTGGGAGATTGGGAGAGAAATTGAGAGAGATGTCCTGAGATTGAGAGGGTAGTGAGAGGGAAGGAGGCCGAGGGAGAGGAAGGAGAGAGAGAGAGAGAGAGAGAAGATGTACGGCATGGAGTCGGAGAGGCAGAAAATGGAATGGGTCCTAATTTTGAACCTTTGCCAACATCTGAACTTGCTATTCTGCTATCAATTTTTCATCTGTCACTAAGACAAGCTGAAAGAGCTAAGCTGCAGGTTTTGTTGATTATAGAATGTTCCATCCTGATCTGTACCAAGGGTAACTCCTCTGGATTTCTAGATGAACCAGATGCAGTCAGAGAGTGTGGGGAAGGAGGTGGGGACAGAGGAGGTGGCTGCTGCACCACTAAGGGTGGAAAACAAAATCATTTAGTGATGCCCTGAGGGGCTGGAGGAGAGACTTCCTTACACATTAGTGTCACTCCTTGGGTACTGGAGGCTTGGTGCCACGTTAGGGCATCTGTTACCCCGGGGGTTCTGGGGCTGGCCGGGCTGCCTGCAAAAGTCTCCCCTCTACCTCCTTTGTTTCTGCCAAACGCCAAGTGAGAACTCTTCCAGTGGCTTCAGCATGACCTCTCACAGATGATCCCTGCCCGTGAGAACAAACGATAACTTCAGTCTCCTCCAGAGGGGCCAAGGTTGAGCCGAGTGAATGGAGAGTAGGGCCGGCACCCCTGGGTCCCTTGGCCCCAGCCTCCACAGGAGCTCCCAGCAATACCAGTGTGGCACCCACTGCGGGGGGGGGGGGGGGCAGCGCTCAGAGGAGGAGAGGGAGGACAAGGAGGTGGCGGCATGCTCCACTGCACCTCTCCCCAGAACACAATGTGACACAAGACATCGGGAGATGGCAGCGAAAGTTCAGGGGAAAAACACACAGTTATTTATGGCTCGGGCATCTGTTGTCAGATCAGAAACAGAGACCTGATCTCAGGCAAATCCAGCAGCCTGTTCGAGAGCAGATGGGGAGGTGTGTGCAATGCTCAGTCCTGTTCTGCTCTCAATTTATTATTATTCCTCAACTCCAGATCCCATCTCCAAAGCAGACATTTGTCCTGGCCACAGTGCTGGGAGGCCCGGGTGGGTGGATGGGTGGTTATTTCCATCGTATGACTTGGAACCTTCCATGTGAAAAGAGAAGATTATGGCAAAATGCAAGGAGGAGAAGGTGAACGAGGGAACAAGAGGGAAAACTCTGGCCCAAGAAGACCGCCGGCTGAACGGCAATGGGGTTGGCCAGAAAGTACCCAGATAAAGGAGCCAATCTTCCGAGTGACCTTGGGCAAGTCATTCTGCCTGCCTGGCTGTGCCTTTCTGCCAAATGCTTGAGACCGTATAACTGTCCATTCCCAAAGACACACAAAGACAGCCTCTCGACTAGAGTGTGATGGAGCGAATACAAAATTTGAAGTCAAGAAAACGGAGTTCAATCCTAATTTGCTAAGAACCAGTTCAGTAACCTAAGGTAAAACATGTTTCCCTGCTGACTCTCAGTAAAAGGAATAAAAGGGATAAGAGGGTTTATCAGGCCTTTTCCCATTCCCAAAATGCCACAGTTCCATGAGAAGAAACCGGGAAATTGTCAGAGACATGAAATGAATAGTCTGGAGGACGCAGCGCCGTAGCAAGTACTCGATCTACGTCAGCTGAAGACACAAACAGCCTCTAAACGTGATTCCTGAGCCCCTGGCTCGGAGGGCTCAGCCCTGTCATGCAGGGCAGACTTGGCCCCTGGTGGTACAGGAGACACCTACCTCACCCCGTGTCACCCTCGGAGCAAATTACCCGTCTCCCCAGACCTCCCACCTTAGCAAATGTCTGTCTCCAGAAGCAGTTTTCAGGGAGAGGGTGGAGGGAGGAGGAGCAAGGGAGGGGGGCAGTCTGGAGAAAGAGGCTGCTCAGTGTTTGGTAGGCCTCGATTTGAATCTCCATGCCTGTACCGATTGCACTGCCTTCTATTTGTAAGGAAGGTGCTGTAATCCCAAGAGACACCTGTATTTCCCACTTGAGATGCACCTTCTCAACTGAAAATATGCAACAACAAGCTTTGTGTGTTTCCCTGAAAAGCAGAATTAAATTTCCCAACCGGCCTAGATCCATTTACACTTCCATCAGCACGATTCAGAAGGCAGTTCCTAGGCAGGGCCCACAGCCAATGTCAAGGGACTTAGCCCCTTGATAGACTTTCTCCTTGAGCTGACTGCAGGCACACTGGCTGATAAGCCCTGGCCCCAGGAGAGCTACATGCATGGTGAAAACTGGATAGTCTGATGTCATAATAATGGTAAATAAAGACCCGGAGTGAAGCTCTAGGTAGACAGATGTTGTCATTGATGAGACACAGGTGTCTCTGTCTCCAGAGCCTGAGAGCTGGTGGGTGATAGGGATTTGCATTTCAGCTCCCATTCCCAGGGGCTGTCTGCTGCTGAGCCTCACCTGTGCCCTTTACCTCCCTCTCACTACCCAGGCCATCCGGGGGATTTCACACTGCCAGGTAAGCGCTGCTAGTGAACATTTGCAAGTGATCCAGCAAGACCTCACTTTCCCCCAAGCTCGATCACTTCCCTGGGGTGTTCAGTAGGAAAGGAGGGGAAGATATGACTGGTTGCCCCTAAATACAGCCCCGCTGGGAAGTCTCTGGAGGTACTTCTAGTGTTGGGACCAGAGGTCTGCCTCAAGGCCCAGCCAGACCGCTCGGCATGGAGAGGTCTGGAGCTCCATCTCATTCCCCCAGGCTACAAAGCCGGCCTCCGAGGAAGACAGTGGCCACATCTGGTGAGATGATGAGATGGCACTCTTCCTCCAGGCCTGGGCAGGCTCCTCCGCCAGCTCGAGTCTTTGCAGTTGATTTTGCCTGTTGGCACCTGTTTGCAGCTTACCCCAACTAATGTCTGTCAATGGACTAATTATCATCAAGGATAAGAAATTAAGAAATTATGAATGTGTAGACACTTCTGTTCTCATACTAATGGTTTGTATATTTAATGGTTTGTTTATTATTTAATGGTTTGTTTATTTTATTGATGGCATCTGTCCTCATTTGAACCTTATAAAGTACAAATTGGACTTGTACTTACTCTTATTTGGGTTTTCCCCACCTCTCCTACCTTCTATCGCCCCTAATGTAGGTAACAGTCATTGTATAAATGGATGGATGATAGATAGATAAATAGATAGGTAGGTAGATAGATACATAGATACATGGGTAGAAATAATAAGCTCTCTAGGGTGACAGAAGCTTTCAAATCATTTATTGAGGGAAATAATGTATTTGGCCCAGAAAAGAAAACATTTCTGTGGGATTACAGCTCTTAAAATTAGAATTTATTTATTTATTTATTTATTTATTTATTTATTTATTTATTTATTTTGAGAGAGAGAGGGTGCATGGACAGTAGGGAGAGGGGAAGAGGAAGAGATAAATATTTCTTTTTTTTTTTTTTTAAATATTTTATTTATTTGTTTGAAAGAGAGTGCACAGAGGGCAAGGGAGAAGCAGACTCCCCAATGAGCAGGGAGGTGGATGTGGGGCTTGATCTTAGGACTCCAGGATCATGACCGGAGTCAAGGGCAGATGCTTAACTGACTGAGCCACCCAGGTACCCTAGAAAAGAGAGAATCTTAAGTAGGTTCCATGCTCAGCACAGAGCTCAAAGTGGGGCTCGACCTCACAACCCAGAGTTCATGCCCTGAGCCAAAATAGAGCCGGATGCTTAACCAAATGAGCCACCCAGGTACCCCTAAATTAGAATTATATTTTTAGAAACATTTTTTAAATTGTGAAATATGATACGCATGCATAAAAGTATGGAAAGTAAATATAGTTTAATCATGAAAGAAAACTAGTGCATCCACCAACCAGATCAAGATCTACAGCAGTGCCAGCTACCTCCTTCCAGCCCCTCCATTTCCTACTTCTTCACAACCACCCTGCTTCCCACCCTCAGAGGAAACCACTGTCCTTGGAAGTCTGTCTTCTATGGCTATCAGTTTTTTTAAATTTCATTTAAATTTTAATTTCATTATCGCCTACATATGTACCCAGAACAATATAGTTTACTTTTGCCTATTTCTGAAGTTTATGTACATGGAGATGTGTGATGTACCAAAAGGTTCTACTCAACATTGTAGTTTTTCAAGATTTATCCATGCTGTTTTTTTTTGTAGTTTTGGTTTTTCCATTTTTGTTGTGTATGTTACTTCCCTTGTGTGAATATACTGTAATTTATTAATCCAAATGAATAGTGGTGAATATTTGGGCTATTTCCAATCTGGAGCCAGTAAACTGATAATGCTGCTATGAACAGCGTCACTTGTGTATTCTGGTGCACATGTGCTCCCATAGGGTATAAGATTAGGAAGGTGAGGTCTGGGGAATTTCCTAATCAGATCACATTGAACAGCGTTTTTCAAACTGGTTGTTCCTATTTATGGCCCCACTAGCAAGGATAACCCTGCACCTCATGTTCTTGCGTATTTGCTATTGTCACATTCCCATTTCTTGCCAACATGATGAGTATGTAGTAATACCCCAACGTGGTTTCAATTTGCATTTACCTGGTTATTAATGAGGTTGAGCTCTTTTTCCCATGTTTACTGGCTGTTTATAGGACTGATCACATCTTTTGCCCATTTTGATTGGGTTGTCTCTTTTTGTTCTCATCATTTGGAAGAGTTTCTGATGCAGGACGAGTTGGAGTGCTTTCTCAGATGTATGTGTATCAACTATCTTACCCTAGCATGTGGTTTGCATTCCACACTTTAATGGAGTTTTGGGATGATCAGATTCATAATGTTAATGTAGCCAAATGTGGTGACTTCTAAATTGATGATGAATTCGTTTTGTGCTCTGTTTAAGAAATTTGTCTCTCTGCCCTTCAAATTCCAACTTGAGATTTATATCTGTATACTTAATTCTAGGAGAAGAATTGAGATCACTATAGCTACTGCTAGAAAGAGGCACATTTTCAATACCAGAGGTTTTCTAACATTTCAGACTGGACATCCATGACATGGGCCATCTTGCTGCCTGTCACCCAAGAGGTTCCAGAAAAGAAGGGGTAATAACCCACCAGGGATGCTCTACGGGAGGCCTACCTCTCCAGTCTATTCAAACTCTAAGATTTGAAGACTCTAATTAGTGATAAAATCTACTTTGATAGATATTCAATGATAGCCAGTAGGGAGCTTTAGCCATGATATGAAGCATGATACATTTGACTGCTTAGTTAAGCAAACAGACATGAATGTATGCATCCAAACTCCTGTCTTATATTGGATTTACCTTTTGTTGCCCGGCCACAGGGCTTCTCTTTCCTCATTACCAATATCTAGTTCAAGGTAGAGTACCCAGCCCATGTATGGTCAGTGGGTACCACTGGCAAAGGTTACAGGCAGTGGTGGAAAATAGGGTTTATTTCAGGCTAACTCAATTGGTGGTGGTTGCCTGGAGAGCAGGACTCAGGGAGGGAACAGCATGGCTACACAGCTGGGGCTCACTCTGAAAGTTCTCAATATGGAGCTCTGTGCAAAGATCAGCCCAAGGATGTGGACTGCCCTGGAGGCCTAACCCTGAGCTGCCCAGGCTCCAGAGGACAGAGCTGGAGGCAGGCAGCACGGCCTCTGCTAATGCTTGGACAGCAGAGGAGATCTAATCCTAATCCCCCAAACACAGACCTTCCCCAGGTCTGTTTGTCTTCCCCTAATCCTCTAATATTTAAAGCAATTTCAATCCTGTTTGAAGAGACTTCCCAGCAGTTTGAGTCTGGGGCCTCCAGAGGGATGGGGGAGGAGTGGAGGGAGGGAGGGAAGAAGGAAGCAGGGGAGGAGCAAGAGTGAGCGTGAGCCCTGGAGAGGGGCGAACCAGGAAGATGACAGGCTGCCAATGCTGGCTGATCTTCCTTCCCCGAGCTTCCCTCCCAGATGGCTTCTTCAAGATCTCTGAGAGTGAGGATGGAGATGGGGGAGAGAAGGAGGGTCTTAGGCTAAGATGTGGTGCTTGAATAAAGTGACTTCATTCATTCATTCCATCAATCGGTCAGTTAGTCAGCATAATACTTACTGAGCACCTACTGTGTGGGGCTGAAACTATGCCAACCTTGAACACATAGTTACCAGGATCATAATAATTACAAAGAAGTATAAGGTGCAGTGGGCTCCTACACAGGGTGGAGATGTGTCAGCAGGAGAAGAGAGCTGACTGTTGATTTATGGGCATTTCTACCATGTCTCTCATGCTTTTTGGCTCTTTGTTGAAAAAAACACCCAAGAGATACCTGCTTCCTCTATCTTGGAGTCCTTTATCTCTGGAGCTCCTTGGCTCCTGCTCCATCAGCTTGGACTACACAAAATCAGAATGACAGCGTGTTGGACTCTACCAGGTTATAGCCAGCACATGGTAAGGACCTGGGAGAAACAAGTCTCCCAGAGGGATGAAGGGAGGAGCTCTCTCTAGTAAGATAAGTGATGGCCGAGGACCTGTTGTCATTCCTAACACCTTGCCTTGTTTCAATAGCCAGGGAACAGAACGCACCTCTGAGCGCATCATCCTCATTAGAGAACATTCTCCTATTTCAGGAAGGGCCCTTCCTCTTAAGCCATGCTCTTACTTTTATAGGAGTTTAACTAAGAGAAAGACAGAGAGGGGAGGTAGAGGAGAGAGAGACAGGGAGAGAAAAAGGGGAGAAGGAGGGAGGGAGGAAGGAAGGGAGGGAGGGAGGGAGGGAGGGAGGGAGGGAGGGAGGGAGGGAGGGAGAGAAGGTGGGAGGGAAAGGAAATGGATGAGTAGATGGATGGGCAAACAGATTGATAGATCAATCTATCTCAGGTGGAAAATAGGTTACTTTCTAGGATTTTAAAAGAGAAGGCAGAAGAAAAGATGGTTTTATGACTTCCCAGCATGCAAACAACCAAAGCATCATCTTAAGGAAAACAAAAACAAAAATCATCTTACACAATTTTTATAAGAGGAACACAGCAATAGATGTGCAGCAAATGCACCGTCTAGTTAGATTCCCTCAGGACACTGGGGTAGAGAAGTGAGGAAGGCATCAAGTGACCACTAGCACAAAGTCTGCCCAAGTGTTCCTTGGCCCTCTCCTTTATGCTGCAGCAAGGACGCAGGCCAGGCTTTTACTGAGCTTGTGCTTATACTGTAATTAAAAAATATAAGTGGAGTCTACCAAGAAATTTTGCCTTAAGATCCCCAACTTTCACCTTAAGCCACAGTGTGCTAACCTGCCTCTGTCAACTGTCTGAATGACCTTGGGCTGCCCTTGCGAACGCCAGGCCTCAGGATCCTCATCTGTAGAATAGGGATTAGACTAGGCTGTCCCTACAGTCCCACCTACCTCTGATAGTCTCTGATGCTAAGCCAGGAAAGCACTAGCAACCTCCAGAGCAACAAGCAAGACTGGCATTTTGCCAGGTTCCCACAGCTTCTTCCAAAGGCTTTTCCAGATGGGATCCTTGATGCTTAACAAGCACCTGAACCAGGATGGGAAGCCCTCCTCCAGCCGTACCCTGTGCCCATCCCAGCATCATCATCAGCATCTTTCACTCTTGGAAAACTTTCCAGCGTCTAGCAATGTGTTCAAGTGGCCACTTTGATTTTTAATTGCCAGAAGACATGTTTTCATTTCTTTAACTTAAAGAAGTCCACTGGATCCGATACTTCTGTGTCATATCCCCTCACTTCACTAGTGATGTCAGCTCTAGCTGCAGTAGATAGTTGTCATGCCGACATCATTCTCTGCACATCTTCTGCTTTCTGTTCTGGGGCTTCTCCAATGCCACAGCGATGGAGGCCGTGCCTGGGCCCAACTGCATGAGCTCCTCGTCACCAAGGCTGATGTAGCTGTTGCTATTACTGAATGTCAGGAGCAGAAATCATTGCTGAGATCTCAATGTGATGCCACATGTTGAGAAGACAAATTGACCTCTTGTGGCAGGTGGATTACATTGGACCCCTTCTCCCCTGAAAGGAGAAGTGCTTTGTCCTTTCTGGAATTGACACCTACTCTAGATATGGGTTTGTCTTTATTATCTGAAGCACCTCTGCCAGCATCACTCTCTGAAGGCTGGAGAAATGCAGGTTCACTGACATGGGATCCCAAGTAAAATTGTCAGACCAAGGGACATATTTTATGGCAATGAAGATAATGAGAATGGACTCTTGGCTCTCTGACCCACTGATACTACACATACCATATCGAAGCAGGAAGCCAAAACAACGGAGCCCGCCTAAAACCCTAGCTTAGAGGCAGCACCCTCTGAGGTTGGAGTGCTGTGCTGTAGAACAGCACATGCTGAGCCTGTAGCCGATCCATAGTTCTGTGTCCTTAGTGGCTAGAATATACAAGCTCAGGAACCAAGAAGTAGATGTCACTGTGGTCCCTCTCACTATCACTCCAACTTGCAGAATCTGTGCTTTGAGTCCCTCCAAATCCAGGTTCTTTGGCATCGGAGTTTCTGGTTCCAAGACAGGGAACAGTAAGGGTTCCACACAGTCTGAAACCCCAAGGACTGCCCCTTCATTGCAGACTGCTCATGCTGGGAGATGGTGAGGTCAAAAAGCAGATCTAAAAAAAAAAAAAGCAGATCTTAATAATTATAAGAAGCCAGAGTTGCTGCTATGTAATAGGAAGAAAGAAACATGTAGGGGGCTCCAGTGAGTCCCTGAGGCATTCCTTGGTGCCCCCTTGCTTTGTGACAAACATGAATGGGCAGTAATCACAGCCTGGAAGGGAAAAGAGCTTATAACTCCCTGGGATGAAGATCCAGGTCACCCAGAGAGGCAAACAACCTAACCCAGGCTGAGTTCCCATGAGACACAAGAGGATCTGAGGAGTGCAAGGAGCAGATTGTACATCAGATCTTACATGCACTGATTTCAACCACAGCTGCTGAGGATGGATAGTTCCATGCAGACTTCAAGTTCCCTCTTGCCCAGAACACCAGGGCTTCAGACACACATCATGGCTCTTTTGCCTTCTGCCCAGGGGCTTCATCATTGCAGGTGGAAAAGGACCCCACTATTCAAACACACATGAACAGCCTTAAAGTATGGAGAAGTTAATGCCCCAAGACAATGCCATAACCAGTATAGACACTGAAAGATGGTAAATTCTTCTCTTAGCTGATTCTCTAGGGGACAATTCTGACTCACCTTCTCTATGCTCCACAGAAGGTCCCAGGTGGACTAGAGCCCAGCTGTTTCTGGCTGTGACCTCCATAACACACATTTTTGGGTTTCTCCGCTTCCTATACCTTCTCAGCCTCCCATTCCTGCCTCCCGGAATTATCTCCCCAAAGACCTCCTGCACACACATGTATCTACCTTGGGTTCTGCTTTCAGAGGAAACTCAAAATAAAATAGCCCCCACACTGTATAAACTTCAAGCTTCACAAACCCTGGGCCCCCTTCCCACTCATAAACAGTGGCACTTGGTTTGAGTCCACCACACTGGACTGTGAATCTGCCTTGTTATGCCCTGGAACAGTTGGGCTTTCTGCTCATGTGCCTCTTTCCCCGGTCTTCAGGGAACCTTCACTCCTTTCCCTATTAAGTCATATTCCTTCTTCAAAAATACATTAAGAGCCAGCATGATGTAGGCAAAAGAATGTGGGTTTTGTGGTCACATGGTCCTGGACACATTCTGCTTCTGTCTCCCCCCTGCAGAATGATCTTGGGCAGTTTATCTTCTAAGATCAACACTCACGATTCCAACCTCTAATGTCTACACTCCATGTAAGATCCCTCAGTGGGAACATTTAGACCTTCTGTTTCAATTACCTCTTCCAAAATTTCCAGACCCACACTTCTAACCCTGACTTTTTTGATGATCTCTAGACACATCTTTCTCCTCATTTTCCTTCATCTTCTTCACCATTTAATAAGCACTATTAATGTGCCAGTCACTGTGCTAGGAGCCATCGAAATTACACCACTTTTTTTCTTTTTCTTTTTTTCTTTTTTTTAAATAAAGAATTGGAGAGATTAGGTAGCTTGGCTAAGGACATAGATAGTGGTAAAAAGTGGTATTTCTAGCCCCGAGGCTTATAGAACTCCAATAGCCTGCCGTATATCACCAGTTTATGATTCACTGATATCTCATAACTCAACATGTTCCAAACACAGCTCCTAGTTATCCTCCCCAAAACTTGTTGCCCCTGTGTTCTGGATCTGAGTGAATGCTATCCCTGTCCATCCAACTATCTGAACCAGAAATCTGGGACTTGTTCTAGGCTCCTCCCTTCCCACTCTTACCAATATCATGCTGTATAGATCCTACTTTATAATATCCTCAAATGTATCTCCTCCTCTCTATCCATACTGCCAGGGCCTCGGTTCATTTACCCTCCCTTCATTTCTTGACTGGATTCCTTAGCGGCCTCATCACTAACTTCTCTAGTCCTGGTCTGACCCCCTCTCAAGGCTGCCAGAGCATCTTTCTACCTTGGAGTAACATGCTGAAACTGTCTTAAGTTTCCATCCCCAGGATGAGCAGTGGGGCACCTTTGCCCAAACCGAGATCTGAACAGGGTGTACGTGGGTATTGGCTCCTGTTTCGGCCCTTCAGGGTGCTCCCTCCATTATACCCCAACACATGCATTAGACCAAATACCCAAAGAAGCTCAAAATTCCTGCAAGCGGCTGTCCTGGGGTGTCATGACGCAGCACTGGTTCCAAGAGGGTGGCCTGGTTCATGGATCTTTCCCACTGAGTAGAGCAGTATTTCTTTAATGGAATGGAAGTGTTGGGTGTTAACAGGCTGACTTGGGGTGACCCAAACTGTAGACAGGGCCCCTATTCACACCACAAGGGGCCCTGCCTAGCACAGTGGTCTCCCCCATCTGTCCTCTGTCCTCCTTGAAACATAGCCTAGTGAGTCACGGAGTTTTGCTTCTGTGCTTTCCCATTCACTGTTCCCCCTTCGGAGCACTTCCTGACCTCTGCCCCTTTTCCCTGCTAAGCAAAGTTCTTTATATTTTGTAAAGTTCACCCTGAGCATCTTCCTGTGTAGCTTTATATCTTTTCCCAGCCCAGGGTAGTTAGCTGCTCCTTCTCCATGTTTTCATGGGGCTAGTACATATGTTTGTGACCTTATATTGTAATATCTTCCTTATTAGACTCTAAGTGCCTAGAGAATAGTGACAAAGACTTACTGAGTGGAACTATATGTAAATATTTAACAAATGTTTGTTGAATTAATGAATAAATAACTCCTAAGATTGCTTTGAGGATCCAGTAAGATAACTAACATACTCCAGATGTCAGGTAAGGTCACTCTGTCCTCTGACTTTAAATGCAGTTGATAAGCTTCCTGTTTCACATTTCATGGGAAACTAATGTCTTTCCAAGATTCCCATGAATGTCAGAGACCTTAAATCTTAATGATTTCTTCAGTTTCTGAATTCTTGCTGAAATTTATCTCATTCCCTTCTCACTGCCATTCTTTCTACTTACCTCTGCCCTGGACTCTGTGCCTAGTCCCTTTCTCTAGGATCTCCCTCCTATTTAAACATAGAAACCAGTTATGGCTGTAGCAGACACTCAGAATGTTTGGGGCAATGACAAGGACTTATATCCCCACAATGCAAACAACCTAAAATTGAATATCAGGTTTCATATCTTTAAAAGTCTGTAAGCCACCCAGTGGAGAATGTCTTACCTCTGCATTTCTCCATGGACTCCATCTTCCCACTATGGCATCTGTACTTTTTCTCTTATCCTCCTTCTCCCCACCTCCTCCTTTCTCAAATCTTTCCTGCTCTCCCCACACACATATTCTGTTCATTTATTTATAAAAACAATTTACAAATATTTAAATCAAAGCAAGGCATGTATATATATATATATATATTTTTTTTTTTTTTTCTTTTTTAAAGAACCAAAGAGTACAGACATTCTTATACTGGAATTAAGTCTTTTCTCCTCCCCCCACCTGGAATTCTACTCCCCAAAGGAAAGCATGTTAAGCCATTTCTGTTTTGAGAGCTCCTAGTGGTTTCTTCCCTACTCTAAATGGTGTATTTACACCTCCATTTCTTGATTTATTGACCACAGATATTATCTATTGATTACCTGCTAGAAAATATCAAGAGTTATATTCACACCATACTCAAGGTGACTCCCTCTTCTCTTCTCAGCTCTCATGATTATTATGTTTTAGTTCTATTAATTGCATTCCTGATTTTAAATAATACATGTGAATATACACGTCTTGTTTCATCTATATCAGGTCATACATTTTGCCTTCCTGCCTTATAAAAGGAATGTATGAGCACACCCACATTTCCTTCTACTTCTCATCTATTTTTCCACACTCCTCCTTGTCAGCTGTACCTCTACCTTTT
The DNA here is from genome assembly GCF_048418805.1 of Vulpes vulpes. Classification (NCBI taxonomy): domain Eukaryota; kingdom Metazoa; phylum Chordata; class Mammalia; order Carnivora; family Canidae; genus Vulpes; species Vulpes vulpes. The sequence goes on along the minus strand of NC_132791.1, from coordinate 119,601,249 downwards.
CACTCTCCAGACTGACAACATTTACATTGTACTGAGCATCCTCAGGTCTGCCCTGCATTATATTGTAGGGACTGCAAGTGCCCACAAGGACCATACTAGCTGTGTATATGAGTCAACTGGACCCAGAGTCTTGGCAGGGGGAGCATTGATGACTGTACTGAACCAGAAATAATGTGTCCAGCTTAAAAACATTACAGTTTAGGGATCCCTGGGTGGCAGAGTGGTTTAGCGCCTGCCTTTGGCCCAGGGCGCGATCCTGGAGACCCGGGATGGAATCCCACGTCGGGCTCCCGGTGCATGGAGCCTGCTTCTCCCTCTGCCTATGTCTCTGCCTCTCTCTCTCTGTGTGTGTGTGTGACTATCATAAAAAAAATAAAAATAAAAAACATTACAGTTTTAAAAAATTCTATATACTCAAACTAGCATCATCTGATGTTTGTTCTAGGTGACCAGTTTGTAATTCTCATATAAGTTATTATAAAAGTTGAATGCCAAGGAGCAGTGATGGTGCAGAGTGATGGCCACCAAACACTCCACTTGCTCCCCTACATTTCCATCTTCCTCACTGTCTAGTGGGAAGAGAACTATGACTGGTTCTAGCCACAGAAATGTGAGAAATCTCTTAATTGTTTTCAATTTGAGATACTGAAAACCCAGTGAGATTTACTGAGCTTTCTGCTGCTGTAGCTGAAGCCAACTGTTCTAGATGGTACAGCTCCAAAGTGGAAGAGCTTCTGTAACCTGGATCCCTGAGGGACTAGAGGGAGCACAGTTCTGTGCTGACCTGTTTAGACCATGGAGGTGACCAAGAAATAAACTTTCATGTCAGTGAGAGTCAATGAGAGTTGAGGTTGTTACCTCAGCATAACCTAATCCATTGGTATTCATTTGGCATTTAAGTTAATATTTCTATGAAAATATTATTCACTGCATAGCCAGGAAGTGAGTTAGAATTATGCCTTTCCCAAATGGATCAAATGCCATGATTCCTTTGCCACTTGAAAGACAATCTTGCTATGATCTAGATCAAATGTATTCTTTTTTCCACACTCAAGCACTGCACATAAAACATGACAAACTATTTTGATTCAAATATAGATCATTCATTTCTTGGGCACCTGAGTGATTCAGTGAATTGGGCAACTGACTCTTGATTTTGACTCAGATCATGATCTCAAGGTTGTGGGGAGACTCTTGTTAGGCTCTATGCTCAGCAGAGAGTCTGTTGAGATTCCCTCTCCCCTTCTCCCTCTGTCTCTCCCCCGACTCACACTCTCTCTCTAAAATAAATAAATAAATCTTAAAAAAAAATATAGACCATTAATTTCTTGTGTGAATTTTTGCATTTTCTGAAATTTTCTTTCTTTCCTTCTAGAGAAAAGAATAATTTGCCTTCAGTATAACCTCATATCATTAGGCCTTCAACTATTTATTACATGGAATCCATTTAATTCACAGAAATAGAATTCTAGAAGCATCATACCATTTGCTCTAATCTAGACAATTTGCCCTTTGGGTTTATCATAGTTATTATCTTGCATATTCACATATCTCATAGGTTAGTTGTACAGTTTCCAGGATCTCATACATTCCTTTTTTATTTTATCTTTGTTTTGTAGGAGTACATCCTCAAGTAATTTCCTTAGGAAGAATGTTTAGGAGGCAAGTGTTCTCAGTCTTTGGATTTTTGAAAATGATGCTATTTATCCTTCACAAATAATACTGGCTCTAGGTTCAATACATTTGCCTTCAAACCTATAAATCTGGATTGATGAACCAATCACATACCACCCTGCCTCCCACACTGAATACAGCTATGAAATCCATATAGAATGAATGGTACAACTACTTAAGGACTCTGAAAAGTGAATAGGAACAGGCAGATTGGGGAAGAAGACAAGAATTAGAAGTACACCAAACCAGCAGTACATTGTCCATGTTTCCTCTGGTATCCCCAGGCCTGGGCAAAGAGCTCCAAGAAGGGCCATCTGATTCTGAATCAAGAGTGGGAGAAGGGACTTAGCATTCAGAGAGAGTGGGGAGTTCTATGCTTTTCTTTCTTCTTCTTTATTTTCTCTGTTCTGTGTGTTTCCGATTCTCCTGTCATGTCAGCAGTGCCATTAGGAGTCCCAGATATTTAAAACTCTGAGGCAGAAGTACCTTCCCCTCCAATCAGAGAAGAATATGGGGCAAACTCTGATTGATTTTTTTTTCTATCTTCTCACTTCTTGACCCCCGAAGTGGGCACAGTTGCAAATAGTGTAAGACAGAGTGAAAAAACTAAAGTACAGCTTTCTGTCCAGAGGAGCAATAGAAAAGGCCCAGGGACCTGGAAATTACCAGGAGGACCTCAAGTAAGCAACTCCATAAAGTTGTATATCAGTTCTCAGGATCTCCCTGAACTGTGTGTGCATGTGTCTGAGCCTAAACAGTGAACCCGAAACCTTGAGAACTGAACAGTTCACCACCACCCAGGTCTCCATACTGGCCACTGGTGGGGCACAGGAACTGATCAAAGTGGCAGTCAAACACCTTGAAGTAGATCTGATATTGAAACCATAACCAACTGAAGGCCAGTTGGAATGTGCAGCCTGAGCCAAACCAGGTTAACTTCCTGAAAAAACTTCCCCAAAGGATATAAACTAAGAACAGAGACTCAAACCATAATATTCATAATGACCAGGATACAGTTCAAATTATTCAGCATATAAAAGATGAGGAAAATCTCAACTCCTATGGGAAAATACAATTAACAAACACCAATGCCAAGAAAACAGGTGTTGGAATTATCCTGCAAAGACTTTAAAGTATCTATTATAAAGAGACTCCAATAAATAAATGGAAACACTTTTGAAAGGTAGATGATATCAGAAAAAAGTATAAGATATAAAGAATCAAGTGGAAATTATAGAACTAAAAAACACAATAATAAAATTCAATAGTAGAATGGAGACAACAAAGGAATAAGTAAGTAAACTTTAAAATAGATTGTTGGGGCACCTGGGTAATGCTGTAGGATGAGCATTCCTCTCTTGGTTTCAGCTTGACTTATGATCTCAAAGTCATGAGATCAAGCCCCGGGTGGGGCTTGCTCTGGGCTCAGCAGAGTCTGCTTAAGACTCTATACCTCTCCCTCTGACCCTCCCCCTCTAAAACAAATAAATCTTTAAAATAAAATAAGATTGTTAAAAATTATCCAAATTGAGCAACAGAGAGAAAAGATTAGGGGAAAACAATTAAGGTACCTGTGGGACAATAACAAATTTCTAATATTCATGCCATCAGTACAGAAGAAGAGGAAAAACATAAAGTGTTGAAAAATTATTTGAAGAAATAATTGCTGCAAACTTCTCTAACTGGGTGAAATACATACACCTACAGATTCAAGAAGGTCAGCAAACCCCAAACAGGGTAGGGCCAAGAAAAATCCACCTCCACAAGCATCATAATCACAGGGAGTCAATGTGGACAGAGGATAGAAGATATCCAAGATGCAGCTCTGGACAGCTCCAAAATGACCAGAATTCAGAGATCAGAGAGATAAAAAGTAGCCAGGAAAGAAGACTGAGAAGTAGCCAATGAGGAAGGAGAAAAGCAGAAAACTGTGATGTCCCGAAACCAAATGAACGAAGTAACTTTAAGGAAGGACAAGTTATCACCTGTATCAGAACTCTGCAATGTGTCACATGGATTGAGGATTAAGAAGTGAACATGGAGTTATTTTTAAAGTTTAAGTGAATAGTGAATTTAAGAATATCAGTTTTGAAGAGTGGGGGACCTGACTGAGGAGGAGTCCAGGAAAAAATAGGAAGAGAGAAACTATACAGAGAGTATAGTAGCTCTTCCAAGGGGATCTTTCTCTATAAAGGGAAGAATGAGGCAGTTGCTGGAGGGAGGTAGAGAGGAGAGTGGTCTGTTTGAGCTGTTTGTATGTAAAAGAGGATGAGCAGCATGAGAGGGAAGATGTGCTAAGGGGAGAATGGGGAGCAGGATGGGGTCTGGACTACTTGATGCACTGGCTTTAGGTGTAAGTTCAGACAGTTTAGTGCGGTTACCTCATAGAATGCAGGGTATCTGGGCACAGATGCAAGCAGATGGGTACAAGTGTGGGTGGGTGTGGGGGAAGTTCTCTTCTGTTCCTGCCATTTTTTTTTTCAGCTGAGAGAGAATAGGCAAGACATTTGTTGAGGATCAAGAAGACAAGGGATGATGTAAAACAGTGGTCAGGTGAGTCAGAAGAAAATATAATGGGGTGTGGGGTAGCCCCAGGGACCCACTGGAGGCTGATGATGACCATTTCAGATGAGGCCAGTCAGTGTCATTTCATTATTTTTCTGTTTGTCATCCTTGTAACACAATTTTCTTGTGTTAGACACTTAATATGGCCTTTAGCCTAAGGACTCATGATTTTCTTACTCTGGGAAATATTCATGGATAATTTCTTTGATAATTTCCTTCTCTCTATCTCTTACTCATTCTCTCTCTCTCTCTCTTTCTCTTCTCTATACTGGAAGGTATCTTTGACCCTATCTTCCAGCTCTTCTATCAAATTCTTTATTTTGGCAATCGCATATTTTTAATTTCCACAAGGATTCTCTTGTTCTTTAATTATTTCTATTTCATAGACTGTTTTGGGGGGATTGTGGGGCTTGGGGGGTTATCTTTTAAATTTTTAATTTAATTTTAATTTTATTTTTAATGTGAGAAAGTCCAAAGTAGTGGTTGAAAGCACAAACATAGAAATCAAACCAGTTGAGTTCAAATCTCAACCCTGCCACTTCCTGTTTGTGTGAACCTGGGCAAATCATTTAACCTCTTTGTGTCCAGCTTTCTCATCTCCATCATGGGGGGATGATGGTTGGAGGCACCTCCCATGATATCTGAGGATTCAATGAGTTAATGCGCGTCAAGTGCTTCCAACAGTGCCTGACCAGAGAAGGCTAAGGAAGTGTCAGTCATGGTGATGACAGTGGTGGTGCTGATGATGGCAGTGATGGACACATTATCTTGAGGTTCTCTGGGATCGTTTAGAAAGTTTTCTCCATTTTTTTTTTTTTTTTTTTTGAGCTAACTGTGGTTCTTCCCAGTCAGTTGTTCTGTTTGCTTACTTTGGTCTTTATATTTCCCTCGGATGACTTTCTCAGTATATCTGGCATTCTGGGATTTGCACAGTAGGATTTAAAAACAAGAACTTACCTGACTGCCCATGTAGCTGTTGTGTATGTAAATCTCTTTCCCCGAAGGGCTTCCTTGAGTGAGAAGTTCACAGGACAGAGCTTTTCAGTGGCGGGCTTTGCTTTAGGGTACAGATTGAAAAGTCATCTGTAAGGTGGGAGCCCAATGAGGAGGCTTATGGGGTTCCAGCACCTACACTGGAAGCCCTAGACTGCCTACCTTCTGTACAAGAGGAGCTCTGTGCTGAGCGGAGAGGGCAGTGGAGACACTTCCAGATTGCACCAACCTCCTTCTCCCCACACCTGTTGACTCTTAGCCCAGAGCCTTCTTTTGTTCTGCCAGGAAGATTGGCTTCCATTGCCTCTGCAGCTGCCACCTGAATGTATTCTGGGCTTTGACTCCTCACTCCGCTTCATTTATCAATGCATTTTCATCTAGGTCTCATTTTCCAAGGATTCGTTGAAATCTCTCATCTGCTGGTGATTCTGACCTCACTCCCTATTCCCTTTATTATTATGGGTTTATTCACTTTTGTATTCCTTTAGCATCATTTTAATGGGGTCTCCAGAGAGACGAGAGGTTAATTTATTGCCTCAGTCTGCCATTTTGAACCAGAAACTATTCATTTCTTATGCAGAACAGTTTGGCATTCTCTTTGTGTTCCTGCCTCTTTCCAGAAGATGCCCTCAATACCTCACCCTCCACACACAAAGTGGCTTATCAAAGGTATTTTTCTAAAGAAAGACAATTTCTTTTCTCAGAATGCTGGTGTGATATATTTAAATAACATTTTCTTCCCAACTTGCCCTATGCAAACTACTCAAGATGGTGCATGATTCATAGTAAGTGTTCAATAAATATTATTTCCCCTTCCCCTCTTCATAGTCTTTGCAGGCCACCACTACTCAGTTCCAATCACATTCTTCCAACACTCCTGCTCTCATTTGAATATATTTATGGACTTATGTTTATTTCTGGATCGGCTTGTGTATATATATCTCTTTATATGTGTTTCTTCATGTTTGTCTGTATTCCCTTTAAGGAAAATGATGCCAGAGGTGTTGAATGACTCACTCAATAATGTAAAAGTAAAAAGTGGTTAAGCCAACACTTAGAACTATACTATGTAGCACAGGCCTGGTGCACTTTCCACTGGACAACCCTGACCTCTGAGAATGTGTGGATGGGTCATGTCATCCTCCTCCTTCACAAGCCACTCCCAATCCCAGAGTTTCTGGAATCAAGATCAGAACCAAAGTCTGTCTTAATCCCAAAGTTAATGCGATGGTTCCTTGGCAATTGCCCTACCACCCCAGCATTGCCTCGGAGGGCTTTAGGTTGAGCTAGGTGCTCTGCACTCATAAAGACTCAAAAATTAAGCTTGGGGGTCCTCACGTAGGCTGCTGAGAACTCTCTGCTCATATAATTCTCAGGAAACTCAAGGAGACTCATATTTCAAGGCCACTATTAGGTTAAATGGGCATCTGTGGGCCAGCATAAGAACCAAATCATCAATCATTTTTGATGGGAAAATGTGTTCCCAAGTAATACACAAGCAATTCATGAATGAGCTACATCTCATTTATAGGTCTGCTTATTCCCCGAAGCAGGGCTTAAGGCAGGAGAAAAAGGAACAGAAATGGTGACCCTACAGTACCTTTGAATATGCTTTCCTCCTCTGCATCCTCCATTGTAAGCCTGCTATTTTAGATTATTAAAGGGGAATTCAGAGAGAAGAAGAAAAGAAAGATGGAGGAAAAGGGATTAAGGTGATCTTCTGAATCACATATTCCCTTTCATAAGGAAGGTACCTAAATTAAATCTAGAGTTCTGCTGCCTTTCAACCTCAAGTACTGAGGGCAGGACTGGCCCCCAGACCCACCCCTACCATGTAGGAGCTGCACTGGATGACCTCTCAAGGTCATTGCAATTCCATGAAGTATGAATTTAGTTCCAGAAGGCCCTATTAGGTTTAAAGATAGTATTCCATTCAGCAGTGTCTGGGGGAGGGGAGAGTGGCATATCTAGGCCCCCTCCCCACCTTTAATCTCTGCATAACCCCTCCCCATGAACAGAAAGCCTGGCCATTCTTTGCCATCCAGGGGAGCTCCACATTCTGTATTCTCAGCTCCACAGGCAGCCTTTGCTCTGTAGCTGTAGAAGGAACAAACTCAGTCTCCCACCCCGCCCCCAACCCCCACTCACCCCCACACAGTCTAATTAAATGTCTGTGCAGTTACAATTGAGCTCCTCATGCTTAGAACCTATGGCAAAGGGCAAGAAGCCCCCATTGGTTCAAGGAAGAAGAATTCAAAGGATATTTTTTCAAGAGACCAACAAAACAGAAGGTGCTGTTTGTGCTATCTTTGATTTAGGAAAGCGGTTTTTTTTTTTTCCTTTTTTTTTTTTTTTGTCATTTTGTTTTAGGAAACAACAACAGAATGAAGGAAGAAGAAGGTGGTTACCCATGGGGCCTTGTCAGTGGAGGAAGGAGAATATTAAAAAAATTTAAAAAAAGAAAGGAAAGAGCAGCAGGTTAAAGAATGTGGAAGAGGAAAGACCAGTAGGTGGGTGGGTGGATGGGAATTTGTCCCTATTTTGCCTCTAATGCTTGTCGAAATGTCCCACTCTCCAGGCTACAGCAGGCTGATTCCATAAACAGAGAGGCTCATCTCTTCCCCTCTTGAAATCTGAACTGTGTAAGATGGAGTGAGGAAGAGCACATTCAATCAGAGGATCACAGAAGTCCATGTGTGCACATGCTATATTTATTCCCTTGTTTGGGAAAATCTAATCAGCCTCCTGGACAGTAGATGCCCAGACATGGGCCACACCTGCTGAGACTCAGAGCCTTGAGAAGGGGCCATGGAATATTTGGGGGCACATTAGACTTGCATCTAGCCAGGCTCTTCCACAGCCTCAAGATCTACCCCTCAACCATTGTGTCTTTGAAACACAAATATTTTCTGAGAGTCACCTACCTGGCTTCTTTGGAAATAGCACTTGTAATCAAAGCAATCTCAGAAGGCTCAAGCCTGCGGAAAGAGGACAATGGCTAAGATTGGTGGGAATGTGGATGACTTGGGATCATTTCCAGGAAGCAAGATGTATGTGTGAGAAACCACACCCCAGGCCAGGCCTAAGCCTCAGTGGAGAACATAGTGATGGAGAAGAGAGTACTTGTGTTAGGAGGGAAGAAAAGGAAGGAAGGATGTAATGCAGGTGAATAGAGAAACAAGAAGGAAGAAACCAAAATTAACTGAGAATCGTTGTATGTTCAGCTTGTTGCAGCTTCTGGATGTAGCCTTTATCATTCCCATTGCAGAAATTCAGGAATTGAGAAGCTACAAGCCAAGAATTTACTCTTGGTCACACAGTGAGAGTTGGAATCAAGATCAGAACTGAAATTCGTCTTAATTCCAAAGCTAATGGTTGTGGTTCCTTGGCAATTTCCCCATCACCTCCGAATTCATCCCCAACTACCCAGTAGGACTCTATTTCAAGTGCCACTTATTTGGCCATTTTCTGGGCTCTAAATGGAAACACATGAAAGTCCTGTCCACTAGCCATGTTAGGAACAACGATTCTGGAAAATGGCCACATTGTGAAGGGGCCCCAGGAGATGGACTATCCATGCACCAGTCTACCCCTGAATATGTACAGAGGCACCATTGACGTCAGCACTCCATCTGTGCCTCAGGCCCCACCCGCAGCTTCAGGAGGTCTTCACATTTTCCAAGCTCCAGTTTCTTCCTCCCTCTGCGTTGGGCTATAAAATGTTCTCTTCAATTATTTCTCTACTTCTCGCTTCAGAACAGCCAAACCAATAGCGCTGCTCCATGGGTTATGTGCCGTATGTCACTGTGCTGTGAAATATTAAGCCTTCACAATAGGTCCGAAGTCAGCGACGCACAATCTTTTAATGGTTTAGCTCACTCGGGCTATTTGAAAGTGGCATAATATTGCTATTTTTAAATAAATGGGATCTGTATTAATGAGAGCCGACCTCTCTCGGCCCTGCAGAGCTGCTCCCTGCGTCGAGCCTACACTGGGGATTTGGCATGAAAGGGAGGGGGGAAAACAGCTTTTCACAATGGGAACCAAGCAGCGCTTTAAATAATGCTCACAGATGCTAATCATCTTGGGGGAGGGGTGGTGCTGGGATGATTATTTGAGTGGATAATAGATTTCATCTTCAAAGAAGACTTAGAGTCTTGATATTGAGAAGAAAGTGGGTGGCACATGAGTACAAATGTGGGGGTCGGTATATGTACAGGTGTGTGTGCAGGTGAATGTGTGTGCAGGTGTGCATGCATGCATGTGTGCAGGTGCATGAGTACATGTGAACGTGGGTTGTGTGTTTGGGGGGGTATGTGTACATGTGCATACACATGCTCAGGGGGCAGACACAAGCTAGCACGAGGTAGGATGGTACTGACAGGGACATGCCGACATGATGACAATAACTGTGCTTTTGGAGGTTTGAAAGGGGAGCCTCTGAGGAATGGGCAGGAAGCCATCTTGACCAGCTATGGAGACAGTGACAAGTGAAGAAAGATCCTCTAGAATAGGGATATGTCAGGCTTTGGTAGATCCATAGTTGAAAGACTCTGGAAATCTGGAAGTCAGTTCCTACCCTGTGGTCTGTCAAGCTGACATCTCATTGGCATGCAACAGGTATAAAATAATAAATCAGGCTCAGTGGGGCCCTTCTGCTTCTTGAGACATGATATTGTATTTGGAGACGTTGAGGACATAACCGGCCAGGCAACCCAGGTCCCTGATTGCCAAGGCCTCCTTGCCTCTGGGGACCCTGATAAAACTGTCTCCTCCTCATTTGCAAGCTGGAGCTAGAGCAGCCGAGGCAGACTAGGATGGGTCAAGGGTACTTCAGAAATAGAAGTGGAATATATAGCAGAGGACTTGAGAAAAAGGCTTATGAGAGAGGAGGAAAGTCCCTCTCCCAAAGAATCTAGCCAGGAGAATTTACAAGAAGCAGCAAGCCAGCAGCTCTACCACCAGAGTGCATGGGCCTCAGTTAAAAACAACTCTGATAGGCACTCCTCCAGAAAGGGATTTCCCTCTTTCTTCCTTTTTAGGGGGCTAGACATTCTGGTTTTGATATATTTAAAAAATATGTATGAGTTTTCTGGATATGTAATGAATAGCATGGTGACTATAGTTAACAGTACTGTATTATATGTTTGGAAATTGCTAAGATAGTAGATCCTACAAGTTTTTACCACACACCCACACAAATTGTAACTATGTGAGGTAACAGTTGGGTCAACTAGTATTATTATGCACACTATCTGTCTTCATCTCCTGGGTCCATGCTGATTCTGTTCCCACTCTGCCTTAGGGTCACTAGATTTAGCAATAATTGCAAACAAATAATTTTTTAGTGTAAGTATCTCTCATATGCTACCTGAGATGTATTCACCCTACAGATGATTCCTCTTTGAACTGAAATTCAATTTGACTGGGTATCCTGGGTAGTCCACAGAGTTAAAGCGCTGGGGGGAAACCTCAGAGAATTTTTCCATATTCTGCAGTTTGCCTGTTCATCAAGTACTTATTGAGCACCTTCTGTGTACTAGGCCCTGGCAGTATAGCATTGACTGTGACAGCCTGGGCACCACAGGTTGGGGTGGGCACCCCAGTTATGGGGGCTGGGTCTTTCTCATTTCACGATATATATACATCGAATCTTTATGTTGTACGCCTTAAACTTATACAATACTATATGTCACTTATATCTCAGTAAAACTGGAAAATAATGCTATATGAAAGTCAGGAGAGTCACTCGATCTGCACCCCCTCTTATTAGTTATCTTTTGTTGTGTAACAAATTACCCCAAAACTGAATGATTAAAACAACAAATTAACTCCCAGTGTTTGTGGGTCAGGCATCCAGGCACACCTAGCTGGGTGCCTCCACATCAACATCTCTCAAAAGGTTATTGTGTTGGCTGGGGCTGCTGTCTCATCTCAAGGCTCAACTGGGGAGGCATTTGCTTGCAAATTCACTCACATGGTTCCTGACAAGCTTTAGTTCATAGCAGGCTGTTTGACTGAAGGCATCAACTCCTAGCTGGCTGTTGGCTGGGCCTCCCTACATTCCTCACCGCATGGGCCCCTCTGTAGAGTAGCTCAAAATGCACCAGATGGTTCCCCTTAGAGTTATATTCTGTTAATAAGCTGACCTCAGAAGTGACATCCCATCACTTTTGCGATATATTAGATTTAGACTCACCAGGCCCAGCCAGCCATCATGAGGAAGAGCTTACACGAGTGTATAAATACCGAGAGACAGGGAATCTTTGGGGGAAGGTTATAGGCTCCTACTATATCTTCTCCTTCAACAAGTTTCAGAGACCAGGACACAGAGTTACTCAGGACTGTGTCTTGTTCACCATTGTATCCCCAGCACTTAGCATGGAGCAAGGAGGAGGGGCCCTCACCTTTCTTGTCCAGCTTACACCCAGCGTCATAGACCTAGTGGCTCATGAAGGTATTTTCAGTTTAGTGGGATCCATGGTCTGAGGTCTTGAGTGTCTGTGTCTGGCTTTGGAGCCATGACTGACCTTCTCTATTCCTTCTCTTTCATTACCCTGCATTCCACCTTCTTCATCTCCCAACTGCTTCTTGGAAAAAGATGGAGAAGCCAGGGGATATCACAGGGCATGACAATAAATATGAGGAAAATAAGAAGTCAGGTCCAGAAAGAGAAACAGAACACAGAGTAAAAAGAGAACAGAAAAAGAAAGCACTCCCCTGCTGCTACTTCATTTAAATAAGACACAAACATTCATTAAACAGCTACGGTGCACTGGATACTTTCTCGCATTTGTTCATTTAATCCTTATAAGTTTTCAAGGCAAACATTCTTATTCTCTTTCTGTAATTCAGAAAATTGAAATTCACAGAGGTCAAGTGACATGCTCAAGGTCCCACAGCTGATAAATAAACTGGAATCTAGCCCAGCCTTTTTAAGGTCCCTTAGTGCTCTTTGTATGCAAACAGGTTGAAGATGATGGAGAGGAGGGAGTATCAGTCTACTTACATCAAGATTTGATATTACCAGGGCTGTGTTGTGGTAGTGGAGGCAGTTGTTTATGGTTAAACAATGTATACATTGCATGGGGAGGGGAGGGTAATGAAGCATGTTTCATTATAGAAAACAAAGACAAGTTGATCAACAAAGACTAGAAGGGACACAGTCTCCCTATCATACGGCTATACTTGGTTTGTGGCTAAAACCAACCCTATCACAGCAAATCTCCCAGCTTGAACTCAGATTTGGTTCTGCATAACCTTGACTGACTCTCACAGTTGCAAATGAAGACAGGCACCAAATGAAAGGACTCACAGGACCACACTGAAGATCGCGGAGGAATTCCAGGATGGCACAAGCAATGGCATTGAAGAGAGGGGCATTGTTTCTCAAAACAAATAAGGAAAGCAGGGGCACAATCCTTTTATATGTTAAAGCTCCAGAGTGTTTGTTTCTAAAAATTCCATTTCCTTACCATAGGGCCATAGATCTAAATTTATGACAGGAGAGTGAGTCCTTGATCTCTTTCTATAAGGGATTGAACTCGGAGGCAGGTTGGTAGGTTGACGAGGAGACTGTATGAGGGAAAGACCTTCTTTACCATACTGCCATTCCTACTTTGTAGACCCTTCCAACACACACACACACACACACACACACACACACACACACACACACCCTACCAGAATCTGGAGACATTCTTTTTTTTCCATTCATGACAGGTGTTTTCTTGTAAATATGAGGGCCTGTCTTCATCCTTCTGCTTTCACCACGATCCATCAATTCTGGTAGCCCATTGCTCCTGAACATGCCCACCTAAACCAACTCTGGGTGAGTGTCAGCAGAAGCTTGAAATGATCTCACCTCAGGACTAGAAGAGACCTCTAGTAGTCATTACCTGACTCCTCTCCTGGTTCCTGAGCCTCTCCAGAAAGGCTCAGCCCCAACCCCTACTACTCCCTTTGTTTAGTGAATTCTAGCACCCGGATGTTATTTTCTTGAATCTCACCAATTGCAATATAAATTTATATGTGCTGAGGGAAGGGAGCAAAATGCATTTCACTAAAGTAAAACATAGTGATAAATATAATAGATGACTGGGAATCTTCTTTTTAAAACTTAGCCAAAGTTAGAAAGTAAACTAGTTTGGAAACAAGTTGCAAATTGACCACTAGAGGGGCACCTGTGTGGCTCAGTGGTTGAGCATCTGCCTTCAACTCACGTCGTGATCCCGGGGTCCTGGGATTGAGTCCCACATCCGGTTCCCCTCAGGAGCCTGCCTATATGCCCCTGCTCTCTCTCTGTGTCTCTCATAAATAAATAAATAAATAAAATATTTTTTTAAAAAATAAATTGACCACTAGGCATTAGGGGCACCATGAATCTGTCACTATTTTGTTTGTCCTGTTCAATTAGTTTCCCCCTTATCCTACCCGCCCACCCCCCCCCCCCCCCCGACCCCTGCCTCCTCACTCAGCATTCAAAGATGTAAAGGAAGGCCAGAGGAATAGAGGTCAGGAAACCTGGGGTCAAGTCTGAACTTAGCCACTCTATAACCTTTGTCAACAGTCTCTGCATGCGCAGAATGAAGAGGTTGGACTGGGTTAGATCTAAGTCCCCGTGCAGCTCTGTTTCTATGAATGATATGTATGCACTGCTATGACAAGGAGCCGAGATGCATTGCAATCACTGAGTTATGCCATCCTTGTCAGGAAGAAGTGCCATGGCCTCCTCATCTGGACTGCCACTGCCACCATGGTTATTCAGAGAATTCGGGGAATCTTACGACTGGCAGGTGCCTTCCCTTAACTCGTAGCTCCCACAAGCTGGCTGTCAAGGGAGAGCTCAGAGTTGCTGCCAATCCCTTCTGAATTGCTAATACAGAATAGCTGCAGAGCCCCTGCTGGAGGCCCCCCTGCTACTGACCCCATCAGGGGCTGCTGCCATTTCGCGGGCACCAGCCTCCAAAACCATGTGATCCTTCCCAGTGCTAATGGCATTCAACACAGAAACACTGCCCTGACAAATGGAGTTCAGCCTCTCCAGCCTCTCAGGCTCAGAGCACCAGTCAAATTCACTGCAAACACCTCCTGCTTACAAAGCAGCCTCAGCCTACTTGGGCTAAGATGCTTAGGGCTCTTGGCTTCTGGACAGAGGCGCCCACTCCCCAGCCCCTTAAGGAGTATATGTGGTGACCCATCAGTGAATGCCACCACACCAGAGAGTGGGAGCTGAATGGACTGGGACAGAGTGATGGAGGCAAGAAAGGTGTGAGCGTAGGGGCAATGGTCATTGTTCTTTCCACCACTTTTCTTGTGCCAGATAAAAGTGTTCAACCTCCATGTTTGCCAACCTCTTGAATGTGTGTGGCTTATATAAATTAGTGGATCAAGGAGACAAATTCTATTTTGGAGTAATGAGAGACAATATAAAGATCAGAACAACCACAATGAAACAATTAGTATGGGAAGAAGAGAGAATTCTTCGTGGGAATAGAAGGTTTATAAACCCACAAAGTAGAGATCCATAATGAACTCCCCGTTCTGAGAGCTTTGCCATCCTGTTTCAACAAACCATTCCAAACATCTTGTTTGATAGCTTTTCACCTTTGTACATGCTATAGAATGCTCTTTTTTTGCTTTTAAGTATCATCACATTAATGATGAAGGGATCCACATGATACGTATGTGTCTACAAATCAACTTGTGGGAGCTTGAAGCTTTCCTGCACTCTCTCCCTTCAAGCAAAGTCAATCACCTCCTTTTTGTGACATTATCCTTGCATATCCTTTATGGTATAACTCGACATGCTGTTTTGACTTCTGTTTATGATTTGTCTTGCCCACTAGACCATAGTTCATTGAACAGAAGGACTGTTTATTATTTCTTTTCTTACACAGTGCTCAGTGTATATACAGTGTATAGCACACAGAAGTGCTCATAATTATTCATGGAATAAATGAATAGGTGAATGAATGAATGAATGAATGAATGAATGAATTAGGGTCAAACACTTTGAATTTTTGCATATAGATTCTTGTCCCTGAGCATAGATTTTGCATAGATTCTTGTCACAGTCACACGAAATACGATGTGGCTGCCTGGTAACACTGTCCAATGATGTGGGGCCAATCTTTTAACCCATTTCTTCACCCACCGCCTATAGTGGGGACATCAGGAATTGTCTAGCATCTTAGGAACAATTGCTCCCACTCTAAACAGTAGGATAGTCAGTCTGGTTGCCTGGCTCTGAGCAGTTATATGACATACTACACTCCCATAACCATCCATCAGGACTGATTTGGGAGCTAGTAGAAGAAATATATCCATTAAGCCAGTGCTGAGTCTCAGTAACTGCCGTATGGTTTGAATAATCAATTGCCATTATCCAACATCCAATAACCAATGGAGATGAAGGCATCCCTCCTCCCACCCCCTCTTTCCTCCACCCCAGCCAGATTTAATAAGATGGCTCATGATACTCCATCTCCTCATGGAATCCATGAAAGCATCATAATCAAGTGTCTCTCGTTCACTGGATGTTCCCAATCAGATGAGGAGGGTTTACAGGTGAGAGCAAGCTGGAGGCTTGGATCCCTGACTTGGCAACCCATGCCCCCATGTTCACCACGTTGGAGGGGTCCTCTTCAGTACACTGCTCACAACTCGGAAAAAAACACCCGCATCAGCCATTTTTCATAAACAAGAAAGAGACCAATTTCCAAGATGCCGCCTGATTTCCATAACCCTTCCTCCCTCCTTTCTGAAGCACGATGTAATCTCTCCCCTGCAATATAATAAATATTTCACTTTCAAATCCCGATTCATTAAAGGAAGCCCAGGAGGGAGAAATAATAAGGTGTCGCTTTACAGCCCAAATAAAACAGTGAAAGATATATTCTATAATTTATACTTCCGACTTTAGGTTGAGATAATTCATATATCATTTTCAGTTAGGGACCCAAAATGGTGCTGTGTCAGCATATTGGCTGAAAAATAACTTTTTGTATTATTTTATGCCTTTCAGTAACGTGCCCTGGTTATCATACATCAACACTAGGTTGAGTTCCAGTGTCTCGGCAGCTCCTCTAAGTCATTCTCTTTCCTAACCAATGTGACTTTCCCTCCTTGATACAGATAGAGCCCCTTAGCTGCATGCACATGCATACTCTCCCAGGCACAAAAGCACAGCTCCAACTGGAATCAGCTGAGCCATTTCTCTTACCATTGTGGCCACAACTTGACTCTTCTTTTCTCTAAGGATAAGAAAACTAAGTGAACTCCAGTTGGAAATAAGCTGTATGATATTTTCCAAAAGAAATACAATCTTACATGTGTGTAGCACTTAACAGGTAGGGGTTTGGAGGGAAAAACATCAGCTTTGGGTGTAAGTTCAAATCCCAACTCATCCTCTTACTATCTGGGTATTCTTGAGCAATATTTAATCTCTCCATGCTCTAGTCTTCTCATCCATAAAATGGGGATAATGATAGCTGGCCAAAGAAATTTTGGAGAATTGTAACTGAGGTGAAAGTAATAATCAAATCATGGTAGAAATTCTGCACTTGCTATGCATTTGTGTGTTTATGTGTATATACACTAGGTGCACAATAAATGTACGCACACATACACAGAGTTGATATGGTCCAGCACTTTCGGTGGATTATCTCACCTATTGTCATCATAACCCCAAAAACCTGCTACTACTGCGCTCCTCATTTTACCAGCAAGGAAACTGAGTCTTGAGAAGTTAAACCATTTATTTAAGATTGTTGAATATACATAATAGGTATTTAGACAATGATACTTTTACTTGGTTTCTGTTTATGAACTACTTTCCTAAACATCTCATTGGGTTCCCATGGTAGAGCTAGGAGCTGAACAAGGCAGGAGGATCATTATGAGAAAATGCATCCATCTGCCTGTACTGCCATGTTGCAGGGGCCTTGTAAGCTTTTCTCATCTGCTTCAATGGCCCTTTGGTTCAGACATATGGTGAGTGTGTAGGGTCTTTGGACTCCTTTAGGTCAAGTGGGTAAACATCAAACTTTCTTGGCCAATCCCTTTCTACTCAGCAGATCTCTAGTTACTCCATTTGTCTGGAAGGTACCATATTGAGACTAATTTTCTGTGCCACACAATGATCCCCCATAGATAGAGCCAGCCCTTCTCTACCTGAGGAAATCAAAGAGAACCCCAACAGCATTCCATGCTGTGGGGTTCCAGCGGTAGCAGAGGCTTGAGGTACATTGTCCTGCCAAAGGTTTTTAGGTGATGTTCATACACCTGGGTTTACTCTTCCTTTTCCAGATCATTTGGTGGAGACCCACAGGGTTAAAGTGACCTGGACTAACAGAAGCTGGTGTCAGTCCCAGGGCCTGCACCCAGAGCCCTGATCTTCTTGCCTCCAATGTACTGTGAACTCTCCCTGTCCAAGTGCTAGACAAGCCTCCACAACCAGCCCCCTCATTCCTGGGAGTCTGTGTTCAGGAATAATGATAGCAATAGAGTCAAAAAAACAACAGGGGCATGTGCAATGAGTCAGGCACTATGTTGATACTCTTTGTGTATTAGTTCATTTAATCCCTACAACAACTCTATGAGGGCATAACAACCCTACTATCACCCTTTCATAGTTGAAAAAAACTAAGACTTTAAAAAATAATTCTCCTGTGGTACATCCAGATAATGGAATACCATTCAGCACTAAAAAGAAATGAGTATCAAGCTATGGAAAGACAGGCAGGAATCTTAAATGCATGTTACTAAGTGAAAGAAGGAAGTCTGGAAAAGCTGCATAGTACAATCTAGAAAAGATGAAACCTTGAAGACAATAAAGTGACCAGTGTTTGCCAGAGGCTGAAGAAGGAAGGAGGGAGGGATAAGTGGGTGGAATGCAGGGGATTTTTAGGGCAGTGAAACTACATAATATTGTAATGATGGACCCATGACATTATGCATTTGTCAAAACCCATCACAAAAAAAGGAGTGAATCTAATATGAACTATGGACTGTAGTTAGTAATGACGTATGGTATAGTATTGTATAGTTGTATTGGTTCATCGATTATAAGTGTACCCTGCAAGGTATTATCAATAGGGGAAGCTGTATGTGTGTGGTGGGGTGGGAGATGGTATTTGCGAACTCCCTACTTTCTGCTCAATTTTTTCTATAAACCTAAGATGGCTCGAAAAAATAAAGTATTATCAAAAGCAAAACAAAACCAAAAAAAATTTCCAAGGTCACTTGATTAATAAGTGGGCAGCCATGATTTAACCTAAACTTTGGCTCCTAGGTTTTAAGTCAGGAGATGCAATAAGCCTTTATCTGAGTTCCAATTTTCTCATCCCTAAAATGGGAATCAGACCAGTCATACCTCTCTCTGGCCCCTTATTCAGAGAGTGCAAGCAAAATGGTTGACTGTAAAGAATTTGAAAAATTTTTGTCAGCTGTCAGGTGCTGTGCAAATTCAAGAAATGACCATCGTTGATCTGAAATCCCATCTACTGGTCCATAAAAAGGATGTTTTGCTTTTCTGGTTGCTGCTGCTGAACTTGAATTGGAAGAAAATCATGTGAAGAGGCTCATAATCACCTTCCCCTTTCCTTGGACACTGGCTCATTTGATTGGGCTCAAAGGGAGGGCTGAGTTTCCAGGCCCCAAAGAGGTGAAGCAGCTGAGGACACAGAATCTGTGGGTCTACAAAGCTCTTGAAGCAGAAAGAAGAGAGAGAGAGAGAGAGAGAGAGACAGAGAGAGAGAGACAGAGAGAGAGGACAGCTGCAACAGAATGGTCATTTATCATAAGAGCGATTTCTCTGTTAATAAAGTGACCTTGTGTAAACAGTTCAACTTCTCACAACTCTTGCGTCATTAGGAAAGGGACACCACTGATGGCGACCACACGGTCTGCTGAACCAGGGTGAACTGCCACCACCAAAAGAATTACATGTGATTCAACCCAGCCGTGGGGTCACAGAGACACTGGGCAAGGGAAGGGAGATGCTTCTCACCAGCTCCTTGTGGGCAGAAGGGTAGACTAGACCCTGGGTAGTGGTGGGCCAGAGATGGGGACTTCTCCCAAGACCTCTGAGCTGAAAGCAAAATGCCCCTTGCAAGGCTTGCTGCATCCAGACTATGCTGTCTGTCCTCGAGATTGCCTGTGGATGGCTTTTTGGTCTCTCCGAAAGAGAGGTCAAGTAGGCAGGACCCTCGTTAACTGCATCTGTGATGTAAAATAGCTGAAAATGACCACAGAGCTTCAGCCTCTTTCAAGCTCCCCTGGGTTTTGCCTGATGGAGTCATGGCTCAGCACATTCAGATTCTTGGCTGAAGGGTCATCATTGCCATAGCATACAAGCCACCAGCAGAAGGGGAGCTGGCTGTCTCAGCTCCAGTACAGAGACCAGAGGAAGCCCAGCACCTCCTCACTGGAATCCAGGAGACGGAGCTGGGAGATAGGGGTGGGTTATCATACCAGTATGGGCCGCAGACGTGCTGTGTGATCTAGGACACCTTGCTCTGCGTCCCTGAGTGAGGGTTAAACCAGTTGATCTCCAAGGTGCCATCTGGTTCTGAGAGTTCCAATTATGTGCGGTGCTTCTCTTAACTAAACATATAGATATTAAAGCAATTTTTAAAACTAATAAGGTGAGCAGCTGGAGTGGAAAATCATCCTCACATTAATGCAACCCTCTACTCCCCTCCCCAATTGTTTTTCTCTGCCCCCTGAAGCTGAGATATGGGATTTGCCAATTTTTGAAATTTTACAAAAAGATCTTATTTCCTACAAAGACAAAAGACATCTTTTAACCCTCTTTTCATGTTTCCTCTGGTCTGGAATCCTGAGAGAGGGAAGCCTCCATTCTCCAGGAAAAGAGGACAGTATGCAAGAAAACCAAACCCATCATCACCCCTTTTTCTCTCCTAGTAGAAGCTTCCAATTCCCAGTCAGTGCTCTAAGCCCTGGAATTAACCCCCATTATGTTGCATAGCAGCCAGCCTCGAATACATACAATGCAGGCAGAGGGCTTTTTGATGCACTGACACAATTTGGTGAACATAACATATTTCTTTCTTTTCAACAGAATCTCTCCTACCTTTTGTCCCAGTTCTTTAAGGGCTGCTGCTCTCGGCCTAGCTATCACTGAATCTTCAACGGAAGTGATAGTTTAAAAAGGACTCAAGTTCTCTCCCCTCCCAGGAGTATCTGCATTTAAACAGGGAACTCTTAATGGTTGAAATCTTCCACATCAAGGAATGAATCTCTAACAGTAGAATTTCATACCTTAAGGCAGACAATGGGAGCACTCTTTTGTGGTGGGGTAGACCTGGCAGGGACACTATCTTCTCAATCAATTTCTCACACTGGGCCTATCTGCAAAGCCCACCTGTGGGACTTTGGAGAGACAGAGACTGCTTCTTACTCAATAAAGAAAGCAGCTGGGGAGCCTGGGTGGCATAGTAGGTTAAGCGTCTGACTCAGGTCATGATCTCAGGGTCAGGGGATTGAGCCCCACATTGGGCTCCATGCTCAGTGTGGAGTCTGCTTAAGATTCTCTCTCTCCTGCTACCCCTCCTGTTTGTGCTTGCTCTATCTCTAAAATAAATAAATATGAGAGAAAGGAAGAAAGCAGCTGGCTGTGCTCATGTTCCAGTTATCTTTCATAATAACGAGAAGGATCAGCGTTATTCCTGACTGGGAATAAAGTGAGGTCTAGACCCAGTGAGGGATCATGTCTCTTGAGAATCTGTAAACCAATCTAGATGAGGGGTTGGGGTAGAGTGCGTTCTTGCTTGACCTGAGGGCCAACCTTTTTTATTCATATAAATATGAATAAAAGCAAGTAAAGTAACTTGCTTCAACAAAGAAAAATTGAGATCCAACTGTTTAAGAGACAATGTGGAAAATCAGGTGGGGAGCAAGGAGTAGAAAGAGCTGTTAAAATGGGGGTGGGGGAGGTTTGATTACTGTCCTTGAGGGACCCACAGTGTAGTGGTCAAGATGAGCATATACTTAGCACACTGTAATACCATGTTAGATGTTATATGGACAAAGTGGTATGGGAGCCCAGGAAGGGGGCAGCTAATGGCACAAAGGTGTCAGGAGAAGCCTCAAAGAGGCATTTGAACTGCACACTAAAGAATGAGCAAAGTCTTTCCAGAGATAGAAAGCATATCGAGACATAAAGAGTATGGAGGGCTCGGGACTACACAAAATAACAATTCACCTAACTAGCTGTTTTCCTTAATTAGATCCTTCTTCCAAGTACCTCTCCATTCTCCAGCTAGACGCCTATGCATGTGCCATGGACACCTGCCAGCTGGGCATGTGGAGCAGGCTTACTGGTAAGAAGCCAGTCTACAAGGGTGGGTGAGGGCTGGATAGTGGCCTTGAATATCATACTGAAGAGGAGAGCTTCTTCTCAAGCCACCACTACTACAGAGTGAAGAGCAACCCCTCAGCATATTGCAATCAGCAGAGGAAGTGAGTATAACTTGGCCACTAGCAGTTTTTGGAAGTTCTTCGAGGGAAATGTGCTTGGAGTCTTAGTTTTGCCCTTAAAATCCTTGCCAATGTCGGTTTATGCTATAATGTATCCATGTCTCTTTTAATATAAAAATAATATTTGCAACCACTTCCTAGTGAGTTAGACAGGGATTGGACATGTTCGTCTCGTGGGGTCTCTCACGCCCAACACACTGCCAAGTCCCTCGGGGTGCACACCCAATCCAGGTTGAGAAGCATGCCCTGAGGGGTGTCATGCCCAGATCTGAGCATTAAAAAGGAGGCAGTGGGAGGGGGACGAAGCCAGAGGCAGGAAGACCAAGTAAGAGGTAGATCGGCTAAGAAGGGCAACACCGATAGGAAGGGAGAGGGGAGAGTAGGTACTGGGGAAGGTTTCTGTATGGACTTGATTGGACTTTGTAACTGTTGGTCATTGAGCAGTAGAAAAGAAGCTCCCGAGTCCGCGTTTTCTCCCGCAGTGCTAATTACAGTCTCTGTTGCTATGAGACAAATGCTCCCCTCACTGAGCCACTTCAAAAAGCCATTTTATTAAGCTCGCGGGTTCTGTGAGCTAGGAATCCAGAAGGGCAGAGCTGGGATGGCTTGTCTGACCCACAATTTCTGAGGCTTCAGCTGGGAAAATCTGAAGGCAGGAATCACCATGTGGGACCTGTACTCCTGTGGCTGGTGGTCAGTGCTGTCAGCCTGGACCTCAGCTAAACTACAGATGGGAGCCAGGGGGCCTGGGCTCACTTGGGCTGCCTTACAAGGTGGTGGCTTGGTTCCAAGAGCAGGCATTCCAAGGGGGCCAAGGGCATGGCCTTTTCCCCAGCCTGGGAAGTCACAAAGCATCGCTTACGCTGCACCTTGTTGGTGAAGGTAGGCACAAAAGTCCGCCCAAGTTCAACAGACTGTCAGGGTCGTAGACTTGGATGGGGGAAGCATTGAGGTCACATTGGAAGAAGAACACGTGGGATGGGAGGCTGTGCCACGCTCATCCTTGGAGAAGACAATCTGCCACCACGCTCTGTCTGGAGACCCTCTTTTCAATTTTCACTTATAGTTATAAGCCCAGTTTGTAACTGTGAGCAATCGAGAAGTTCTTATGGGTTTCACCTTTGCCTTCCCCCACAACATCTAGCAGCAGGTCTTGTTTTCAGAAGGGTTTAGTAAGAATTTGCGATGAATGAATAAACAACAAATGAATAAATGAATGAGTAATGGGCCGCTGGAATGTCTCCATGGCACCTGACACAGACATCTGCCTGGAGAAACTGGAGCTCCTTGAAGGAAGGGCCCACTTAAGGAAAGTTGGTTTTATTGCTCTCACATCCCTCCTGTATGTTCTCAGCTAATCCGGCAATCCATTATTTATGTGTAGCCTAATTAAGGTTGTGAGTGGCTTGATCCTTGTTTACTTAAGCCTATCCCGGAAGATTGTCAAGATTAAATAAAATTACCTCCAGGCAGGCAGGCCTCGCAGGGGCTGGGCTAGAAGAGAAGACTGGAGACTAAGAAGCTGCCCCTGGTGTTCTGGGGAGCCTGCACCTTGGAAAACTTCATTTCTGTCTCCCACACACGCACGCATCACACGCCCGTGCCGTATCCCCACCCAGAGGCACAATGGACCACACACGTGCGCAGGCATCCATGAACACCTCTCCACGCACAGGGGGCTGCCGCTGTATAAATGCACTCTTACACAAATGCTACTGCTCCTGCATTTGCTGCTGCCAATTCCAGCTCCCTTAATAAAGATTCAGATAATCTAGACCAAACAAAACTCAGTGAAGTCTGAAACTAACTAATCGAAAACGATTAGCTCCTCTCAGCCTCTGAATTTACCCTTTTCTTGTAAAACCAAAGACCAGTTCTTATTTGGATACTGGCCTTGTATATTTAATGAAGAGACAAAAGGGTGGCTGGAGTGGTGGAGATGGGTTAATATTTTTAAATGATTAGTAGCAAATTAGAAAATGTTTCAAAGGGCCATTTACATTCCTCCCACCCACCCCTGAGCCTGTTCTTCTTTGGAACAGTAGTTAACCCCTCAGTATCCAGCTCGTACTCAGGGTTAAAGGGGCCCCTCATCCATGGGAGAACTTTTGGATTTGCTCACATTCACATCCAAATGGCTTTAGGGTACCTCAGAGTTTGAGAGAGAGAAGAGCTATTCTTGGCCACCACTCTTCATCCTCCAGCAGCATCAAAAAAGATGCTATTGGCAATTGGTTATCTA
Organism: Vulpes vulpes; assembly: GCF_048418805.1. NCBI lineage: Eukaryota > Metazoa > Chordata > Mammalia > Carnivora > Canidae > Vulpes > Vulpes vulpes. Next base: position 119,577,272 of record NC_132791.1, on the reverse strand, counting down.
GGGTGAAGGCCTGGGGGACAGTGATAGAGACAGGATCTGCGACCAAGAGTGAATGCAGGAATGGAGGTTAGAGATGAAGGTATCATCCACATAACGGTGGTAATTAAAGCCATGGAGGTGATGAGATGACCCAGGAAGGGCAGCTTGTGTGGGAAGAGAAAGAAGCCTAGAGAGCACCTATGTTGAAAAGGCAGATGGAAAAGAGGAGCTGGAAAGTTGTCCCTGAATCAATATTCTAAAAGGTAGAAGGAGGGGCATCTGGGTGGCTCAGTGGTTGAATGTCTGCCTTTGGGGTGATCCTGGGGTCCTGGGATCCAGTCCTCCATTGGGTTCCCCACAGGAAGCCTGCTTCTCCCTCTGCCTGTGTCTCTGCCTTTCTCTCTGTGTCTCTCATAAATAAAAAAATAAATAAAATATTTTAAAAAATAAAATAAAAATAAAAAATAGAAGGAGAATCCAGAAAAAAAGTGAAATCATAAAAGATAAGGGAATGGAGAGTTTTGAGAAAAAGAGAGTGGTGGTCACATCTAATGATGCAGAGAAGTCCAGAAAAAGGACTGAAAATGTCCCCTGGCTTAAAAATCTGTAGTCCCTCAGTGAGCTTTGACACACAATCCAGTGAGGTCGTGGAGTAGGGGAAGGGAGGCAAGTGAATGCATGGAGGGAACGAGAGGTATGAAAACGGGTAGATTAATCTTCCAAGCAACTTGTCTAGGTAGAAAGTGAAGAATCCAAAGACCTGGGATCAAGAGCAAGGAGAGCTGTTTAGGATACGAAAATCTGAGCCTCTTTGAAGGATAAAGAGGAGGAACAAGAGTAGAAAGAACATGAAACAATGGAGGACAGAGAGAGAATGAGGGAGTGAGGTCCCAGCTTGGTAGGAGAGGATGTGATCTGGGGATGGTGGGGAGTGGGCCATGAATGGGAAGAAGGATCCTTCCTTCAATAGTGGGAACGGACTGGGAAAGATGCATAAATCCAAATGGTGCGGACACCTGAGAGAAGATGCTTCAACACTTCAGGTTTCTAATTTTTCGGAGGAAGTAATGGATGAAAACATCTGCTTAGCATCAAGAGTGAGAGCTGCCCAATGACAAAATAGTTGGCCCATTTTGCCACAGAGCTCCGACTGTCCCTGGGTTATGCAATGTCCCTTTGGAATTCTCAACAAATCAAGGTATAGGGGCAGAGGCAATAGATGCATCGTGGAAATTTGCCAGCTGAGTACAATATATGATAGAGTCCAGCAGACACACCAACACCAGAGTCACTGGTGACAGTCATGGCCGTATCTGTCGTGCACAGTAAAGAAGCCAAGGCACGAAGGCGCCCACACAATGACTGGCACAAAATCTTCAATAAATGCTGGCTATTGTTAACAGCAACCAATTGGTGATCTCCAAGACCATTCCCTATCTTGAATTATAAAATCTAATATTCTTCTATACTACAAAAGAAATAAAATGGAGACAGGGATTTTTAACAGAAGAGCTTAAGATTATCAAAGGGATTCCCAAGAGGAAGGGCTATAAAATGTCCACAACGGCTATTAATGAAGGGGATAGAATCCTGGATAAAATGAGGATCAGGATGGGGGTCACCTGGGTGGTCCAGTCAGTTCAACATCTTGCCCTCTGCTCAGGTCGTGATCTTAGGGTCCTGGGATGGAGCCCCACACCAGGCTTCCTGATCAGTGGGGAATCTGCTTCTCCTTCTTCCTCCGTCCCTCCCTGCGCGCTCTCTCTCTCTCTCTCTCTCATTCTCTCTCAAATAAATAAATAAAATCTTTTTTAAAAATGAGGGTCAGGGACACCTGAGTGGTTCAGTGGTTGAGGGTCTGCCTTTCGCTCAGGGCATGATCCCGGGATCTGGAATTGAGTCCCACATTGGGCTCCTTGCAGGGACCCTGCTTCTCCCTCTGCCTATGTCTCTGCCTCTCTCTCTCTTTGTGTCTCTCATGAGTACATACATAAATAAAATCTTTAAAAAAAATAAAAATGAGGGTCAGGACGGACTCCTAGGTGCCCGGAGACAGGTCTGAAAGCGATGTGCCGTAGCATCATGTGCAATCTGTGGGCCCGGGCTGCCCCCAGCCATGCGCTGCGAAAGTCTTGGGGGGTAGGAGAGCAAGAGTCACATCTGCCGCAGGCTCAGCAAGGGAGGTGGCATGTTTGCTGTCCCTGCTGTAGCCCGAACCACCCCACCCTGGCCCACAGCCAGCCGATGACAAAACTGAGGTCGGGACAAAAGCAAATGCCATGGCTCGCACTTTAATGGAAATCTGGACGACCTGCCAGGGTTTCCACCTTAGAGCTTGTGCGCGGCCACCCGTTGTTGTCGTTTCCCCAGCACAGGCAACACAAACATCACAGCAATGAGCACCGAGGGCCTGAAAACTGCAGCGAAGACCATGAAGCAACAGATTTATGAATCGAGGCCCTGTTTCCACGGCTGGGCACGGGGGAATCATCATTTCACATAAATAAGCCACAACATGACCTAGAGTAATCCTCGGCAAAAACAAAGTACTAAGGGAGCCTGGGTTCCTGCTGTGAAATACTAAGTGTGCAGTTTAAGCTTATTTGAAGCATGTAAAAGCCTTAGGGCCTGCACATGGACCCCGATAGCTTTAAGGAGAGCCTGTTTCGGTTGGAACAACGTTGTCTGGCGCCTAATGCTTATCGAGCACCCAGGGTGGTAGGCCCAATTATAGAATTAACATTGCTCCTATCTGCTCAGCCAAATAGAAAGTAACTACTCTGTGAAGGGGCTAGGCATCCGAAATGAAGCAGGGGAGGGAGAGGCCTCTAATTGATCTCATTGTTTTGCCCAGCAGCATGGTGCCAGTCTCAGAATCTGTCAGGCAGATGGAGGAAGGTAGGGGTAGAGAAGGGATAGGAAATCACTTCACTTCATCAAATATTTCTGCCCACCCTTGTATCTTTTCTCTCTCTCTCTCTCCATCTCTCTGGGCTCTTTTTGTTCAATCTATTAATGTTTCATGTGTTTCTATCCCTCCCCTCAGCACAGTCCACAAGTAGGGCCAGTTGGGTGAACTAAATAGAGCATCAGAGTCACAGAGACCTGAGCTTGAATCATTCCATCACTAACACCAGCTGTGTGCTCTTGAGCCATCTCATTTACTTTTCTGAGTCATACTTGGCTCACTCAAAAAAATAGGCACTAAACCTCAATACTAACCTTTCAGGATGAATCTGAAAAATCAGTAAGATGACAACTGCTAGACCCCAACATACTCTGTCTTGCCCAGAGGACGCAAACACTCGGATGTCAGCTGGAGTCAGCCTTATCCTGAGAGCCACATGAAATTGGCCTGCACCCCAGCCCACTTGTGGGAGAAAACCTAGTCTTTCCAGAGGTTCCCAGGGGAGGCACTTAATGCTTCTCTTGGTTACCGGGCATCGGCTCCAGGGGAGGACCCATTTTCTTATCTAAAGATGATTATCTCCTTTCTACTTCACACATGCTGAGGTTGGATGCCACCCTGCCTCCTTCATTCTTTCCAAATACTCTTGCCCTGAGACTGAGGCTTTTACTGAAATGTGAGGAAAGAGTTTGCCTCATGGTACACCAAACACTCTAACTGGTGAGGACATCACTGTCCAATTTTTGAATGTCCTTCACCATTCCACCACCTCAGGATCCCCTCCCTGGCAACTCTCTGTGCATCTCAACCTCTCCCCTCCCTCTTTTCGCCTTCTGCTCATCCCCATCCCCAAATTCCTATCCATTTCTTATACCAAGCAGTTTGGTCACTTTCTTCTGTGGCCTGTCTTCCCATTCCATGCTTGAAGTCTCATCTTCCACCTCCAAAACACCCTGTCGAGGTATTTTCTTAAACAAAGTCGGTCCTCTTCCTAGGAGGAAGTCTGGTGTCAGCTGTTAATGCAACAATTATGTTCCCCCTACTAGGCACATCCTCAATCAATAAATGTTAGTGACCTCTTCTCTCCTTCAACTAAAAAACATCTTTTCTCAGACCACCTGCCCCTGAAATGACCTTCCCAATCTCTAAGAGCCTCCTGAGAGCATAAGCTCTCCCGACCCCGTACAGCCTGTCATTCACTTCTCATTGGTTGTTCCCCCCACCTCTGAGCCTGCTCTCCAAAAAGTCAGCTTCAATTTGCCAAGCCCAATGACCTATTCCCATTCTCTGTAGCAACTGATACTGTTGACTATGAACTCTTCCCAACCCTCAGGCTCCTCAGGGCCATTGCCCCTAACCCTCCACCCTATCTGCAACCATCCCTTCTCAGGGGTCCCTCCTCCCATCCCCACCTCAGATGTGTGGACACTTCAGCTATGTGGACACTGCCCCCATTAGTAACTCTCATCTCTTCTCAATCATCTCAATTTTCCCTCCTATCTCATCCATTCCAATGGCTCAATGTCCCAGGAGGTAGGCAGGGCTGTGAGTTATTCCCCCAAAGCTCACTCTCTCTCTCTCTCTCTCTCTCTCTCTCTCTCTCTCACACACACACACACACACACACATTTGTGAGCATCTCCTGGAAATCTCTAACTGAGTGAGGAACAGGCATTGCCAACTCACAAATCCAAGCCATGCTCACCATCCCCTCCAACCCCACTGTCAAGCCCACACCTCCTCCAGCATCGCCACCTTCAGTTAGGGAATCACCAGCCTTCAACGCTCTCCAGGCACCCGTGATTCACTCCGTAAACATTTACAGGCTTTTCTCCCCAGGTAATCTCATTCACTCCCATGGCTTTAAATAGCATCTATATTCTAATGAATCCAGAATTTATATCTCTGCCTCAAGTTCAGCTATCAGCTACAGACTCATATATCCTACTGACTATTCAGCATCTCCTTCTACTCAACTCAAAGGCACCTCAAACTTAATATAACCAAAATTCTTACCTCTTCCCTACCACGGGACTTCTCCTTTTCCAATCAGACTTATACTAGTTAATAGCACCTCTAACTATGCATTTACTTAACACAAAAACATGGACATCACTTTGATTCCTCCTTCCTCCTCTCTCCCCCACATACTTCAGCCTGCTAGCAACTCTTGTTTCTTGTTCTGAAATGTATCCCAAATCCCTCCTTTTCTCCCCACTTTCATGGCCACTCCCATGATCTAGGCTATACACTTGTTCCATGGACAATTAGACTCCTGTAGGGTCTTTCACACTCTTATAGCTTCACACAAACTCATCATACCCTGAACAAGAAAGCTTGTTCACAAATATAAACGGGATCATGCCATTCTCCTACTTAAAACCCAGCAGTGGGCTCCCATTTCTCTTGGAAAACACTTCAACTACTTTATCATGTGCTGTAAACACTTGATGTCTCTCCAAAGTCCCCTCATCCTACTCCTCATGGGATGCATCTGTGATAACTCAACATTTTTTACATTCCTCAAATAAGGAATGTACCAAGCTCTCTCTAGCCCTCTTTCTTCTGGCATGATACTCTTCCTTCTAAACTTTAGGTCTCAGCATCATTTTACTTCCTCATAGGAGCGTTCCTGACTCTCCAAGCTAGATTTGTAACTGTTAGCCTACCATTTTCTTATATTACTCCGCCCTGTTCCTTCTTAGCATTTAGCCACTTTCTGGGGTTTTTTTCTTTGCTTGTTTGTTTCCTGTCTCCTCCATAAGGGCATGGGCCATGTCTATTTTGTAAACCACTGGATTCTCAGCACTGGTAACATTGTCTGGAACATAGTAATTGCTCAATAAATACTTGCTGAATGAATGAATGGTTGAAAAAAACAAATGAATCTTAAATCTGCATAACGTGTTTGAAAAGACACAGTCCTTGTGCTCAAGGAATGAGCTACCCAGTATAATATAAGCTCCAAATTTTGTGAGAGGGATGGTTAGCTCATACAGAAATGCAGAGGTAAGCATAACCAACCAGTCTGGGGGACTTGTGGAAGAATTCAGAAAGTTTACAAAGAGACAGGATAGGTATGACACAAGATAGGGACTTGATAAATTAACATTTTTTTTTGTCGTTGATTGAAGTGAAATTAAAATTTACATTTTCCTTACATTTTAGTTCGACATCAACTCAGGTTGATGCTGGAGAGAAGAGATGGAAATTTTGAGTATCAGTGCAAAATATAGTTTTGGCCCTTATAAGAAAATAGGTAATCTGTTGGTATGAAAAATAGATTTCCCTCTCTCACCCTTCAAAAAGATAGCCCCAAAATTCTATTGAGTCCAATGTGTCAATATTATGAATGTAAAGCCACAGGCTACAGGTATGAATTAATGAATCGAATTAAGGACAGAATAAGGATCATGTCCTCTGAATGACATTTTCTCCTTAGCATATATGGTATTCATCTTAGCTTCATTATGCTGTGGAACAAATAATTCCAAAATCTTAGTGACTTCCACACCAAAAGTTAATTTCTCATTTATGTGAGTGTTGGGCTCATTTTTATTCTTGACCCAGGCTGAAGCAGCAGCTTCTATCAGGGACATGTTGGTCTGGACACAGAGGAGAGAAAGTTATGGCAGAATCAAGTTATGGCTCTTAAAGCTTATGTTTGAAAGTAGCAAACATCACTAACACATTTTATTGGCCAAAGTCAATCATATAGTGAGGACTGCTGTCACTGAGTCAGGGATGCATAATCCTTGCAAATATTTGGTGATAAAAATACAACCTACTATGACATATATAATCCAAGTTCATTGCTTACATTATTTCCCTTAACTGTAAGAATGCTGAGAAATACTTACATAAGCTCTAGACAGGAAATACAGACAAGACAATAGTTGACACCAGCGATGGAATGAGACAGCAGGAGAAATCCCAGCAAAGACAAAAATTCCATTCCCTATTGGCAGACTAACCCTGAAGAGCTAGAGTTTGGGATTTCCTACAAGATTTCCACCTAGAACATCTATATGAACAAAATAGTAGTCTCCTCTTCTTCAACAGTCATAATATTGGGTAAAATTGGAAGCATTTAATTAATGCCTATGTTTTATGTAAACATACTGGAAAATACTGTATACAGAAGTTTTTGGTTGGCCTCAGGAGCTACCTGGTCTTCTTTGCATGTGATGAGCATATTCAAAAAAATAAATTCAGGGTCAGATTCAGCAGCTTCTCAATCATATCATTAAGTGCAGATCAAATAAACATTTTAGAGGGGGAGTCCCCTATTTAATTACAGCAAATATTCAACCATAAGTTCCTCAATAACAGAGAACGCATCTTACATATTTTTGAATCTTTGGAAGCTAGCATAGTGCCTGGTACCCAACAGGTGCTAAGTAAATGCTTCACACTAACACGTTTCTGGAGGGGAGGTTATATCCAATTTCAAAATGCTCAGTCAACTTGACCCCAAAATTCCAAGCTTAGATACATATCCTAAGAAAATAATCAGAGATGTTCACAAAGAAAACAACTGGATATATATAGGATGCTTATTGCAGTCCCATATATAATAGCAAAAATGATTAACAACCAAAATACCCAACAAAAAAGTACCAGTTAAATACATTAGCGTGTATCATATAATGGAATGCTATACAACAATGAAAAATCATGTTTTCAAAGAACATGTAATTGTAAGGGAAAATAAAATATATTACAGGGAAGAAAAAGTTCAAAAGCTTGTAGATATGCCAAAACGTCATTTTAACAAAATGCATATAGAAAATATGTGCACATATATGCACACACATACATGCATACACACACGTACATGTCTGAATGGGACAGAAAAAATGATCTGCTACAAGGAAAGAACATGCATTTCTTGCAAGTCCTTTTTGGCCAGTAAATATGGGGCATCTTTCGTGTACAGAGGAGTGGGACGTGTAAGGATGAGGAGACAGGCTAGGCTAGGGCTGGAGACAAGGCAGGCTAGGAGTTGAGGCAGCTGACAGTTGGTGGGAACTGGGGCCATGGCAAAGAACTCACATGCCTAACGGAGATTTTTATTACATTTTTCTGTGCAATATATATTGTATCCTTCTCTTTTGCCTCTGCCTGAAAACTCTGGCAAAATCTTCATTTTCCTTTTCTACTTTGTGAAAACAGATTCACTCTGTGGGGAGGGAGGGTGCCCAAGTGCCGACTCTTGCTCACGGACGAGAAGCAAGGGTGTCTGAGGGACCCAGCCCCATCTGGGATATCTTTCAGGAAGAAAATGCACCGAAATATTAAACAGTCATTAGCTTGGGGTTGAGAGGAAAAGGTGATTTTCATTTCCTCTTTGTACTTTAATGGATTTTCCAAATTTCTGCAATGAATATGCATTACTATTATAATCAGAAAAAAATGTTAGTTTTAAAAAATAAATTGATGTCAAATGAATGAATAAGTGAATAAATCAATGAAGGAATGAATTAACTAATTAGCGAAATGATTGACCTGGGCAATAGAAGCACAAACAGGATTCTAGTTGACAAATTTGCTTGTTCTTATTTTCTGCTGTGGACATTAGTCAGCCTCTATCTTTAGATGAGACATATTTAAAAAAAAAACAAGAAAAGAAAAAATCTTCAGATGGAAGCAATATTTTCATGCCCTCTACTCTGCGACATTTGCAAAATGCCTCCATCTCCCCCAGCCTGGCTCATTCCTGACATGCCCCTTATCTTTTCCCACAGGGTCTGTGGCCAACACCCCCAGAATTCACCAGCACAGAATTCCATGAAAATCAGAGAAAGCAGGCAATAGATGAAGAAGGCAGCATCTACAAAGGAGACTGCTGCCTGCTGGCTTTGAAATTTTGTGGCTCTGTGTTTAGAGGGCCTATGTGTCCGTGATGTGTACAGGCATGACATCAAGGTTGCAAATTGAAAACATACTTCACACACACCTGAACACATTCCGTCTGAACCAGTGCCAAGCCACATGTGTTGAACATGTCAACAAACTGTCTGATTTGTTCCTATATCTCTCTCACACAAGCACCGTCAGGCAGGGCTGGAAAGCGGGTGCACCGAGCTGGACCAAACCTACAAGGGCTTCTATAGAAAGCATATTGTTTGCCCATATGGGCTGGGGGAGATGGCAGCTGGGTGAGGATCTTGCCTCCTGCCAGGCTGAGAGACAAGCAATGTGCTCCTGAGTCCTGGAATCCAGGCTGAGGACAGCCCAAGGGCATGGGGAGGTTTCTGGAATATTTGGGGGATGACAGCTCCTGAGTGGACCCTTGGAAAGGAGAGAAGAGGAGGGGAGAGGAGAGGAGGGGAGGGGGTGAGGGAGGAAGAAGGAATGAGAAGCCTGCCTGACAAAGCTGATTTTTTTGTACAGATGCTGCTGGCAGGAGAACAGAGTGGGAGCGGTGTGTTCAGCTACATTAGTCAGAGGGATAGAGTTTTAATAGGCTGCAGAAGGAAATGATGACAGCAAAGTTCGGAGCAGTGAGTAACTCAATTTAAGAGAGCCGAGCTCCCTGGGAGGTGACAGCCGAGATGCCGTTTCCCTGTTTGGCCTTGTGGGGGGCGGGGCTGGTGTTGGGGTCACCTCGGCAGACACTGACATCTGACTTTCTACCTGAAGGAACAGGAGCCTGGGGCTCTGGGAAGTGACCCAGCACCTCCTCCTGCCGTGGTCCCGGGACATCTGGGATCATCAGCAATGATGACCAGTATAGAAACCCGAGCATCTGGGGACAGCGCTGTCATTTATGGTCACAGGACAGAGGGAGAGCTCTATTTCTGGGAGGCTCTCTGCATGGATGGGGCAGGAGAGGAGACTTTCCGTGGCTGCAGGGGCTAAGGATGGACAAGGTGACACCTGGGCTGCCAGTGGTCAGCAAGTCTGGTGGAGGAGTAAACTGGTGACAATGCTCACGGGGCTCAGGCACCTTTGGATAAATGGGAGAAGGCATGTCCCCACCACTGAAGGACATATGTCTCGCTGGAGGGGAGAGAGGCATGGGTTCCACCTCTACTCGTCCCCCTGGCTGGGCACCCTTGTTCAGAAAACCGTCTGCCGTGTGTAGCGTGAAAACTAGCCTTTGACGGACAAATTCCTTAGGTTGGCATTGCTGGCCCTCCGGGAGCCAGCGCCACTCTGAATGTCTCACGTATCACTCGCCACAAATCCACACTCCAGCACGAGGCAATTCCTACCCATCCTCCAAGCCTACCTTTGCTTCCTCACACTTACACTTTTGCTTCTACTGTTTCCTTTAACGGTAATGCTTTCACCCACCTTTTTGCCTAACACTACCCCATGCATTTTTAAGGTCCTGCTCAAATACCACCTTCTCCAGGAAGTCCCCTCTGGTTGCCTCCAAGTCAAGGGGATCTTGTCCTCATTTGAGCTCTCACTTCACTTTATGTCCTTGCAGCATCATTGTTTTTGTTGTTACCATTTACCTCTTTCTACCCTTTTTTTGTATTTGTTTCTAATCTTCTCTACTAGACTGTGAGTCCCCTGAGGGCACGCCCTGCTCCTCATTTTTGTTACACACCCCACAGCATCCAAGGGGTATGCCTAGCACGTGAAAGATGACCCATAGTCTGTCTCATGGAAAGAGTGTTGAGCAAAGTGGATTTAGATCCCAGCTGTGGTCACTTGAAGATAATAATAGCTAATCACCATTTGTTTTTATATGTGTCAGGTATTGGAAAGTGCTTAACATGTAAGAAGTTGCTGAATTCTGCTAACTTGTCTAGTTAAGCTTACTTTGCTTTTATCTCCAAGTGCAGAACAGGAAACTGAGACACAGAGAGAAGTCAAGTGCTGTGCACAAGGGCATCAACTAATAAGTGACAGAAATTAGATTTGCACCCACCTGTGACCATGTGACCGTGTGCTGGGCTATTACTCACTGAGCGACCTGGGGTTTAACTAATCTGATTCTTCCCCCTTCATCTTTAAAATGGGGATGATAATATTTATACATTATATGTGTCAATTATATGTTAACTATGTAGATTCCTGGAACACAATAAATCTCCAATAAAGAGTAGTCACCATTAATATGTTTTGATTGATGGAAATAAAGAATATAGGAATATAGGATAGTAAGATGTCCAATCGAAGCATGATGCGAACCACCATGTGATTTAAATTGTCTGGTAGTCACAGAAATAAAGATGAAACCAAGTGGATAAAATTAATTCTAATAAGCTATGTTATTCAACCCAACATATCCAAGATTTTTATCATTTCAACATGTAGTCAATATTAAAAAATATGAATGAGATATTTTTACATGATTTCTTTATAGTAACTCTTCCGACTCTGGTTTGTATTTTACACTTAGAACTCACATCAATCCAGACTGACCACATTTCAATTCTTCAAGAGCCACACGTGCCTAGTAGGTACTGTATCGGACAGCACAGATTTAACACAACTGAGAGGGAAAAAAAAAAAAAAAACCCTCTCCAAAAATCCTATTAGGAAGTCAAACTTCTGCTATTTGAGTTATGATGGATTTTCTCTTTTCAAGAGCTCATCATTAAAATGTAAATACCCCTGAGAAATATCAAGCAATGCTGAAGCTAGAGCCAGTGTTACAACTCAGACCTGCTGAGACACTCAGAAGACACATCCATGGGTTTAAAGTGTGAATCTCAGAGTCAGACAGACCCGAGTTCAATCGCGAGACTGCCTCTGACAACTGTCATGACAGTGGCTGAGGCCATTAACGCTGCGGAGCCCCGTTTGCTCACTGATGAGAGAGGGGCTAACCCCCACCACTGCATGTGGGGCTGACTTCAGGCTGAGCAGGGGCAGGCTTGCAGGGGCCAGCACAGATGCTCCAGAAGCCTCAGCTCACTCCCTTTCCCCCCAGACCTCTGTGTCACCCTAGCTGTCCTTCTATGTGCCCCTTTCCTATCACAAAGACATCACTAGGGATTTTTACCCACATTATGGGGCCCTGCTTGCTTACCTCCCACACGAATTTGCTGGGGGTCTATATTCCTAGAAGATAGAGGCACCAGGGGTCCCAGAAGTGTGCATTATGCTGACAATGGTTGTTTCAGCACCAGGACTGATCCAAGGATTTTCAGGTCCACTCTGACTCGGACTTTCCCCTGGAATCTGGGCTCAGCTCTGCCTCTGGCCCCTGCTCCTGAGCAGTGGGGTAGAGCATGCTGACCCCTCAGTGCGCTACTCCCATCACACTCAGATGTGGGGTTGTGGTTTGAGAAGGAGGCTCCACCTCTGAACCACAAATACCTCTTCTGATCATATGTCTCTGACCACCTTCCTCTCCAGGGTCCAGGACTTTTTTGTTCCAACTCCTCTGTCACAGCCTGTCCTTTGACTTTGTCTTAGTCATCTATAAGGCAAAGGCAACTGTGTGAGAGGTGGCCCATGGAGATGCACACAGGTGGAAGAGCCCTGGGGTCCAAGGTGTCAGGGTGCCATCCAAGGGCCACGGGTGGATTTCTGGGATAGAGGAGGAAAGTCATAGTCAAAGCCTAGAAAATAGGGCAGACTGCTTTGAGCCAAGACCCCTTGAAGACCTAATGACACCAGAAACAGCATGAGAAGTCTGGGTTATCACAGGAAATAAGGGAACCGTGTGAACGGGTCAGCTGGTCCCAGACACAAAGTACACACATGAGATATGTCCTATATATACTGAGCGTCTAGCTCCTAGAGCCCCACGGCTTGTCTACCAGGACTTTCACACACGTTGCAGGCACCTTTGCCCTGTGTTGAACACGTGCGCTCCTTTCACTTGCACTTGTCCTCACTGCTGCCAACTACTCATGGAGCTGTAGCCTGCCAAGTTAGCACACGCAGCATGCCCTCCTAACTCAGAGCCTGTTCCATCCTGGTCCTCCCGCGGCATGACCTTGCTGTAACTTATAGGCCCTACCCCCAGGATTCTGAGGTATGACATTAGGATGCTCACCATCTTAAAGGGATGGATGGATAGAACTTGGAGGTGGAAGAGAACAACAAGACAGGGCTTGTGTCAGAAAGACTCAAATCCAAGCTCTGCCACTTGTTGTGCAACCTTAATCAAGTAGCTTATCTCAATCTTCTCCTCTGTAAAATGGGCATGATAAGACCTATCTTACAGAGTTGCTATGAGATACAGATGAGAAATAATATCTATAAAGAACATTTTAATACCTAGCACAGAGGAAGCACTGAGTCAATGGTAGCTTGATTTACATCCATACATGCACACCTCTAGTGGCTCACTGTGGATGGAGTGCAACATCCTTAGCATGACACCAAGGCACCGTACAAGTTGACTTTCCCATCTCTTTCTGCACATTTGCCATAGGTTCACTTCACTCAGGCCATGATCAACCACACGTAGTTCCGGAACCAGCCACGTCCTCCGCTGCCTCTGTGACTTTGCATGAGATGCTCAGGATGCTCTCTCCCACCTTTCTTACCCGACTGGCTCCTACTCCCACCAATCAGACCAAGGAATGTCCTCCAAAGCCTTCCTCTACCTGAAATGCAGGGCTCCCCTTCTGCAGAGCATAAGGCACCTCACAGACCCCTCGGCCGTATCTCTATTCTCTGCGCTCTAACACAATAATGAATGATATAATGAAGCTCTGAAAGGCAGTGACTGCAAGTAGAGTAGAGAAATATCCTCTTGAAACAATCATCTGTGGTCTTTTGAAGGCACATTTATAATTGATGATACATATCCACTCTAGGTGGTGAAATATATTCCCAAACAAAAATTCAAAGGGAAATAGAACCATGGACAATGCTTTTCACAGGTGCCCAACACCTGTTTTCAACCAACGACCCTTGGAGGACACAGTATGGTGATCAGCCACCTCCTGCCTTTTTTCCTTCCCCTCCTTCTCTTCCTCCTCCTCCTCCTCCCTGCGGAGAGATGCTCTCTACTGCCTCCCTGCAGAAGCCAATAAGGAAGTGAGTGATCCCGAGGTCCAGGCGCGGGTGCCCGGGCTGCTGGCGGGCCATCCCGCCTCCTGAGGAAGGGACGGGAGGAAAGAAGGAAACATCTGGAAGGAGCAGCATTTCGTTCTGGACCTTGCGCACATGAATGATGCACTAAGACAATTCTCTGCCTTATCATAAATTCTGCAAACTCATGAACTTTGCAATCTCTGAAGCTCAGCGCTGTATGGGAGCCACTTATCTTGTGCTGAAAGCAATATAAAAACAGATGGCAAAGAGAGCATCGGGAGATAAATCAGCGGCCTGGCTGCCAGGAGTATGTGGACAAACCCAACATGGCCAGACCCTTGACTCTCAGACACGGATGGGACCTGCTCCACAGGGACACCCTTGGGGTGAGGTGGGCAGAGCCTGGCAGGGAAGGTGACTGGTAGGAAGAGATGGCACAGAGTCCCAAGGGGAAGGCAAGGGAGGAAGGGCACCTTTATAGGCGACTTTGGGAAAGTGGCCAGCCCTTTCCCAAGGGAGGAAGCTGTGACAGAGGACAGCTTGGGACACCATCCACAAAGCTGCCGCTAAGACCAGAGCTTTAGCATTTATGAGCACTTTTCTGTAGCTGCCGCACTAAATCCTCACTGTGAGTCTGTACGATAGTTACTTTTGCAGATACGGAAACAGAGACTCAGGCTTTGCGTCTTGGCCAAAGTCACACAGCAGAGCCAGAGTATGAATCGAGGTGTGATGATGACTCCGGTGCTCTGTCCCCTACGTGGCAGGGTCTGGCGTGGCCTTATCGGACTCTCACTGTAGTTCAATGCAAAGGCAGAACGAGGATAAAAGTAAGGCTCCGAGTCTACATGCCTCTCCTGAGGTCACACGGCTAGTGTGCAGCTGGGCTGAGGGACACCCCACCTGGTACTTGTTCTAGCTCCCTGGGCTCCAGGCCAGCCTGACTTGCCACCCACACACAGCCCAGCTCATAGTCGGCTTCTGCCCTGAGGCTCTGGGCCATGCCCATGGCCACTAGGGACAGGCCCAAAGCAGAGGGGGAGCCAGGGAAAGGGAATGAGAGCCAACAAATGCTAAGAGTTGCCTGAGGAGAAAAAGGACATCCAGGGCCAAGAGGCAAGGCACAAGAGAATGAGGCGATGAGAGAGACAAGAGTGTGCAGGAGACCAGTGGCTGCGAGCCTGAGCAACGACTCTGGTCCTGGGTCAGTGTCGGCCCCTCCTTGGGACATGAGTCATGGATTTGGAGCTCAGGGACCCCACCTCTCTATGCTCTAAAAAAATGCCACAAATGCCTCTTTCTGGAGGGACAACAGCCAGCCAATGATGTCTGTTTGGGTTATTACAGTCCGTGTGCAGCAAATAGATATTTAGTGAGCACCTGCTCAGTGCCCGGCGCTGCAGTGCGGGAAGAAGGGAGTGAGGATACAAGCGAGGTGGCTGAGTCACATTCGGAGACCCAATGCTTCAGGTTGGTGCAGGCCCACGGCCCCAAAGCTTGGTAGAAAGGAGGTCACTTAGAACTGCACTGTAAGCAGGAAAATACACCCCTTTACAGTGGTCAGAACACAGGTTTGGGAGCAGAGCAGATCCCAGCTCCATGCCCACTGACTGAACTCAAGCCATTCTGGAAATCTCTGGGTCCTTTAGCCACCATGCTGGGCTAGCGCTGCCCCTTGGGAGGCTGAAGGGAGGGATGAGTCAAGCACACACTCGACTCCCGGCACTCAGAAAAATGTTCCCTCTTGCCTCCCCCTCTCCTTGAGGCTTGCCCTGTTGCAGTGTGTTCTGATCCTGCCCAGAAGCCCCTCATCAGCCTTGTGCACACTGCTCACACCTTCCCCCACTCCCTTCAGAGCGTAAGCAGCAGGTGTGGCCTTGCTCGTTGGCTGGAGTTTAGAAACCCTCAAGTCTTGAGGCCGTCTATCTCTGTCCTTTTGGTTGAACTTCTCCAGGATGGAGACCACACCTCCCAATACCCTAAAACCCCCACAGTGACTAGCACACAAAGTACCCTGGTCCCAGGGACCTCTGGCCTGAGTTTTGGCTGGGTGATTGTGTTCAGTACGACTCAACACCCATCCACCTACAGTGTGTTGTGCATCCTGCCTGCAGAGGGCATATCACATCCCCTGCCTTGTTTAATCTTTGCATAAACCCCATGAGCTCCGTATAGTATCTCTCTTACCAAACAAGTGCAATAACTCTCTGAAGCCCAGAGATGGGGAGAGGGTGCCCTAGGCCACACAGATCCTCAGAAGCCAAGCTGGGATCTCTGTATTGAATGTCACAACAATGATGAACCTACAGCATTATTGACTTGATCTCCAGTGGGTCTCTCCATAGCCTTATGATAATAAGGAAGTCAAGGCACAGAGGTCAGGCAACTTTCCCAAGGAGACATTGGCTGTCAGTGGTAGGACCCAAGCTGGTCTTCAACAACAGCCTGAGCAGATGTTCTATGCCCAAAGGCTTGGCGCAGGCTACTTCTGTGACTAGACTCAGTGGGTGGGCACAGGGGGTGGTTGGCCTGCGCTCCAGATGCTGCTGCTTGTAGGGCCTCTCGGCATGGGTGGGGGGTGGCTCGGGGAAGGACTCAGCTCAGCCCTGCCCACCCAGCCCTCACCCAGGAAAAGACACTAGTTTAGAAGCAAAGCGGAGAAGGGCCAGATGTGGGGAGGGGCTGAGATGAGCCTGCATTTCACTCAGGCAATGAGATGCCTGCTTGCAGTTGTTTCTTTTTTTTTTTTTTCCCCCAAAAACATCCCTCCCCTCTCCAAAATGAGCAGGCTTCGAGCCACGGCTGCACTGAGACAATAATCACTAATCAAGTCGAAGTTTGCTTCTAATCAGTTCAGTTGTTAGAGGAAGAAATGCAGCCGGGAGGATGACTGCTCATCACCACCACATGCCAGAGGGGCTGCCGGGGTGGCGCCCGCGGCCTGCCGAGCACCCTGAGCCCGCAGCCTCTCCCAGCTCCCCTGGGCATTCGGCATCACAGCTGCTCTGGAGGGATCTTCTCTGGGTGTCTCTGGCCCCAGCTTCCCCACACCGCCGCTTCAGGGCGCTGGAAAACATGGAAATCACAGAGCAAGTGTCACCTCTGGAATGGAACAGGTGGGCTTGGATCGTGGTTCTGCCGGTGACAACCTGGATCCTTGGAAATGTTACTCCTTACACGACACTGCTGGCCCTCCACTGTCAACGGGAAAATAAAAACAGGTTGTGTCTCCCTGGAAAACTCTACTCGTCCTTCAAAACACAGCTCCCATATCACTTCTTCTGTGACTCCTTTTCCCACCAGCATTGTGTCCCCCTGCCTGAATTAACGGTCTCTCTCCCACGTTTGCCAAAGCACATGACTCAAACACCTGCTGGAGGACTCATGAGTCTGAGTGCTGGTTTTATCATTTACAATTCTGTCCTCTTGACCAACAGCACTTGAGGGGAAGAAATTATAATGCATTCAAACTGTGACGCCCCACACTGCCGCAGCGCCCAGCACATAGCAGTCGCTTATTAAATGTTTGTTGAATGAATAGTGCGTGAAGAGTGAATCGGTGGCATAGACACTTGAATCCGTCATTGGTATGCAAATATGCTGCTTCCTTGTTTATCCAATATTGTCATCACGTGCAAAACCTCTCACAGCCACGGGCACTCCAGCCATAATCACCAGGGCGAGAGGTATGCAGAAAATAAGGAAACGGGACCGTCCCCAACTCCCACACGGTTTCGAGACTTTTCCAGTTACTGACAAATGCACAGATCCTGCTTTATTCAATCTAGATTAAACCTCTTAGCGAGAAGATTTTAAATTAAGTGTGACTGAATTAGCCGCTGTTAATTTTTTTCTCCCCTAGATCTGCTAATCTCCAAGCAGGCCCCTCTCTTCCTCGACTGATCGGTTTCCTCTCTGCTGCCCCAGAATTGATCTGTATCTGCCGGGATTTTGAGTGGCCTGGGCTCTCAGGCAGGGAGAGATACCGAGCCTGCTGGTGGAGCCGGGCCCTCTTTGCTAGGAGACCCCCCCATCCCCCCAAGAGGGCTGTCTGGCACTCGCTGAGCCGGGGCTCAGGTACGGTGCTTGTGAGCTGCTATCGCTAATAGTCATCTGTGTGCTTCCACGGGGCCGCCGCTGCAAACCCTCATTTCGGAAAACAGAGATGCGCAAGAGTTCGTGAGGCCCCAGAGCCTCTCAGGGAACTAGCTCTCCTCAAGGACAGCAAAGGGCACACGGATGTGCTGCTTTCTTCACTTCTCATTCCCTGCTCCCCGCCCCTCAAAGGAGGCCCTGCTCCCCCTCCGCCTGCATGCCCATGTTCTTACCATCCTCTTGATGATCTTCTCGTGGCTGGAGACCTAAGCCCATGCTTGAGAGGCCTGTGGCTTGGCAGGGCAGCCTGGGCATATGTGAGAGAACCTGTTACAAGTTGAATTGTGTCCCCCGAAAGGATGTTGAGGTCCTAACCACCGGTACCTGTCAATATGACCTTATTTGGAAATAGGGTCTTTGTAGATCATCAAGTTACCATGAGGTCCTCAGGGCAGACCTTAATTCATTAAGACTGAGATCCTTAAAAAAAAAAAAAAAAAAGAAAAAGAGAAAGAAAAAAAAGACTGAGATCCTTATTTTAAAAACAAAAACAGAAATATCAGAAAGGGAGACAGAACATAAGAGACTCCTAACTCTGGGAAACGAACAAGGGGTGGTAGAAAGGGAAGTGGGCGGGGGGTGGGGGTGACTGGGTGATGGGCATTGAGGGGGGCAGTTGATGGGATGAGCACTGGGTGTTATGCTATATGTTGGCAAATTGAACACCAATAAAAAATAAATAAAAATAAATAAAAAATAAAAAATAAAAACAAAAACAGGGAATCCTGGGGGGCTCAGCAGTTTAGCGCCGCCTTCAGCCCAGGGCCTGATCCTGGACACCGGGGATCGAGTCTCACATCGGGCTCCCTGCGTGGAGCCTACTTCTCTCTCTGCCTGTCTCTGCCTCTCTCTCAGTCTGTGTCTCTCATGAAAAAATAAATAAGTTAAAAAAAAAGTCCTTATAAGGAACTTGGACACAAGATGCACACACAGGGAGGGAGAGCGCCATATGAGGACTGGAGTTGTGTGGCCACGAGCCAACAATCTCCCCAAGCGAGAGCAAGGCATGGAGCAGAGGCTTCCCCCCGGGCCTTCGGAGGGATCGGGCCCGTGACACCTCGCTCTCCATCGGCCAGCCTCTGGACCTGAGAGGCCACAAACTTAGCTGTTGGTAAGTCGTCCAATTCATGGCACTTGGTTACAGTAGCCCTGGGACATGAACTCAAACTCAAGTCTTTCCTCAGACTGGGAGCCCACTTCTCCAGCGGAAGCCCCTGCAGAAACGGGGCGGGAGAGAGCCCTCTGCCATGTGGCACTCCAGGTGGCACTCCAGGTGGCACTCCCTTTGGTGGCCATGAGGCCTAGTAGAAAGAGCCCGGGCTTTGGAATCACAGCCATGCTCGCAGCTCTGCTTTCCTGCTCGGAGCCACTGGCTCCCTCGGACCTACCATGGGGACACAGGGCTGATTTGCATTTCTGCCCAGAAGATGAAAGGAGCAAATGTACATCGAGCCTGGTTTCACACAAGCACCTGATTCAGTGAGTTGAAATGGCCACTAATTACGCTCGTGGTGATCATAATGACTCTTACACGAACACCGGGGAGACGTGGAGACAGGCAGATTTGACCACTTCGACGAGACCTTCCCCAAACTGCCTGATTCACAGCTGCTGGGTCCTGTCACCCTGAAAGCCACATGTCCCCTGCCTGCGGCGCGTCCTCCCCCGTCCTCACCACCACGGCCCCCGCGTCCGGCAAGCAGAGCAGTGCCAGTGCCCGTGCAGCCCAGGAGTGTCCTTCGGGTCCTCTGTGGCGGGAGTGGGGTGATGTGGCATCGGTGATTCATGACGCGGCTGCGGCAGCACAAGGACTCCGGGCAGGTTATGAAGCCATCAATCTTGGGCTGAGATTTTTCTGGAATGCTACTGCCAGTGAGAAAAGGTTGCAGGGGCCTGGGGGGTGGGGGGTGTGGAAGATCTTTCTGAGGCACACAGGAAATGCCCGAGAAGAAAAAGGGTGCACGTCAAACTAGAGTTGTTAGAAGCATTTCCCAGTCCGACCCACCAATCCCAGCTGTGTCCTCTCTCCCCCACCCAGCCCAAATGCTGCACACACTCAATCATCCCAGCCAGGCCAGGGCTGCCTTCGGGAATCTGCCACACTGGCCGACAACCAAGTGGTTCTGGTCATCTGAAAGCCGGGACACTCTGGAAATGGCTCAGCCCTATAATCGACACTCTCCACATCTGACCTCTTACGATTGGCCCGGCCAAGTCCCCTCCATCAGACCACTCACTGTCCCCTGACTCATTCCCACCCCCTCTATGCCAATGTGACCCCTGCTAAGAAAGAGTCTAGGCTTCAGAATGAGATCTGGATCACTAAGGGGCCCAGCAGGGAACAGGGTGCACCAAAAGCAAGGTGGTGGGTGGAAGGTTCACCACTGGGACTGTTGACTAAAGTTGTGAGCAGCCTTGAGGAAACCAACAAGGACCCAGAGTGGCAGGGGCCATTACCACTCATAGGCCAGAAGGGGCAAGAGAGGGAAGCCAGAGACAGAGGTCGATGACAAGTCCTGTGGGATGTGGCTGGCAGGAGAGGCACAGTCCACTGGGGGCAACCAGTGGGGGCGGGAGGAATAAGTATCCTGACTCACTCTCTACCAGCCATCTTCCAGAGCCTTCCACTGTAAGACCCAACAAGAAGTCAAGGGAGCTCATTGGTCAAAGTCCTAAGTCCTGTTCTCCAGGTTTCACTGGGGAAGAAGGATGAAGAGTGGATCCGGGTGAGCAAACCAGACACTGGGCTTATGTCCTGTGATCAAATTTCAGTTTTCCCTTTTATCAACTTCGTGACTTTGGACAAGGAACTTAACTACTCTGAGCTCCATTTTCTTTATTTTTTAATTTTTTAAATTTCTTTAAGGATTTTATGTGAGAGAGAGAGAGCGCGTGTACACAAGCAGGGGGAGCAGCAGAGGGAGAAGCAGAGTCCCCACTAAATGGGGGGGCCCAACACGGGGCTCAATCCCAGGACCCTGGCATCATGACCTAAGCCAAAGGCAGTTGCTTAATCAACTAACCACTCAGTCACCACTATTTTTTTATATAAGGATTTTATTTATTTACTTATTTGAGAGAGAGAGAGAGAGAGCATGAGTGGGAGGAGGAGCAGAGAGAGAGGGCCAAGCCGACTCTATCCTGAGCAGGGAGCCCGACACAGGCCTCAATCTCAGAACCTGGAGATCACAACCCAAGCTGAAATCAAGAATCAGATGCTCAACCAACCAATCAGAGCCACCCAGGTGCCTCCATTTTCCCAATTAAAAAAAAAGTGAAATAAGACTTTCTGTGAGTATATATACCATTGTGAGAATAATCAAGGCAATATAGAAAGTGCTTCTCACAGGGCCTGGCACATTGCACATGCTCAATAAACAACACCTATTGGGGATTTTTAGACTTGTTGAAACCCTAAGTGAGTTTCTATGACGTCCTACATGGGGCTTGAACTCATAACCCTGAGATCAAGAGTCACATGCTCCACCAACTGAGCCAATCAGGTGCCCCTTCCGTGTATAATTTTTAGGTTTGAATCTTTTATCCTTCTGGAATTGATTTTGTTGTAAGACAAGGGCTGCAATCACAAATGTATGCACAGATTGCATATATGGGCCAGGAAGCTTGCATAGATGAATAAAACTGGCTGGGTGGCGCTAAGGTCGTGGTGGTGAACTGGACAATGAAAACCGGTCCCTCAAGGAGTAGTAACTATTCTACGCCAGAACACTGACCTTTTCTTACATTAGCATTTTTAAAAATCATAAAATACACATGACATAAAATTGACCATCTTAACCATCTTATAGTGATCTTTTCAAAAGTACAAATCGGATTATATCATCCCCCACCAACAGCTTACAGCCTGCCAGGATCTTCTCGTGCACTTATGAATAAAATCCGAACTCTTTGCAGTAGCCTGCAGCCCTGGCATGATCTGGCTGCCCTGCCCCTGAGATCTGGAAGCTCTCACATCCCTCTTCTGCTCCGCTCAGCTCACCATGCTCCAGCCACATCCACCCCTTTGCTTCCTGGTATCACTCAGGCTCTGATGGTCTCAAGTTGTTCCTTCTTTTCCCCAGCACGTCAGCTCAAAAATGACCTTTGTACAGAGGATTTCCCAAATATAGAACCTTCCAGTGCGGAGAGGTCAGAAACGAATTCAACTCTTCTACCATTAATGTTTCGCGCTCCACAATGCTGGGTCGGGCCGCCAGTCTGCAGCCACACAAGTAGACAGTAGGCAGAGCTCCGGGGTGTCCCCCCCAACCCCAGTGACCAGCCAGGGGCCTCAGTCCTCCTTTGAAAATAATCCACTAGCATTCATTTAAAAATAATCCACCACTACTTCATTGAAATGTCACTTTCAGCATATTCTAAGTTCCCATAATTTATTGGGGTTTATCTCTGGACTCTGTATTTCCTTTTTTAAAAACATTTTATTTATTTATTCATGAGAGACAAAGAAAGAGAAGCAGAAACATAGGCAGAGGGAGAAGCAGGCTCCACGCAGGGAGCCCGATGAAGGACTCTATCCCGGGACCCCAAGATCACGACCTGAACCAAAGGCAGATGCTCAACTACTGAGTCACCCAGGTGTCCCTGGACTCTGTATTTCTATTCCTACTCTAGATGCAAATACTTAGAGTATTTCAGCTTCATAACACATTTTAATTTCTGACACTATCTTAATATCTCTTTATTTAAAATCTTCTTTACACTTGTCTTAGCTATTTTGCATGGCTTCTTTTCTAGAGAAACTTCAGCACTATTTTGTCAAACCCCTCCAAAAAATCCCATTTGTGTTTTGATAGGGATCATGATGAATATACACTTTAAATTTGGGAGGATTGATGCAATTAACAAAGTTGAATGGTTTTATGAAAGATCAGTGTATCTTTCCACTTTTTCAACTTAAGAAATCTCATTAGAATTTCAGGTTTTTCTTCCTACAGGCCCTACCCCTCTCTTGTAATATTTATTCATGGATTTTTTATCTTCTTTGTCACCATGAATGGAAGTTTTTCTTCCATTACGCTTTCTACCCTGTATTGTTGGTATAAAAGAGAGCTATTGAATTTTATATTCTAAAATTTTTTTAGCCAGCCACTTGGCTAAATTCTTTTTTAGTCATTAATAGTTTTCTAAGTGCTTCTCTTAGGTTTTCCAGATTTACGCTCATATCTAAAAATAGTTATTTTGCAACTTCCTGTTCAATATGTATATCTTTTTACTAGTATGTACATCATTGTCTCCAAAATAACACTGAATAATTGTCATGATAGTGGTCCTCCTTTTCATATTCTTGACTTTAACAAAAATGCTTTCATAATTTTTAAGCATGATGTTGGCTTTAATTTCAATGTGAAGGAAGCGCCCCTCTATTCTGAATTTAAATCAGGAATAGGTATTGCCAGTTGCCAGATGTGTTTTCATTTGGCATCTATCGAGATAATCCCAAAGAGGATTATCCTGCTTTGACTGCCCAGCCCCTGCCCCTGCTGCAAGACCACCCCCTAAACTCTGTAAGGGGTACCAGCTGCCAAAGCTAGGCCCAATCACTGTTGAACAGCCCTCCTGTGGCTGCAACATGACCCTTGGAAGATTTAAGGGAAGTTTCTAGAGCCCCATCTGTCCCTGGTAAGACACCCTACCCTGCTGGGATGGCACTGCTGGGAGGACAGATCCCTGAAGGAGGCTACATATAGCACTGATGATCTGTCTTCGCTAAATCCTTCCAGGGCTGATCTCATCAGACCCTACGACATTGTTCACCTCCCTTCCCACTTGGCTCACCCCCCTATGTGAAAATGTTCCGGTACAAATGCTATCCAATCTCCCCCCTTCCCAGACCCCTGAGGCCCTCCACATGTCCTCCAGGATTCATGGAGGACACATGTCATCATTGGCAAAATCCCCTACAGAGGATGTTCAAGCTTTTCTCTGAAAGATCTCATCTCCGAATCCTGCCTCTGCCCCCCCCACCTGTGCTTTCCAGGAACCCCTCCGAGTAGTGGCCAGTGGTATCCCACAGTCTGGAGCATGAAAAATATTCGTCTTTTCTTCATTCCTGCTTTCCAGCCTCCTCTCCTCCATCCTTCCTTTCTCTAAATCTCCTGCTTCTCTGAAGCTCCCTGGAGCAGTTACCTATCCACCTCCTGGTCATTTTGTGCCAATCGCCCCCTTTCCCATTCCTGGCATTGCTCTTGGCACTTCATTGTCACATGGATGACACACACACACACGCAGCCTTTCCACATCCTTGAACTCTCCCCTTTCAATGAAGTGAGGACTTTCCCTCCAATTTCACTCATGCTCTAGACTTTGTCATTTCCTATAACTGTACCACCAGCCCACAATCAGATCACCAGGCTTACTCTTCCCCTCACTACTCTAGTGTCTCTACTCCAAGATTATTCCAAACCCATCCAGGATTTCTCTGCATCAACTTCTCATTTTTTTGGCTAAAACTTCTTCCCATTTTTCTTGTCTTTGCATTCCTTGTTACCCAGCTGTGATTCCAAACCACACCACTCTAATCTCTCCCTGGCACATACCCTTAGCTCCCTTGTTCTCCTCTGCTAAATTCACCTGGCATAGACCTCAACTCTTGCTATTTGCTCTGAAACAGTAAGATATAGATACTCAACAATTTTACTGCATCTCTTTATTCCTTATCCCATTCTCCAAGGAACTATGTCACATTGTGGCACAGACGGATAGTCATCCCACAATATTTGTAATATTCTTAGTAATGGAATCGTTAATTGGACATATGGTTGCTCAGAAGTATGACTACATTTCTCAGTTTTCCTCACAGCTAGGTGCGGGCTTGTGGCCAAATTTCGCCCAGTGCAACTTTCACGAGGCAACTTTGGGAAACTTTCTTTAAAAGACTGCAGAACCCCAACTAGTACACCCCTTCTCCCTTCTTCACTTTGTCACTTGGAAGGTGAATGTGACAGCTGGAGCTTCATTTCAGACTGGGAGATGAGGGTTATGTCTCAGGAATGGGACCCTCAGACCCTGAAAACTCCACAGAGTAGGACACCCACATCGGTATTGGGGAGATTATTTCCAAATTTTAAACTTCTTTAACCCACTGTTATTTTGAGTGTCTGTTACTCACAGAAGAATAAAATATTAGCCTATCCACATTCTCCTCCTAAATCTGACACCCCCTTCTACTCTTCACTACCAATTGATTGCTTCTTACAATGTAAAGACACGATCCGAACAGAATTTCCACGTCCACCTACCACCAAACCTATCAACCTACTTACATCTGTGCCTTCACCACCTGCCATCTATTTCTTGATGATGGGTGAACTGAACAGTCTTGTTCCCCCCACTCATATGCTGAGCCTGCCTCTCTCACCTACTCATGGATTTCATCCCTGCAGGTAACCTTTCCTGTCTGGCATCATCAATGCTTCCCTCATTAAAGGATCAGTCCAAGGGATATAAACCATGTTTCCCTTTCTCTTGTACTCAAACACAACATAGTGCAAAATTCCCCCAACTTCACACCATTCTCCAGCCCCTTCTCTCCGTTGCTTCATAATAAAAATCCCTTGCTTAATACCTGCCTGTTCTCAAAGTCTCCTATGTTTCTTCTCTCTCTTGAGCATAATTCCAGAAAGCTTTTATCTCCATGATATCATGAAAATGCTCTTGGCAGGGGGGCCACAGCCTCCTCCTTCCAAGATTCAAGATTCAACCTCCAGGCAAGTCACCTGGCATCTCAGCAGCATTTGGCACAGCTGATCATCACCCCCAACTTGGTTTGGAGGGCACCACTCTTCTTTAATTGCTCCCTGTTTCCCAGGATGCTCCTTCTTAGTCCCTTGCTGTTTCTTCCTCATTTCTTTGACCTCTAAATGACCATGTGCCCTTGAACTCAGGCCACGGAGTCTCACTGAGTCCCATGGCATTGGTTACTATCTATATACTGATCACTTCCCATTTCATAACTGGAGTCTCATCTCTTTCCTGAACTCCAAATTTACATACCCAACTGCCTATTCCATATTTCTGATTGTACAATTAATAAGCATTTCAAATTAATACAGCAAAAATCACATTCTGGAAAATGCTAGACTCATGTAAGGAGGAGAAATCTGGCAAGCCTCAAGAGGGACATGTCCACACTGACACTGAGCACTTTTCCCTGAGGCAGAATAATCCTAACAAATGGTTCCTCCACTCATCTAGCTGTCCAAGTCAGAAGCTCTTCAGTTATTCTTAACTCCTCGCTCTCTCACTCTCTCTCTCATTCTTGACTCCTGTTGACTCCGCATCTACACTATCAGCAAATCCTGTCAACTATACCTTAAGAACAAGACCAGAAACTAGTTGCTTTCCAACCTCCATTGCTACCACCTTTGTCCAAGCCTGTTGTCCTTTGTTGAGACAACTGCAAGGACACCATAACTAATCTGCTCTCCTGGATACCTCTCTGACCTCCTGTGATCACTCTGCCCACTTCCCACTCTGTTCCAGCCATGTGGCCTCCTTGTTGGTCCTCCAACTTGCCATATATGCTCCTGCTTTAGAGCCCTTCCATGTGCAGCTCCCGATGGCTAAAATGTTCTTCTCTCAGATGCTCACATTTCTCTCACTCACTCTATTTAGGTATTTGCTCCAGAGGCACCTTGTCAGAGAGGCTCTCCCTGACCATCCAATCCAAAATAGCATCCCACCTTTCTCCATCATTTCTCTATCCATTACATTGTTTTATTTTTCTTTGCCACTGCCTGATATTGTATTATTTATATACTCTTTTCTTTGTTTATTGTATATCTCTTCCACTGAAAATGGAAAGCAGAGACTTTGGCTGGCTTTCCTCCTGCTTGTCTCCAGCACCTAGAACAGTACCTGATAGTAGAGGCATTGAGAATATTCTGAATTCCTTTTATTCTTTAAACTAATAACCATGTGGACACAGGTTAGCCCAAGTAGCAGGTAGCTGGGAGCAAGATGAAAAATGCAGAGATCCAGCCTCTCGCGAGAAGAGAGCCCTCTGACTCGAAGTTGGGGTTTGGGATCCCAGTGTTTGTGACTGCACTAGCCCAAAGAGGACTTTCTGTCTCCCTGGGTGGGGAGGAGGGAGCGGGTCTTGGTTCAAATACTAAGATTCTTGCTTTCCTTTGAGTTTTAGTATATTTTCCCGAACAAGTGTTCCTTCATTTGCTATCATATCCTCAGGACCACTTCCAAAGATTTTAAACAGTTTTTTAACAGAAATATTTTTCACCAGTTTCACAGGGGGCAGCTCCACGGATCCCCTCACACCATCATGCTAGAAGTGAAAGTTACATTCTACAGTGGTCATCTTGCTTTCACCCCAGGATCCTGACAGGCTCCTGCCCTTGCTGGGTTTTTTCGGCTTTAATACTTCCGGTGTAGAGAGATGAGTTCATCATAGTTCTCAGTGTAACATCATGCTGTCATTTGTGCAAGGACCCCTTATCGTGATACATTTTTAAAAATTTACCTTCTTTAATCTTAGCTCCTCACTCTCACTCCAGTTCCAATCTCGCAGGTAGCCAGG
This sequence comes from Vulpes vulpes, assembly GCF_048418805.1. Classification (NCBI taxonomy): domain Eukaryota; kingdom Metazoa; phylum Chordata; class Mammalia; order Carnivora; family Canidae; genus Vulpes; species Vulpes vulpes. The sequence goes on along the minus strand of NC_132791.1, from coordinate 119,549,718 downwards.
CTACCGTATTAAGTATTTTTTGTCCTTGGTGTCATGTAAAGTATGCATTGCATTTTAGATCTTTTTTTTTTTTTTTTCACTTAGCACTGATTTTAGGATCTAGCCATGAATATATCTAGTTTTCTATCTTTAAATGTTGCATCATACTCTCTGAGGTGTCCCCCATCATATCTGCCCACTCTCCCAACACAGGCACGATGTTGCCTTCAAGTAGAATTGCAACAGAGTTCTTCACTGTCCTCCTATGGATCTGTGCAAGAATCTATCTCAGACATATTCCACAGGTGCCAGACACAGGGTCTGCTTGTATGCGATGTGCCAATGTGTCCAGACTGCTCTTTGGAATGGCCTCACGACTCTGAGATGCACAAAGCCTTTGCGCAAAGACTGTGAGAGCCACGCCTTCCAACAGCACTTGGCATCATCCTGACTCTGCTAGTCTAATAGGTATAAAGCAACATGTCATTGTTGTTCTAATTTACATGTCTTTGATCATTAATTAATTTCAGCATCTCTTCCTATGCTTATTAATCTTTAGGGGTTTTTTTCCTCTGCAAATTGCCTATTCATATCTTTGTAGCTGATCTTTTTTTGTATATGTGTTCAGCACCATGCTAAGAGTTTTATATTTTTACATCACTTAATTCTCATAACAACCCTGTGGAGCCAGTAATATCATTTGTTCCCTTCTCATCCAGACTAAACTGTGATTTAGAAAGTTTTCATAACTCTCCCAATGTCATTTAACTATTTAACTAACTGCTGAGCCATGACTCAGGCCCAAGTCTCCTTGGCTCTGAATCACAACACTGTACTCTCCTCAACAGAGGCACCCCACAGTAACTGGTGCCTGGACAAGACTGTTGGAATCCTTCTTGGAGGGGAGTGTTGAATGCATTCATTTATTCAATAATGATTTATCAAGTACCATGGGAGGTATTGGGAGGAGAGAAATAAATAAGGCAGAAAAGGTCCCGCTCTCCTAGCTTAGGGTCTAATGTGGAGACAAATACAAAATAAATATACAATGATTTATAAATTATGATTGCACTAAGAGTTAATAAGAAGTATGCATGGACCTAATGAGTCAGGCTGTTCTGATAGTGGCATTAAGCTAAGATGAAGCAAGAGAGAAGGTGGTGTAGTTTGAGTCTCTGAAAGTAGAAATCCCAAGTCAACATAAGCCTTCAGGGACAGAGACAGGGAGGAGGCGGAGGCAGGGAGAACTGTTGAGATACTACTGTTGATAGAGTTTGTTGATACAACCACTTTGGAGGACAATTTGACAATATCTTGTAAAACTGAACAGTACATACACTACAGTCCAGTAATTGATTTTCTACCCATAAACCCTAAAGACACTGTCACTCACACATACATACACACACATACAAGGATGTCACCATTGCAGTGCTTATAATAGTAAAAGAAATAGGGGGAAAGAAACCAAAATGTCCATTACTAGAGGAATGGTTAAATTGTGCCATAGTCACAAACGATGAAATATAATACAATAATTAAAAGAATGGGCTAAAAAAAAAAAAAAAAAAAAGAATGGGCTAGATCTATGCATATCAATGTGAAAATATCTAAAAAGCATAAAATATATGCATAAAATATGAAATATTTATACAGTATTAAAAACCCAAAGAAACACAACATTTATTTTTTTATACATATAATTTTAAATAGAAAAAGTATGAAACAAGGATTGGAAGAGTAGGAGGAAAATTCATAATAGGCATTTTCTCTGAAAGGGAGGATGAGGAATAGAAAGGAGATGAGGGGAAAAAAGGAAACTTCAGTTGTATCTGTATGGTTCTATTATTTTACAAAAAAATGTTGAAGCAAAAATACAAAATGTTAGCATTTTAAAATTCTAGGTGGTGGGTACCCTGATGTTGGGTTTATTTTCTGAACATTAAAAATTTATTTTCAACATTTTTCAAGAAAAAAATACACAAAAGTAAAACACCAAGTTTATCCCATTAAAAGTGGCATAATATTTAAAATGTTAATACTCTATGTTGAAGAAACTGCATTGAGCATCTTTTCCAAGAGTATTTCTATTGTTATCAATGAAACCTTCCTATATGGCAAGGCGTTAAACCTGAGAAAGTTATCTTTGGCATTTGTTAGGCTCTTTCATGTTTCAAAAATGATATTTAGGTGGTTTCAATGATTGTAGTTTATTGTGCTGGAGAAAATAAAGAAATAGGAATAAGTCACTTGGTAAGGCTGGAATCACACAGCTGGAGCCCCTCTAGAACAGGGTCATCCTCTAAAAAACCAGCATCTGTGACTCTTTCTCCTATCCCTCCATCACTTGTTAGGCTGTTAGGACAACCAGAATCCATTCCTGGATTAGCCTTTGACATGCTGCACTAAAACATAGCAATCGTGGCAACTACATATGTGTCTTAGGAAATTTTATCGATCATGCAGCATTCACTGTGCCATAGAATTTGGGCAACAATTGCAGCTAGGTTCGTTGGACTCAGAAAGGAAAAGCTGGCAACCATTTTTAAGCATACCTATTCCAGTAGCTTCTTTTCTTCAGTGTCCCTCCAATACGATACTCTCCCTCCCACCAGTATGCTATATGGTACCCTATCTCATGTGTATGATCCATGCTTCTATGTATCAAGATTTGTGACGCCCTCGGAAGACCCCAACTTGTTTAAAGTTTACATAAACCTGGACCTGAGGCTTCTATTATGAGGACTTGAAAAGTTACAGGTACTCTTAAAAAACTAGCTAGGAATAAAAGAAGGGGAAGAAAAAGAAACAGAAAAATCATTATCAAATATCTGTTCATTCATAATTATTTTGTCTTGAGGAGACAAGGTGTGGTTGGCAGAAAAGTTCAAATGACAAAAAATTTGGTCCAGCAATTCAATTTCTACCCATAAAGCCGAAAGACACTGCCACAGACACTGTAGCAGTTGTCCCTCAATAGCCTCATAAACTGAATTGGGTAGAGATATCGATCTATTTTGATGTTCTGGGACAGTTTATATAGCACAAAGATGATGTGTTTCTTGAAAGTTGGAAGTATCCACTGGGTCCCCAGACTGAGAACTTCTACTTCTGAGAAAACGATCTATTGGTCAAGACTTCTTAAAAATTGGAATGTTTATATGCATTATCCCAAAATAATAATTATAGAAATCAATAATTTTAATTTTCCTCACAGATTTGAAATATTTAGCACTTAGCTTTTAATTATATGTTTCAATAGTTTTGATGCCTATACGGTTCTTTTGCTTAATGAATTCTTTATTCCTGAAATCTTATGTTTGCTCCATCTTCATCCAATGAGGTACATCCTCAAGTAGAATTCTCAATGAAGAATATTATTACCAATAAAATTAAGAGGTAACATTTTTAGGTGTAATAGTTGTGCAGCACACTCTTCTAAATTCTTTATAAAGATTACATCTTTTAAGATTTAAAGTAACTATATGATATTGAAATTCTGCAGAAGGTATTTAATATTATTATCTTCCCCAATTTGAACAATTTAGAAGAACCTAGACACCTAGAGCATAAATAAAAACAGACCAGGGTATATAAGTCTTGAGTCAGCAACGTTTGCCACAGAGGAAATCCAACAAGTTTCTGTGTTGGTTTTAGCACTTAAATGTTGCTGAGAAGTAGTCAGAGGTCAGCAGGAGTTTCGTCCCTTGGCAGCAGCCAGCTTTGTTGCTGGTGGCGGTAGGGGCTATGATTTGTTTTGTTTTCCTGGAGGGCTTGTTTATGGCAGAGGTAAGGTGTACCCTCCATTATCATTCCCTGGAAGAGAGGGAGCCCTTGTGATCTGCGTATTCGGTTTTTCATTTCTGGAGAGTTTTCCTCAATTCTGCCTTGTATTGCTTCTGCTATAGCTGATGTCGATGGTACCTTGGAGACACCTGCAGAGCTCTGTTTCCTGTCTTCCACGTCTACACCATTCTCTTTAAGCTCCCTCTGCAGAGGAGTTGGGTTTTTTGTTTTTTTTTTTTTTATTATTCATGAGAGACATAGAGAGAGAAAGAGAGAGAGAGAGAGAGAGAGAGAGGCAGAGACACAGGCAGAGAGAGAAGCAGGCTCCATGCAAGGAGCCCGACGTGGGACTCAATCCCGAGTCTCCAGGATCATGCCCTGGGCTGAAGGCGACACTAAACTGCTAAGCCACCAGGGCTGCCCAAGGAGTTGTTTTATTAAAAAAAAAAAAAATTACAAGCACTGCTGTTTCAATTTTCCACAAAGTCAGATCTGCTCTTCATTGCTTCCAAAAGGATTTTGATTCTTCCAATGCAAGTCTAGAATCCTTGGAATCCACACCCCCCACCCCGAACTTAACTTTACCTGTTTTCTTTCTTGGCACATATCCTTATTGCATTCTCTCACCCAAACTTGCTCCTTCCCAGTGGCTTTCTGGTCCAATTATAAAGAGACTCTATCTTCAGGCATGTAGCTTGTATCACTTGGGATGCTTTGGGTTGCAAATAATATAAATACCAGCTTACCCCATAACAAAGCAAACAGTTCAGGAATATTTTGAACAGAGTTCAGTTGCTGGTCTCAGTGGTTTCCTTGTTTGCCCTCCTCCACATGTCAATTATTTTCATCAGGCTGGCTTTCTGAGATGGTTGCCAGAAGCTGCACACTTCATCCCAAGCAAACACACAGAGAAAGAGCATCACCTCCTCCAATTATTGGGAAAAAAAATCCCAACCTTCACTCTGATTGGCCACCTTTCAACCAACCACTGTGACCAAGGAAATGCATGCACTAACTGGCTTAGGTCTCTTAAAATAATCACTGTGATATGGGGACAGAATCACTGTACCTCTGTAGGTGAAGATAAGGTCAGCATGGGGGAAGGGATGGATGGCCTCAACACAAATCTGAGTATGGTTAGGAAGGGAAATGAGAGAATTACTTGGAGTTTGTTGCAATTTGGTCTAGGTTTTGGGGGGGGGGGTTGTTTGTCTGTCTTGTATACACCTAGGTATTCTCATGGAGAATCACAGGTGATTTTACTCTTGTCCTCACTCCCCTACACCATCTATCAGTCAGACCTATCAGCAATGACTCTTAAACATTTCTTGAATCAGACCAATTCTGACCATGCCTCCTGTCTAATCCCAGACACTGTCACCTCTCACCTAAACCATGACAGCAGCCACACTGATAACTCCATTCTTTGCCAGGCAGCCAGAGTATTCTTTTAAGACATACTTACCTGCAATGAGAATAAAATTTGAAATCTTAATGATAGTGTACAAGACCCTACATAAAATGGACAGCTTTTTACTATATTCTAACAACAACAGCCTTCTTTTGGTGCCACCTTGATTTCTACCTCAGGACCTTGCACTAGTTACCCCCTATATCTCATGGGTTCTTCCAACAGGAAGTCAGACTTTTGCTGATCACTCTGTATAAAATTGTATCCTTCCACTTACCCCATTGCTCTAGACTCTTCTTGTTTTCTTCATTGGTGTCACTTGCTAATTTAAATTATCTTCTTAATTTGTTTGTGTGTTTATTTCCCTGCCATAATAAAAACTTTGTTAGGGAAGGACTTTTTTTAATCTTGTTCACCATCATAGTCCCCAGCACCTACAGTAGCACCTGGCACTTAGCCCTCAATAGACATCTATACAATGAATGAATAAATGGCTGAAGACAAATTCTGGGAGAGATTATTGGCTACACGGAGCCAGAGAGAGGTTCACCCTCTCCACTTCTGAAGTGTGTTGAAAAGATTTGGAAGTGAGTGGGGTGGAGGAGAGGGTGGCAGATCATGTTACATTTCAAAGAATGATGTGACATGACCAGAGTCACATGTCAAGGCAGGAAAAGACAGGCAGGCTAGATCCAAGAATCCTGGGCACCATCACATCCCTCTTCTTCAGGAGGGAATCCTGCCTAACATGAAATGATCAGCATTTGTCCGGAAAAAAGAGACAAAGGAGGCTAGACAGGAACTCTGATTTCTGGAGGTCATTTTCCAAGAATACATAAAATACATAAAAGAAATTGATATGAGGCTCTCTGAAAAAAAAATCAGTTACAAACAATTCATATAACAAGCCCTGGAAGGCTCATATATCTTCCTAGATTTATTAAATTTCATTTCAAAAGTTGGTTATAAATCAGCCAACAAAACCCCTTTTCAAACCACCTCCAATATCCTCCATTGCTGTTATTTAGAACCTTAACTGCCATTTTCACAAAAGATATAACACTTCCCATGCCCTTTGACATCCAATAACCCCAACTGATTTAGACTCCCCGTTTTAGCAATGGGCTTGAATGAGCCCCAAGAAGCTAAGACCCAAAAGGCTGAGGGATGAATGGGGAGTCTGGGAGGGCTGCGGAGACATGTTGGGTAGAGAAAGCAGTAAACGTTGCCAATGTATGCAGAGAAGCATGTACAGTATGCCCCCTAGACCTGCCACATATCCTGTGATGAAGTCCAGGAACTTTGCCACCAAGCATTTCTGGGCTTTAGTCCCTGCTTGGCTACTTCCTACAAGTGTGTCTTGGTTGGATTATCAAACCATATTGAGCCTTTGTGTTAGCGTCTGAAATGGGTAGCATCACCTAAATCACTGTGTTGTTGGGAGCATTAAATGAGATCATGCATGTAAAGCACTTAGCTAAGTGCCTGGCACATGTAAGCCCTCAATAAATACATTTTCTCAGGGGCCCTCCTGTCAACCACACATCTGCTCTCTCTTGGGACAGTCAGGCTACTATGCCCCTGGATGAATTTATGGTAAAGCCTCATTAATTTGGACCTTACTCACTTAGAATTTATGATAATTCATCAGTGGCCTAAGCTGAAATTTACTTTTATAAGTGCTATAAAAAAAAGTAACAGAGAGGTTCGAACAAATTTATGAGGAGACTATTTAAGTTAATGAACCATTCACTGTTACTTTAGAAGTAGTCATTTACATACAAATAATTGATGTGCTAATTACAAATGATTCTTATCTACATAGGAAAGTGGGTCCCTGATTCGAAGTATAGTTCAAATTATTGAAAATATGAAAGATGTTTAAAAATGTATTAGATGCTTTTAAGAAATTATTTGCTATTTTAAGGTAAGTAATCAACAATGCATTGTCAATTTTTAAAACTATTATCTTGCATAGTAAAGTATTGGTCAAACTGAAGGGTTTTAGCCCAGCTCTGTTCACGTATATATGGAGTAAGGGAAGAAGAAAAGAACATTCTTCCTCCTACGCTCACCCTCCCCTTGTTGCTGGTTTCACTTTGTCTCTGCCATTAAAGGAACACTAGTCCTCACAATTACAATTTTCTCAGTAAATAATGACCATTTCTCCACTGTTTGAGACTCTATTACACATTTTATTTTTATTCTGATAAAAACTGACGTTTTTTGTAACTCTAGGCTTTTTTAAGAAAACAATTTGTAGTTTGTCCTCTGAGCTAGAGCTGTCATGATTAAAGCAGGTAATGAATATATGTAAACAGTGCTCATTTGGAAAGGACTGATCTAGAATAAGAAGCAGGAGCACGAAAAAGATAAAGAAGCATCCACTGGAAGGAAACTTTCTTCTATGTGGAGAAAATACAATCCCATGGCTTCTACCAACTGATAATGAAAGGCAGAACAAATTCTAATTTCCTCTGACTTTTAATATAGAGCTCAAGAGACCGAGCAGTGAACAAGATGGGAGAAAACATATCACATTTCAACAATATTTTTAAACATAGTAAACCTTTGGTTATGGGATTTTTACTTCTGGCTTAGATGAAGTAACAAGGATTGGATTTTTCCTCCTGTCTGAAACAAATTTTAAAGGCAACCAATCCCAGGAAGCAAGAGTTCTCCAGACAGAAGACAGCGGACAAGGAAGGACAGCGATCCCTGAGAGATGAAAAACAAGGTGAGCCCAGGATTGAGGGAAAAGAAGAGAGATATAACACAGAGAGGGAGACCCACAAGGAGCCCTGGGCCTCCTGAGCTGGGGACACAGAGCTTAGGGTCTGGAAGGCCAATGCAGCTAGCTAGTGTTCAGAGTACTAGGGAGCAGAGAGAGCCCTCCAGAGACCTGCAGAGGGTCCCCTTCCTGCCTGCTGCTGAACACTGGTCAGAACACGTATGTGTAGAAACTACACAGGGCCCCACTCACCAAGCTGCGGGAATGGCCAGGGTGGCGAGGAGTTCAAGGAGAGGTGAGGACACGTGAGTCTAGGTCTCCTCTGAAAGGCTATTAAAGAAAGTCATCTGTGAATGTTATGAGGGCAGTGAGGCAGAATCACAGTCTAGAAGCTCTGGGTTATAACCGGGAGAGATGAAATGCGATGTCCAAGAAGATGATCCCTATGGTCAAATGGTAGATCAATGGACAATGTAGGGCAGTGCACCTTTCATTGGGGCCCCTGGTGCTGTTTGTTGTGCTCTTTTGTAGTCTTGTAAATGGCTACTTTACTGTCTACCTTGAACTAAATACCCAGGAACTTCTAACTCTTAAAATGATCTTCCTTCCACTTTGCACAGACCACTTTCTCTGTGTAGTGGAGAATTACTGCTTTGTCTCCCTGTGCCCCCCACCTCTTCTTCCTTCTGGTCAGCTACATCTGCTGCTTTCCATAACCTGGGGCCTGGGACCTGAAAGGGGGATTCCAGCTTTTCATATGAGCCCACAGAGAGTGGCCTCTGTGCCTAGCTAAGCCACTGTGCCAGCCTCCTGATCAGGGCAACTCCTCAGGGGGTGGACACATGATCTAAGTCAGCCATTCAGAACTCTTCCTTGGTGGTGCCCCCCCCCCAACCCCCTGCAAAGGTGAGAGAACCTCCTCCCTCTATGATGGTAAATCTTGAATGATGGGAGGCTAGAAACTGTTGATGGCCATGTCCTCAAAGAAAAAGCTTTTTGGGATTGGAAAGAATGAAGATGACATGGAAAGAAGTAGAAATGATAAATGGAGTAAGAAACTCCTTTAAGGGCTCAAGTCCTAGATTCAGGCATTTCTGATGCCTTCATTATGTAAGACAATAAATTGTCTGGCTTCTCTTACCTGCATCAAAAGAAGATCTGAGGAATACATTATAATTTCTTGTATCTGATCTCTGGAGTAAGAGAGAATGTATTTAATTCTTGCTTCTCATGGCATTTCTTTAGGTATTTGAAAATAAGTATTATGCCTTCCTAAGCTACCTCCATTCTCTTCTGGGAAAAATACTCCAGTTATTTCAGCTATTCCTAATGTGTCATGGTCTCTAGGCCCCTCTTTATGATGGTCACTCTAATTGGGGTGTTTTCTAGTTGTCTCTGATCATCTTGAAATGTGTCAACCCAGTTAGCAAGATGCCCCCCCCGTGTGGTCTTATCAATGACTACACCACACCCTAGACACAAATTCTCATATTAACATAACCCAAGACAACATCAATATTTTAGGCAATTCCATTATTCTTGGCTGAATTTTCAATTGTCATTATTCTGAATCCCCAGTTTTCACATGAATTACTGTGAAGCCACATATCCCCAACTCTACAGTTGTGCAATTAACTTTTTTGAATTAAAGACGTTATGGTTTTCCCTGTTCAGTTTCATCTCACTGTGTTAACCTCATGGCCATCCTGTTAAGATAATTAAAAATCTGATTCTTTCATCTGTAATATTGTTATCAATATTGAATATAAGAGAATCAACCTTTCTTGGCTAGGACCATAGACAAAACTTTTGGAGTGCTACAAACATACTCTCTGCTTAGCCATACAAGCCCTCAGAAGGCAAAACTCCCTGCCAGATGGGTAGGAGTGACTGGTGCCTTCTCACCATTCCAGTTGATGAAAACCAGAACTGCTTGATCTTCTATTTAATCCTATCCACTATCTATTAAAATTCACTAAAGCTTGCTAAGCCTCATTTCCTTGAAAGCCTATCAGGTTTCGGTTTCATCAAAGTCAAGTGTATTTAATTAACACAATCCAATTCATTCTGGAAGTGGTCAAGTTCTCCGAAAGGTACTCAATAGAACTACTGGTGTTTTTATAGGAATTAAACGTATGATACAATAGAGAAAAATAAGTGCGCTTTATACATGCCATTACTACTACCTATTTTGCATACAATTGAATAAATTATCTTTTGTTATAAAACATTAATCCACTTTGCTAAGTGGAGTAATTCTCATCTCTGATTCAGACTGCTAAGGAGTGTCTTGGGAGCCAAACTCTAGTGATTTTGTCCTGGCATTACAAGGAGGGGGCAGGGTCCTCTGGAGAAGACTGCCCATTTTGTGATGTCAAAATTTTGTCCTTCTGACCCACACTGGGGCATCTAAGTCCCTCACTAGGTTTTCCTCCCTGATACTCTGAGTTCCAAGAAGAGTTCAGACATGTGGGCACAAGATTGCACATAGGAAGCTCAAGCAGTTACAATCAAATTAACACAGCAGGCCATGGCCAGCAGAAATTATATAAGAAATTGGTGTGAATATCAGTCCCCATGCTTCAAGGGACTCCTCTGTAATGAGTTAAATGGTATCTTCAAAAAGATATGTCCATGTCCGGTTCCCTGGAACCTGTGAATATTACCTGATATAATACAAGATTGAATGTTACCTTATTTGGTGAAAGGGTGTTTGCAGATGTAATTAAGCTAAGGATCTTGATGTGAGGAAATTACCCAGGGTTTCCCATTTGGGTCCTAAATCCAGGGACAAGTGTCCTTACAGAGAAATGCAGCATGACATATGGCACAGACAGAAGAAGACCCAGACGGAGGAGAAGGTGAAGTGTTGATAAAGGCAGGGATCAGAGTGATGCGGCCACAAAGGAAGAACAGGACGGCCACCAGAAATGGAAAGAGTCAAGACAGGATTTCCCCCAAGCCCTCCAATGTGAGTAGGGCCTTGTGAACACTTCATTTTTGTCTCCTGGCCTCCAGAACTATGTGAGAATAATTTCTCCTGTTTTAAACCACCAAGTTTGTGGTACTCTGTGACAGAAGCTTCAGGAAGCTAATGACACACTCCACAGGCAGCCGAGTAGTATCCAGGAAGAAAGTCAAAGGGGAGAATGTGGTGGTGCCTCCAACATATGCCCCCAAGAGAGCACATTTCATCATCAGCTTAAAGATGCCCTTCCTGTTGCCAGCAAGGTCAAAGTGCTAGAGTGCCCTTCACTGCTTTATTAAGCCTTCAAAGGCTGCCTTGCTGCCATCCTGTGTCTTCACCCCACTCAGGGCTGTATGGTGTTGATATTTATGCTAGCCTGACTTTATGTGGGTACAGATTTGGGGAAGCAATGGGAGGAACACAGGCAGCATCAAATAAGGCCTGGGCCAAGCTGCCAGCTGCCCAGAACCCTAGGCCATCAAGGCCCTTAAAACATAAGATGAATTAACTGAAAACACAGGGCCATTTGACTCAGGTTGTTCATACTAACCTTCTAACATACATGCCAAAATGTAAACTTGTTCTTCTTTCACTAGAATAGACAAACTCATCAAGAAGAACTAAAAAAAATTTTATTTCTACACATCTCTGTAGATGTTTAGGTTTTGTGTGTGTGTGTGTGTGTGTGTGTGTGTTTGTTTCAATGCATACAAGCAAATACAGACTGAAGTAATCCCTTTTTTTTTTCATTTCAGCCACTCCGTTTTTGAATTTTGCAAGTTCTTCTCTATTTTCTTATCATTCTTTTCTCATAGCACCCAATTCCTTGTTCTATAGAGGCCATAGTATCATGACTTTCTCTGAGAGATACTAATAAATTGTGAAGTTTTGTTTTTTACAGACCTTTCTACTTTTTAATGATCTTTGGGTTTTTTTCTCCAAGATCTTTAATTATAAACTTATTTTTGTTGGTCCTTCTTGAGTTGAGACTTTTTTGGTAAGGATTTGTAATAATTAATGTAGTAGCTTATATTTTCCAAAGGTGGCTATAATAGTATCTTATATTCCTCATGCTTTCTACAGTATAATACACGCTTCATCAAGACGTGGAGTCTATGTGTTCACCTCCTTGAATCAGGGAAGCCAGATTGTTTTGACCAATAGAATGAGGCAGAAGTGCTCTGTGACAGTTCTGGGTATACCCTTCACTAGCTCAGCACCTTCTACTTTCTCTCTTTTAGAAACCAGCCTTCATATAATAAGCATGATTACTTTGAGACTGCCATGCCATGACAAACCATAGGGAGAGAATAAGGCCAAGGAGAAACAGAATTACAAAGCATGTAAGTACAAGCCATCTTCGCGCAGTGGAGGAGTTTCAGAGGACTCCAGCCCCCACTGCCATCTGACTATAACTACATGAGAGACTCCACCAACATAAGCCCAGACAACCTAGAGAACCACAAGAGATAGTAATGAATTGGTATTCTAAGGCATTGAATTTTGAAGTGGTTTGTCAGGCAGGAATAGATCACTAGAACACTTGGTTTCCATTCATATTTAAAATGTGGTAATAGGAAGACTGATTATAGGCATCTGGACTAGGCATACAAAGCTGGTGGCCTTCATCCTACAGATAGTGACTTAACCTTCTCTTTGAGGCCTTAAGCAAGATCTGTGATGGCTTTGCTCTTGAGCACCAACACCTATACTAAGCTGCTCAAGTTCTTTCCAGACAGTTCTTCAGGAAGAACTCTGTGATTTTTGTTTCTTGGCCTGAGACAAAGTACCTGCTTCAGGTTTCCCTTTGGGTAGGGGGAAGACAGGAGAATGATGAATTAAGATGTGTAAACTATTTCCTGCATTCACCACAACTCTGCATCAGCTGTAATGCCTGCTGCTCACCTAGTCTCAGTCCCAAGGGCAATGAATGGCAGATGCAATCCTTTCCCAACTGTAGTCACTTGGGTGACTTTTCTCAGCTTCATCTTCCCTCTTCTACTGCTTCAGTCATGACTTTTTCTTTGGCTTTCCATCTTGTAGAAATGTATTGAGATCTTTCTCTAGTTCATGGAACACTTCCAATTCTGTTTTATTATTATATGTGTTGGTTGGGGGGAAGAGGTCAAATCATTATTTTATTCCTTTAAAATCATTTAAAATTTTATTTTAGATCATTTTAGCTTTAGATAAAAATAGACATGTTCACTTCACATTCCAGAATCTATGTTTTTTTCTAAATTTAAAACATTTTAATATGTCTCCTTAAAAGTTTCTTGGCTTGAATATTTGAAAACAATTTGTTTTAAGCTAGAAACCAAAAAATACAGAAAATCTGGATTCCACTTTCAGTTTGGATGTAGAATTTTGCAGAAACATCACTCCCATCTTAATCACCAAAACAGTCCAGATCACATACAAAATCAGAGATTAAAAAGATTGATCAGAGAAGAAGAACATGGAGAAACCCAAATGAAATAAACTCCAGAAAATTAAGTTAGGAGTTCTTTATAGGAAAGAAAAGATTTACTGTCATTCTCATCCCTGATGAACCTGCAGGAAGAGAAGAAATCCACTATGGTAGGGTAAAGAGAACTTTGAAGGAAAGTCAAAAGAACCTGTTGAGGGGAAACCTGGGTGACTCAGTCAGTTGAGCATTTGACTCTTGGTTTTAGATTAGGTCATGATCTCATGGGTCATGAAATCGAGTCCCAAATCAGGCTCTGAGCTCAGTGGAGAGTATGGATTCTCTCCCTCTGACCATTCCCACATTTGCTCATGAACTCTCTCTCTCTCTGTCTCAAATAAAACTTTTTTTTTAAAGGGAATTTGTTATGGCCATATATGGACTGGTATAATATATTGGAATCCTGAAGAGCCACAGCCACAGAGCAAGCACCACCCCACTCAATCTCATGGATCTTCACAAAGCATTTAGGACAGTATGCCAAAAGGAAGGAGGGCAAAGGAATGCTGAGAGAGACCCACTATGAGAAGTAGGACCACCACCAATTCTAAGATATATGGCATCTGAAATCAGGAGGGAGGAATACAATAGAGCAGCTAAGAGAAGTGCAACAAAAGCATCTTAAGCTCTCAGGCTGAAGGCAAGGAGAAGAACTGAAAAACTAGGATCTTAGGTACTCCTGACTTTAACCTAAGATAGACTGGGATGGAGAAGAGAAGCCCAAAAATACCTCAAGCCACACAAGGCTTTTAACTACTGCCCAAAGACTCAGCAAGAGGCAGAAAGTCTGAAAGAAATCCCTGTATTTATCCCAGGTCTTCACCAGGGTAGGAATCCTACCCTAAGGAGATTCAAGGGTGGAGCCACAGAATGGAAAAAGATATCCCTGGGCTGAGAAAGAAGGGAGCTAGATTCATGAGCAAAGAGAACTCAGACACCCAAGACAGGTAGTTGGGTTGTAAATCAAGAAGAGATCTTGCACAGTTCAGCAAGCTTATATTTGTTCTCAGAGTACAGGCAAAAGTGAAGGAAATGTCCTGATTTCATTCTTAAAATACTTGAAGTCAGTGATAAATTGAATCAATCTAAAACCACAACAAAGACCAGAACCAGTTCAACTATAGATCTAGTGGACTGGTGCAAGAAAGGGCATGCCCCTCTCTGAAGACAAAATATTATTTCTGTCAGACTCTACTTTCCTCTTATATACAATGTCCAGAAAAAATTTTTAAACACTTACAAAAATAAAAAAGAAAGAATGAAAATGACATCTGTGCTCAAGAGTGTAAATAGTAGTCATAGAAACAGACAAAGAGATGACCCAGAGGACAGAAAGGGACTTTAAAATAACTCTGATAGGTCAGCCTGGGTGGCTCAGTGGTTTAGTGCCACCTTCAGCCCAGGGTGTGATCCTGGAGACTGAGGATCAAATCCTATGGTGGGTTCCCAGCATGGAGCCTCCTTCTCCCTCTTCCTATATCTCTGCCTCTCTCTCTCGAATAAATAAATAAATAAATAAAATCTTTAAAAATAAAATAAAATAACTCCGATAAAAATGTTTAAAAACATCTAGCTTATAAGACAGATAAGATGGATGAAGAGATTCAAGGTTTCAGTAGAAACATGAAAACTCTAAGATGGAATGAAATAAAAATGCTAGAAATCAAAATATAATGTAAAAATTAACTCATAGATGAGTTTAACAGCAGAATGAACACAAGCAAGGATAGGATTGGTGAAATTGAACAACTAAAAAAAAAACTATCCAAACTGAAATATTAAAAAATTTAAAAGAATGGGGGGATGGGGTGGGAGGAGAGGGCACTCAAGATCAATGAAGCAATGTCAACAGTCAAATGTATATAAAGAGTCTGTCAGAAGGACAGGAAGGAGAAAATGGAGATGAAATATTTGAAGAAATAATATCTGAGAACATATATCTGGGAAAACTGACCTATAGCAATCAATTCTGAGACACATGTGATTAATAGTATGAGAAAACCTATGTTAGGCCCCCAGGAAACAAGGAATGCTGTACTCCAAAGGCTTGTAGGAAATGCACTCAAAGATAACCTTCAACCAACACACAGATGACTGAAGAATCCCAGGGAGAGGATTAGTGAGAGGACATGGGACATAGTAGGGAACTAAGGCCAAAACAACAGTGAAGACAAGTATGGAAGAATAGTATGCGAATGCCAGAGGTCCCGGAAAAGTAGAAATCAGACAACTAAAATGGGTGGAGAAGAAGCAGAAAATTGGAGAAACAGAATAAACTCACTGACTGACATATAGACAGTTAAGTAGGAGGCAGAAGATATCACTTAAGTCTTCAAACCCCTCAGAAGTTGCCCATGTAAAGAGAAAGAGGACTGCGGGCATTACAAGCTATCAATATAAAGGTACATTCTAGAACAACTAAAACTTCCTAAATACCAAAAAAATTAAAAACAAAAGAACAAGGAAAAATATCACAAAGGAAAATATTAAATCAAAAAGAAAAGCACAGACAACCATTTTTTTTAAGACAGGAAAAAGATTTCACGGACACTTTGCAAGAGAAGACACCCAATGACCAAGATGCATATGAAGAGATGTTCAGCAGCAATGGGGCCACCTACGTAAATGCTTCAGAATGAGTACGATTTAAAAAGTAACTGTACAGAATGCTGGAGACACTTGGGGAAATTAAAATCATGCACACGAAGGGTGGGTGTGTAAATTGGTACAACTACTTTGAAAAACTATGTAAGCAGTGTCTACTAAGCTTGAATATTTGTACAGGCTATGATCAAGCAGTTGGGCTCCTAATATGTATGTGCCTAACAGAAATGTATGCACGTGTGCACACACTGACATGAACAAGCATATTCATAGCAGCTTTACTTACAATCGACTGAAACTGGAAGCAACACAAACATTTATCAACTGTAGAATACCTAATAAAGGGCAGTATATTCATAAAAAGGAATATATTACAGTCACAATGCATAGCTAATGCAGTCATCTCTGAGACATAAATTTTGAACAAAAAGGCCAGACAGAAAAGAGTACATACTATATCACTCCATCTACAGGAGGTCCAAAAGTAAATTTTTTCATGACCAAAATTAAAAAGAAAAATCAACAAATTACAAAATAGTAAAAACAATTGCATAATATATCATGTATAAAGGACTAATCTCTGTAATATATACAGTATTTAATTTTGAGGAAAAACACCAAAGCTCTATTTTTTAAAAAGCAGGAGATGGAGCAAAAGTCATGAACAGATAGTTCACAGGAAAAGATATATAAATGTCTTTTAAACATGACAAAATGCTCACTCCTAATAAGAAAAATGTAAAGTAAAACTGTGTGAGACACCATTCCTTGCCCTCAGATTGCCAAGAATTCAAAAGCTTGACAACATTCTGTTAGCAAGGTTGTTGGAAAACCAATAATCTCACACAGGCCTGGTGGAACACAAAAGAGTAACACCCAGTGGAGGGAGATATAGTAATATTAAACAAAATTGCATATATCTTAACCCTTTGACTCTGTAATAACCACTTTTAGGATTTCATCCTTAAGACATATCTTGAGGGGCTCCTGGGTAGCTCAGTGGGCTAAGCGTCCAATTCTTGATTTTGGCTCAGGTCATGATCTTGGGGTCCTGGGATCAAGTCCCACATCAGGCTCTGTGCTCAATGTGGAGTCAGCTCAAGGATTCTTTCCTTCTCCCTTTGCCCATCTCTGCCCTGCCCCCCCCCCCCACTGCCCCGCTCATGATCTCTGTCTCTAAGAATAAATAATCTTAAAAAAAAAAAAAGACATACCTTAAGATATACCATGTGAGATGGTGGATCTTAGCTAAATTTATTGTGGTCATCATTTTGCAATATATGCCTATATCAAATCATTATGCTTCACACTGTGAACTAATATAATGTTATATATCAATTAGAGCTCAATAAAACTGGGGGGGAAGACACCTTCAGAATTTATATGAACTTCTGGTTTCCAGTCCAACTTGTAAAAAGCTTGGAAGTCATCATTTCATCTTTATAACAAGAAAAAAAGCTGAATCAACTGAAAATCGACAACTGTTCTTAGGTCCATCAGAGAATTGAGGTCAAAGGAGAAACAACTGCCCTGAGAATTGGACAGGAAAATACAGCAGAAGCCACCGCTGGAGCCACCAACTGGTAGGAAAATCAGTAGGAAAATGGAGGTCACTGGCTAATTGCTAAGGACTGAATGTGCTGTAGTCAAAAAAAAAAATACCTTGGGGACCATCCACAATGGGGCCTTCACTTTCATGAATTTTACCTCTCAGATCCTCATAGTTGCTGAGGACAAAGCTCTAAGAAAAATCCCCCTGTATTTCCACAAGAGGGAGGGGGAAATTAACCATTTTTGAAATCTACCTAGTGCTTTCTTTTTTCCTTAACAAAGGCCTGCCTTCTAAGAAAAGTATTTTGCCAGAGCCCCATGCACATAGAAGAAAGGAAGTATCCAACTTCAGCCTCCTACTGCCTTCTGATGTCTCCTAAAGGGGCAGGGTGGGGGGAGGAGGAAATAAGCTGAGAGGCACTTGTGAAGTTCCCAGCCTTGGGCATAGCTTCACCAAAGACTGAGGCCTGATTGTAACCTCTGGAACACTTCCCAGCCCCCACCTCACCACTCCATCACATATACATATTCAGTATAATATCAGGGAAATGCAATGGAAGAAACTGCAAATTTTAGACCTTATTTAAAAAGAAGTTTCTAGGAAAACCCAAAGACAAGAGAAGAGATAAAAATAAAGAAATTTTAGGCTCTGATACCTATATAAATAGTTATAGCAAACAGTAAACACAGCCAAACTCCTTGCCAGGTAAACATAAAACCTCTTATTAATGGCCTATCTCAGTTACTTTTACTTGACACAGCATGTCCAGTTCAACAGAAATAACAGAACCTGCTAAAAGGCAAAACACACAGTCTCAAGAGATAGAACAAGCATCAGAACCAGACTAGGATGTGGCAGAGATTTTGGAAGTGTCAAACCAGGAATATGAAATAACTACGATTAATATGCGAAGAGCTCTAAAGGAAAAAAAGAACCAATGTGAAAACAAATTGGCAGTGTAGGAGAGATAGAAACACAAAGAAAGAACCAAAAGAAAAATGCCAGAAACTGAAAATACAGTAGTAGAAATGAAGAATGCCCCTGATGGGCTCATCAGTAGACTAGACACGGCTGAGAGAAAGAGTCAATGAACTTGAATACATCTCACTAGAAACTTCCCAAACTGAAAGACGAGGGATTTAAAAGTAAATAAATAAAAGAGCAGAATAATCAAGAAGTGTGGGACCTTTACAAAATATATAATATATGCAAGACAACAAGAAAGAGGAAAAAGAACTGAAGATATATTCCATGTATGCACACAGTCACTCATAGAAGCACTATTTATACTAGCAACATATGGAAACAACCTAAATGCCTATCCATAAAAGATGGGATAAGTAAGCAATGATTTATCCTCTGACAGTGTAGGACTAGCAATAAGAAAGGACGGGGAAGATCTCTACCAACCAACAGGGAGTGATTTCTAGGATAAACTGTTAAGTTTTTAATTTTTTTTAAAAATGACTTTTTTAAAAAGTGCAAAAGTTATATATATTATTTATATATTTTATATATTATGTATAGATAGATTATTCATAGGTATAGATACATTAGAATATTGTTTTTTGAAAAAAAAAAAGGAAAAGCATACTTTTACAAAAGGAAACTCAGGAAAGATAATTAGAAACAAAGAAAAATCATTACCTTAGTGAGTGAAGAGTAGGGAAGAAAAGATGGGGGTGAGAGAGAAACTTCTCCAAATATAACCTTTATACGGTTTTGACTATTAAGCCATGTAACTCTTCTGCATATTCAAAAGTAAAATTACATCGATAAAGGATGAAAAAGCAAATCTTCAAAGAGAATGCAAACAGAGATAAATGAGCCTAACAAAATATTGCAAGTAACACAAATGCCTATCCATAAAAGTTTGGATAAATAAACGATTGCACTATATAGCAGTAACACGACCACACAAGAGTTTTTTTAAAAGCCCTTGAACACAGTATTCTGGCTGTATACACACTGTGGCCCATATCCTAAGATTTTTTGAAAAAGCAAAATATCTTGAACTTTATTCTATACTTTGTTGCTAGAGGTGGTGTCAGTGTAGTAATTCTGAAACTCTTTATTGCATACAGTACATGTGTGAATGAATGCCTGTAGTGAGGTTTTGGGGAATGGGGTTCTCAGTGTGGAGAAGGGACAGTCGGTGTGGAATGAGCAAAAGTGGGTGGTGTTGGCTTTGAATTGGAGGTATCGATAAAAACTCACCATTTTGTGATGTTTCCTAACTCTGCCCACTGAAAGGAAAATGACACCCAGCATATGAAATGATATCCTCCCAAAACCCATGTCTCCATGCCTGTTTCCCCACATCATTCTCATCCACTTCCCATAAGTGACCATTTCCATTTGTTTCTCATTTATCTTTACTGAGTTTCTTTCTGCAAAACAAGCAAATACATACAAACACACATGAAATATTCTACTTCTCTTTTCATACACAAAAGGGGAGATATAATGAAACTTAATGCCTGGTATTTGATTTCTAAATATAAGTCCTCACTAAAAGAAACTAGGGCTCCCTAAAGAAATGACAAATTCTGGATGTGAGGCAGAGAAAGTACAAAGGGAGCTCAGAATATTTTCTGTGCTGGGAAGCAAGGGACACTCAAAGACTGAAGCGGGTACCTCCAAAGGACATAGAAACTGGCTTGAAAGGGCTCTGATTAGAAAACTGTCAGACAATTTGAGCCTCAAAATTACTAGTGAAGGTAATAGGCTATAATACACTGAATTTAAAAATCCATACATAGTGATACTTAGTGAGCAAGAGAAGAGAAGAGAGGGGAAGGAGAAGGTTCTTTATGGGAGAATGCCATCTAATAAAAGCTGAAAGAGAATTAGAAAAATCACCATTTTGCAGTCATCAATATAATTGCTTCAGGCAAGAATCATCAATGGATGCTAAAACTGTTGGGTTAGAGTTTGTCAGGGAACAGTGTATTTACTTCTATTACTTCTGCTAGTATTTATAGTTTACTTCTTAAGTATCAAGATAATGAGCTATTAAAATAGAGATCTGGAATACACCATCTTATCCAAGCGACTAAATTTAGCATCACCAATAATGGAACAATCTGATGTTATCTGCCTCCTTATGGGATGCATGAAAAGTACACAGCATCAACTGTGTGGTATCCTTGCTAAATATATAGAGATAAATGTACTGAATCCAAATCTAATCATGAAGATATAACCATACAAATCCAGATTATGAGGCGCGCTACCCAAAAGTTTCCCTGGATTCTTTGAAATGTTAATGTCATAAAACACACACACACACACGCACACACACACACACACACTTCTGAGGCTGTGGGAATGATCTAGATGTAAAAAGACTAAAGATAAATGGTAACCAAATGCAGTATCTTGTCCTTGATTAGATTTGGGATTGCAGAGGGGGACAGACAACCTTACAGGAAATGTTGGGATCTATTAGGATAAGCTGAAAATGGGCTATACATTAAGTGGTATTATTATATTAATATTAAATCTCTTAGGCATGAGAATAATGACATGGTTATGTAGGAAAAATAGTCATTCTTAAAAGAATCACATGACAGGAGATAAAATGTCATGATGTCTGCAACTTTCAAATGGTTGAGAAATAAAAATATATGTGCACATAGCGAAAGACACAAAGAAGGCTAGCCCAAGAGCCCATGGATGAGGGAGAGAGTGAGCACACACATGTGGCAAAATATTAACAATTGATAAATTCGAGTGCAGGAGATATCGAAGTTTGTTATTGCTATTTTTCTATAGGTTTGAAATTTTTCCAAATAAACAGTTGAGACAATATACAAAATTAGAAACAGTTTGTAGACTTGTAAATGAATGAAAATGGGAAACAAATATATGTTAACGTGATTTGTAACTCTAACCATGTAAATTACTTCAATTGTAAATGACTGAGTAGTTGTGCTAGTTAGGAATGATGATAAAACTGTAAAATGTAAGAAGGAAAAAAGATGAAGCTATGTTATTTTGAGCATTAAGAAAAAGTATACAATTTCAATAAAGAAAATTCAATTTCCTCACATCTCTACCAAATAAACACTGAAAAACTTTAAAGGGATGCCTGCGTGGCTCAGCGGTTTAGCAATTGCCTTCAGCCCAGGGTGTGATCCTGGAGTCCCAGGATCGAGTCCCACATCGGGTTCCCTGCGTGGAGCCTGCTTCTCCCTCTGCCTGTGTCTCTGCCTCCCTCTCTCTGTCTCTCACGAATAAATAAATAAATAAATCTTTAAAAAAACAACTTTAAAGACTGTCATTTGGGTTTCAGTTCAAGGCAGAGGATTTAACATACACATTTAGCTCTGCTCTCTTCCAGATTCCAGATTTATTGTATTTTAGCTTTTGGAATAAACCCATGAGGACAAGGAGTACTGGAGAGGAAAGTAGAATAACAAAATTTTGAAAGCTGCAAAATAGATGGGCAGGCAGGCCTTGGCTTAACAGCAGGAGAACACTGGATCCTAAACCTGAGTGAGTAAACCCACGGAGCAGGTCAATTTCCATCGCAGAACCCCTGAAAGGCTCAGAAATTGGCAACATGAGGTATTTTTGGAAGTGAAAGGTAAAGGGTGGCTTGGAAAGAGAAGGGCTGGCTAGAGGTATGTCCAAAAAGCAGAGTCTCTTTTGTATCCTTAGTAGCACTGAGTCTTCCCATAAACTGGAAAGGTATTCTCTGGAGAACATAAAACAGGCACCTGCCATACTGAAAACAGAGGGATTTTCTAACAGTTTCTATGAGGCTACTAGGAACTAACCTCCAACCTTCTTTCCCTACTTTATTCCCACTAAGTGGACAGCCAGGCATTTAATCACCACCTGGGGAACTGGAAGAGTTGACACTAATATGGCCAACCCAAAGACGATGTGAAAGGGATGAAACAGGAAGTTCCCTGGTATGATGGCCTAGACAGATCACACCAGCTCTGTCTCAATGGCATTTACATTTGTGCCCAACATGCTCTCCCTCCAGGTACCAGCACTGCTTTTCCCCTTAGCTCCTTTAGGACTTAACTCAAATGCCACCTTGGTGGGACACTCCTTGACAGGCTTACTTAAAACTGCCTCCATCCCAAGCCTCCACCCACCAGAATTCCCTGTCCCTCCTCCCCATTCTACTTCTCTCCATAGCAGTTATGTTCATGTAACACGTTACCTGTTTTATTTATTTTGTTTATGGTCTTTCCTTCTTAGTGGAACGTAAGCTCACTGAGCGCTGGGCGTTGTGTCTGTTTTGTTCTCTGTTACATTGCCAGAACATAGAATAGTGCATGGTGCAGGGTGAGCACCCAAATATTATTGAATAAATAATAAGTAAATGGCCACTGAGCATACATCACCGTAGATGGAAATAGCTCCATACCAAGAATATGGTAAGAAAGATAAGGGGAATAAAAAGACCCCACAAATTTCTATAGAGAAAAAAATAAGGCAAAAATAAGACAAAGTGTCAAGAATCCGAATGGCATCAGTCTTTCAACAGCCACAACAGAAGGTAGATGCAACGGAGCAATTTCTTCAAAATCCTTTAAAAGATTTCCATCCTAAATTCTGTATGTAAACTATCAATTAAATGTGAATTTACAGTAAAAATGCTTATAAAACATGCTTTAAGGCCTTTACACTAGTATCCCCTCTATATGAAATTCTTCCACAAAATGGCATCATGGTTAAATTCCCACCTCCTTTAAGTCCTCTCACATGCCAGCATCTCTAACTGTCTAACTTTCTCTAACTGTCCTTGCACTCCCAATCCCAATAGCCCTCTGAGATCCAGGCCAGAGGGCCTCTGACCTGGACCTAGGTTTCGTAAGGCCCAGCATATCACTAGTATGTGTATGTATGCACACAAGTGCACTCACATGCATTATTAGAGAATATATGGACACCTCTGTCCATTGGAATCTGGCCCTCCAAGCAGACTCAGGCCTAGCCATAACTGTTAACATCCATTCTCATGACTAACACCATCCAGGCTCCAGGAAAATGCATCCCTCCATCTTTTTCCCTTTGTCCTTGACATAAAAGGAAACTGAATGCATGAAGGCTTGTGGATTGGGCCACTACCAACACCAAAGAGGGGTGCTGCTTTGGCGTGTAGAGAAGATTTGAGCAGCAGAAACACTTAAATAACAGACAAATTAATTAACTTGTCAAATCCTTCCTCCCAGATAGCACAAATGCAATAGATGCTTACATAAGAAAGTAACATTTTCTAGTGGTGCTGTACATTCATTTTCTCCCTTTTCTCTGAATTCCAATTTGTGATTCCAAGGTACTCACAAATTCAAGAGATATCCACAGCAGTTGCATGTGGCAACTGAAGAATGTTTTGCAATATGAAATGATCCATATTGCTTTTAAATTTATATATATGTAGGGCTAACGGTACCATAAGTCAATTGTGTTGCCAATTAAATGGGTCCTCACCTGATCTCTTGCTTCAGGCTCTACAGATGCTAGGAGCAGGACTCTGATCCCTCATTTGTTTCTACTTTTTCTTTCTCCTTGGAGCTTGCCATTTTCTAAAATCCTGTGTAATTTGCCTTTTACATTTATATTTGCCATCAGATGTTCTCTGCTGGAATATAAGGTCCTCAAAGGCAAAGATCTTTTTTTTTTTTAATTGACTTCTTTTTTTTTAAGATTTTATTTATTTATTCATGAGAGACATACAGAGAGAGGCAGAGACATAGGCAGAGGGAGAAGCAGGCTCCATGCAGGAAGCCTGATGTGGGACTTGATCCCAGAACTCTGGGATCACACCCTGAGCTGAAGGCAGACACTCAACTGCTGAGCCACCCGCATCCCAAAGGCAAAGATCTTAGAGTTTGTTCACTGATGAGTCTCAGACCCCCAGAATAGTGCCCAACATATAAAAAATATTTTCTTCCTAGACTTCTTTTTTTAGAGAGACAATGTGCGTGAGTGGGGGTTGGAGGGGGTGAGTGGGAGGAGGAAGAAAGAGAGTCTTAAGCAGAGCCCAACACAGGACTCGATCTCATGACCCTGAGATCATGACCTAAGCTGAAATCAAGAGTCAGACATTTACCCAACTGAGTCATCCAGATGCCCCTCTTCCTAGAATTCTTAATAAGTGTTTGGTGACATTGAATGAATGAATCAATGGTTTGATTCTCTGTATCATTTTTTAAGAAGCAACTGAGGCATGAGCACCCCCCAGAACAAGGGATAAAGCAAAGAAGATGACGCAGGGTTTAAAAACATGGGATCATATGAGATCATGTGTAAGAGGATCAAAGAGCATATCGAGGATGATAGGGAAAGAAAGGTACGAGGTGATGGCCATGCAACAGGCCTGGAGATTGGCCAGTCCGAACGGGAGCAGGTCGGAAAGTTCCAGAGAGATTTCAAGAAAATGAAACAGACTAACTCACAAACATGGCTGCACATATTGAGAGGAAGTATATGCAACTGAGGAAGTATTTGAGGTTGAATTATTGACAGTAACGGGGAAAAATAAACAAGCAAGACAATTATTAACTCCAGGGAACAACATGTTACAGGCGGAAAAGTAGGCACAGTGTACCACATGGTTTATAATAGTCATAATATCATAAACACAGAACATTACTGAGAGTGTGCAGTGGGGGGACCAGGGAGAAAGACAACCAGATCTGCATTTTCCATATGGAGAGTCAAGAGATTATGTCTGAAACTAAACGCATGATAAGACATTTCATATAAGGAAATAGCTTCAGTATGATGGGGGTAAATACTCAAGGAATCAGCTAAGGGACTAGAGACGGAAAGTGGGAAACGGAGGGGTAGAGACAGGGCAGGACTTCAGTTTTTCATCATGAGCCTAGAGGAGCAGCTGATTCGCTAAACTACGAAACTTTGATGAAAATAAAAAACTAAATTAAATACAAAAACTAATTAAATACAGGGAACCTGGGTGGCTCAGTGGTTGAGCGTCTGCCTTTGGCTCAGGTCGTGATCCCGGGGTCCTGGGATCGAGTCCAGTATTGGGTTCCCTGCAGGGAGCCCGCTTCTCCCTCTGCCTGTGTCTCTGCCTCTCTCTGTCTACCATGAATAAATAATTTAAAACTTAAAAATAAAATACAAACAAAAGCCACAAGAACTCCATTTGCAGTATAGACATACAGACGTAGACAGAGCCAGTAGCTCTTTCCAGTAACCCAAGTGCCTCTGGAGGAGGGAGTAAGGGTGTAAGGAGGAGGGTGGTACCTCTCCTGTTCTGCTACATTTACTTTTGTATTGGTTTTATCTTAATGAAAACACATGCATTATTTGAAAAATTTGACAAAAAGATACAATACATAGTGGGGAAGAAAAGAACACCATTTTGAAGAAATATCAAATTACTGGTTAATTGGGGGCAGCCCCTGCTAACTATGACTTGGACTAGAAGGTTAAGAAGAAGAAAGAGGCAAGAAGGCTCAGTGAAGATAGGAAGATGAGGGACCAGAGCCCCTGGAAGAGGGGCTCAACCCTTAAGAAAACCATGAACTTCTGGGGTCTAGAGAGGCATGGTGTTTCTGCAGAGAGAGTGGTCCTCACACCATATCTTTGATGGAACCCAGAACTGGCCCTCACAGCAGAGCTACCAGGGAAAATGTGTCCCCTCTCCATTCCCCCACCCAGCCTGTACCTAGAATTTAGGTTTGCATCAGTCTGTGGGGTTTTGGGGGTTTTTATTTTTCTGTCAGGTTTATGGGGCTGTTTTTTGTTTTTTCTTAAAGCCAAGTTAGTGCCTTCCTAGGAATGGAGTGCATGAAGCCTGCCTCCTGCCCTCTGGCCAGCCTCACAGATGGGCCACTCGGGCGAGGAGCCACCCAGCCCTGCCCTTGAGTGTTCCCGGCTCACTCAGCCCTGGCCAGCTCCCCTGCCGGAGGCCTCTGGGAGTCGTAATGCTGTGGGCCATTACAGCAGAACATTGCCTCTGCTGCAGGGACAGCTGGCTCGCCCCCAGAGAGCTGGGCCTCGGCAGATGTCACACCTCCCTCCCCACCACCGCCAGTGAGCAAGGGGAGCGTGTCTCCTACTTGGACAGATCGGCGCCATCCAGCAGGCCAGCAGGATGCCTGAGAGGCGGTGCCTTTACCTAAAACAACACTTCTCCCACGGTGACAGGTCAGAAAAGAAAACATGGTGTTTCGTGGGCTTTGCTTGATTTTTTGCTCAGGGTGGGTGTCTGAGGAAAGCGAGGGACTACCAGATCACAAGGAGTCATCTATCTATGCCTATCCAAGCCTTGCCTATTTCATGCGTGACTGACACCATCAACTCTCACGGAGACATAGCGGAGTAATAGCTAATGTTTGTTGAACTGCGTGCCTCACTCCAGGCTCGTATTGATATCTGTAATCTCAGTTAATCATCACACACTTATGAAGTGGGTACTATGATCATCCTAATTGTGTAGATGAGGAAATGAGAATTGGGGTTAACTAACCAGCCCAAGATAAAGAAGTTTGAGCACTAGGACTGAACCTTAGGTCCCTTGTTCTTAATACCTCCCTCCACTGCTTCCCTTAAAATTAGGAGGTTTTGAGCTGGACACTCTATGTCAATCAACTTTATATTTACTTTAGGTGGTGGCCTTCCAGACCACCTGGGGTTTGAGGCCACGTGGTTGGGGTTGGGGCAGAAAGGCACTAGTTTGGTGAGAGCCTGGGCTGTCTGGACTTGGGGCGAAGGATGAATCCAGATTGTGCTCATTGGCAGATTGGCAAATCCATTAACTGCAGGCCTGTCTCTCATTGGTTTAGGAACCATGCCAGACCGAACATGCCTCTGTGGCCAGGCAAGGTAAGGGCAGGTGGAAGCAATGCGTGGGATCGCGATGAGGGGGAGGAAAGGGGCTTGACAGGGTTAGTCATAGAAGATTACCTGAGATGCCACCAGAGCCACTGAAGATTTTTGAATAGGGCAGAGTCATGATTTAAACAAAAAAAATTATTTTTTGTATGGCAACTATGTATGTATAGCATTTGTATGCACAATGGGCATGGAACAAGGAAAGATGGGAACCAAAGAAGTAGTTCAAATGGTCATGAATCCATTCTTCTAAACCTTAAAGGCCTCATGGCTATGGAAATAATGGAAATGACATTTAAAATGATCAAAACAGCCTTGCAAAGGAAAGAGAACCCCGGCTTCCACCACCTTCTAAGAGATGCCCTCTGAACTGCCTCTCTGCCTGATTCCTCCTTCATTCCTTCTGTCCTCCTGCAGGAGAATTCTCTGTTGACAGTGACCATGGTGGGGGCAGGAGGCCAAGGATGATTTCTTTTCCGCGAGGACTGCTTTGCAATTGCCCAGTGCCAGCAATACATATGCAGCTCTGTGTAGAGAGGAGTTTGCATTGAATCTGTTAGAAAGGAAACTCCGAAAACCTCTGTCGGAAATGACAGCTCTTGACAAGATGAAAGGAGGTGTCTTGCTCAGATCTTCACTTAAAACAATCTGGAGTTCCATTAGTATTCATTGAGGAGATGCAGCATGGAACAAGTACAAGCCCCATGAATAAAATTAAAACTGGTATTGACTCTCTGCGCAGATGGAGGGTGGGAGGGGGCTGCCAGGAGCTGGCCCGGCTCTCACAGCCCCGATTCTTAGGGGCCAGATGTGGGCCATTCAAGGCAGCGAGTGTACGTTTTAATCCGGCCCCGCCACCCTACCTTTAAGCCAACCCATGGTCGTGTTCCGACTTCCAAGAACAAAGCAGCCACAGGCACCCACTGTGTTCTTCCTCACGGTGGTTCCCAAGGGACCCGTTCAGCTCCTGACTCTTGGCTGCATTCTGTCTAGGGATTCTTACCCTGACCTTGGCACTCCACGCTGCTCTATGTTCTTATTGATTCTGATGCTGGTCTGTCTGTAAGGCCTTTGGTTTATAGGTTTTGCCCTCCGCATCCTGCCAGTCTAGTCCACTGCTAACCACAGAATACCCTGACCTGGTCTTCCCACTGAGTTCCAACCTCCAGCTCCAATCCAGCCTTGCTTTGTTCACCTTAGTGTGAGGCTTTATACAAGGGGGCAGTAGGGTCAGGCCCTCTTCCTGAAACTGTCCCTTGCAAAACCCATCAGTCTAGACCTGAACACAGTCATCACTCCCCACCCCAGGCCCCAAGTGTATAATGCTCACTTACGAGAGATTCGGAAGAGGAAGGGAGGAGAGTCCCCTGGAAGGTGAAATTATTCCAGGAAAGAGTTGTGAAAAAAATCCCACTTGCCTACTTTTAGCTCCCTGTTGCGATTCCTACAGGGTGAGGGTGACCCAACCCTTTGGAGGTCTAATATGCCCTCAGGACTTATTTGTGAGGCCACGTTAGCTCCTAATTGTGTCTGCAGTTGCAGCTCTCAGCTCCAGAATGTCCCCTGTTCAGGAAAGCACCTCCGTCTGTCGCCGCCGCCCGTATGTTTCCCATTTCCTAGACCCGCCCGAGCAGCTGTCTCCAATGAGCCGCAGACAAGATTTCTGCTCCAGAGAATCCAAGCTGGGCAGGGCACTGCTGAGTGCAACGTCCACCACAACAGGCCTGTGTGCGGGGCATGTGCGGGGCATGTGTGGGGCATGAGCGGGGCGTGGGAGACAGGGAGGTGGGCTGCTCAGAAGGAGCCCCACCCTGGAGAGGTCCCCGTGTCCAGCTTCTCTTTGGACACTTTTCCAGGTTTGTTTTATGATAAAGAACAAAAATCACCCTCAGTGATGTTCAGGGGCTCCAGAAAAGGATGGGATGGGAGCTGGTTTGGAGGAGTTATTCACTCTTCTCCCTACTGTCATGAGGTTAACTTCCGATGCCCTCGGGTCCTTGCAGAAGGACTCAGATCTAAAATGTGGTGTCTCCCTTAATTAACCATCTTTAAACAAGGTTACGCCTATGTCCCATCACCTTCCAGAAGCTTCCACTGGAAGACACAGCTGGAAAAGGTGGGTGATGGTCACCGTAGGGGTAGAGGTGACACCTTGGTGATTTCAGCCATCATGAAGCTCAAGAGTGTGTCTCTCTGTGTACACATAAGGGGCCTTAGAATTGAATTCAGGTCTCGCAGCCACCAGGACACTCTCCCAAACAGCTCACGGTGTAGGGCTGTTTCCTGCACATGCTGTCCATGTCCCCTTCCCCGAGAATGTGCCTGTTCTCCCCCTTTACACCCACAGCCAAGACTTCTGCAGTGCTTGCTCTGCACTGTGCACCTTATATGGATGCTATTAACCCACTTGATCCCGACAACAACACTTTAAAGTAGGTTCTATTACTGTCATCCCTATATTTTTGTTGAGGAAACTGGCAGAGAGGTGACGTAACCTATACGGGCAAGTAGTGGTGGCTGGACGTGGCACCTGGAAGCCTGGCTTTGCAGTTCAGGTCTCATAAATACCAGCATAAAATACTTTCTACAACCACATGCTTTTATTTGTGTATTATGTGTTGCTGTTGCTTCGTGGTCATTTCGGGTGCTGGTGCTTCATCTTTCAATCATATCATAAGATGCCTGAAGACCGGGACTGTGTGGGACACGTCTCCGAACTTCTCACAGCATCAGCCCAGAATCTCACATATATCATTGCTTAATAAATGACCAGTAATTAACATGGTGAGCAAAACAAGAGAAACCAAGAATTTCAGTCTTTTCTCCAACTTACTTTGCCTCCTAAGCATCCCTCCAAGAATAAACTTTACTCCCCCAGGAGAAGTTATTTTAAAAACTAAATAACTAAGTACTTAAGAAAAATTCATCCCTCCTGATGAACTGAAGTTCCTGCTGCTTCTCTTTTTATTTCTGCTACTGAGAAGCTCAAGCTTGTGTTTTTTCTTTAGAAGGCTTATTATACCTAGTGTAAATGTTCTGCTCCAATTACATCCCCCTTTCTTATTTCTTAAATATGTTCTTTTTGTTTCCTTGTATTAATCACTTTAGAATTTTTACCCATATATTTTATCATAAGCTACCTGCTTTTCTCTTTGGAGGCCTACTAACAGTCTGGAGTAGGTGTGCCTCCATTTCCTCATCTGTAAAATGGGGTTAACAATAGTCCCAACAACACAGGGTTGCTGTCAGGACCAAAAGGGTGGAAGCATGAAAAACACCTGAGACAGAGCCTAGCCAGTAATTAGCATCCGAATGCAAGGAAGATGAGAAGAGGAAGGCAGGAAAATCAGAATATCCTTCCAGGTATCCAGACAACACTTATGTGTGTGTGTGTTGAAAAATATCCTCCAGGCTTGTCTCTCTAGCCACGTGTGTGCTATCCACGTCTATAGGTGATAGACGTCTCAGAATGTCCAGAACCAAACTCCCCGCATCATCATCCCAAACCTTTTTTTCCGATAATCTTCCTTATTTCAGGTGACGGCCACTCTACTCTTCCAGCTACTCAGGCCAAAACATTTCAAAACGTCTTTAATTTCCATTTTCTTACACCTCCGCAGCCAACCCAACAGGAACTCTTTTGGCTCCTCCTTCAAAATAGACCTGGAAGTCCACCACTTCCCACCCCTTTGACTGCTAGTTCCCCACTCTGAGGCACCAGGTTTTCTGCAATAGCGTCCAGCCCAGTTCTATCATCCCTGCTCCCTAATCTACTTCCAATGACTGATCCTGTCCAAATACACTCAGCTTGTCATTGCACTAGTAGAAGCCAGCATCTTCACCATGACCTCTACAGCCCTGAGGACCACCCCACAGGTCCCCTCTGGCCTTCACTCCTTCCCTACCACTCACCTCAGGCCCTTTTCCAGATGCCTCATGGCAATTCCTAACCTCCTTTATGTCTCAAATGCTACTTTGTCCTAGATTCTTCCCTGACCACCTTGTCTACAATTGCAACCTCCCCTATACACACCCATCCTTCTCCTCTGCTTTGTTGCTCTAAACAGCACTAGGCACCATGTACCTTGTCATATGAAGACACCATTTAGCTTACCGTTCGAAGCCAAATCACCTAGGCTGAGTCCCTGTGTCACCCATCACTAGCTGTGTGATCTGATGCAAGGTACAATGGAATTATTGTAACAATTAAATGGGTTACCCTGTATCTAGAACATCTGGTATACAGTAAGCATTCTATAAGTGCAAGCTACTATTTATT
The DNA here is from genome assembly GCF_048418805.1 of Vulpes vulpes. Classification (NCBI taxonomy): domain Eukaryota; kingdom Metazoa; phylum Chordata; class Mammalia; order Carnivora; family Canidae; genus Vulpes; species Vulpes vulpes. Next base: position 119,518,110 of record NC_132791.1, on the reverse strand, counting down.
TATTAACTATCCTGCTACAATGAAAGTTCTCCCTATGAAAGGGAGTGCTGCATATTTTGTTCATCGCCCTATTACCAGCACCTAGAGAAGGGCCTGGTATTTATTAGGTGCTTGATAAATGTTTGCCAGCTAAATGAAGCTACACCCCAGGAGAAAGGTCTTATGTAGAATTAGATATCCTATGTTTAGAAGTGGCACTTGAAACTTTAAAGTGAGGAAACAGAATAGAAGAAAAGGTGGAATGCAAAGGAAAACTGAGGTCTGGGTTTTAGGGGTTTTTTTTATGGCAATTTAGAGTTATGGAAGTTAATAGTCGGAGAATTAATAAATAAGGCCAAGAAATGGCCAGCAAGCCTAGACAAGACCCAAGAGGGTATGTGATCCGAAAACCAGAGGAAAGAAAACTCTAAGAATTGGGGGTGAGCAGTAGTGTTGAACACAACCAAGAGAGGGTACAGACCGAGACCCCCGTCGGACCACAGAGCTGGTGTGGGAGAGAGTACTGGTTACTCTCAAAAGAGCAAATTTAGTGCCAAGATAGGAAGAAAGCCAACACCAGGATGAGCCAAGGAGGAATGACAAAGTAGGAAGCCGCAGCAGCCACTATTGACTGCTCTTGACGTTAAGCAGTGAAAGCAAACAGAAGAGGAAAGTTGTCAAAATAGAACTCTTCTCATTTCACACATTGAAGAAGCCAGTCTTTACTATGACTCCTAACGTGAAGCACCATTTTCAAGGGAAGCATTGTTACAACTTACTATTTATTTATATGTAATACATTCATGGATCACTGCTTATGTACTGTTTTTACATGTGCAAAAATCTCTCTCCCTTTCCTTGTTTTTCTAGTTTTGTATTATGAGAGGTGTTTTTGTTTTTTCTTTTAAATAGGTGCACGCCGGATATATGTGTATATAACTGGTTCCCAAACAAGAGTAGAGATCAATCTTCATATATTCTTATTTTTTTTTTATTTTTGGTTCATAGAACTCAAAATCTCTTTGTGGACTGAATCCATTAATGCCTGAATAAAAAAAAAGATGCGTTCTAAATTAGGGGCTCGAGAGGCTACCCACTTCCCACCTGCCCTACATGGGTATTAATTGATTTTCTAAGTTGTTCCATGGCAACCAAGTAGGACTCTAGCTTCAGTTCTGCTTTTTCGTTATCTGTCTGGTACAACGATGGCTGCAACAGGGTTGAGGAGCAGGAGTCTCCCACCCGCAGGCACCAAGGGGCACCTGTCAAGCAGCAGGGCACTTGGGCTACCTTCAATGGGCTGCAGAGAAATGAGAGAACAGAGAGGCCGGATGCAGAGGAGCCTGTGGCACACACAGGGGCAGGGGAGTGAGTCAGCATCCCAGAGTGATGCTCCGGAGTTAAATCCATAACACTCGGAACCAGGTTGTAAATTTCAGGCCATAGTTCATTAACTCCAGAAGTTCAAAACGATACCCCCTGCTCATCCAGTCAATGCAGCTGAGAGTTTTCCCGGTGTGTGATGATCCATCAACAATTGGATTCCAATATCTTTTGCTTCATTAATAGAGTCACACGGGCCCCTCCTATGGAGCTGGGTAAGGCTTCTGCCTACGTGCCTGCTCGGCTGGGCTGCAGCTGTGTCGGAGGCATCTTGAGCCACAAGCTCCCCGCAGACCCCAGGGGGTGCCTTTTCTTGACCAGGATCCCCAGTTTGACCAAAGCTAGCATCAAAATGCCTTCCATGGGGCTGGGTTAGCTTTAATGAGATGACTCCAGTGCTGATTCGAGGCAGCGCATATCTTAGAAAATGCTCTACAGCTGTAGGGATCGGTTTTACCTCCTAAGACTCGTAGCTGGGGCCTAGTTCATATTCAGCTTGACAGTGTTCTACGACCTACGAGGCAAGTTGCTTCTGCTGGGCCTCTTGGAAGTCGCTTCCCCTACATGTCCTGACTAAGCAGCTGTCATACCCCGGACTGGGGCTGGTATGAATCATCCCAGGAGGTCATGTGACCCACTGCCAAGAAGGGAATCGTAAGCTCAGAGTGTGTTAGGCTGTGGGTGAGCCAGAGTGGCCAAAAGCGTGAGAAGCACAATCCACGCCCAGGGGACGATGGTAACTGCAAAACAGAAAAACAAAACCTAGCACTATATCTAAGGATGAGCTTGGATTTGGGAATGAGGCAAAGCCAAAGTCAGGAGACTGTCTGAAGAAGCAAAGAACAAGGGTGGCAGTGAAGACAGGTGGATTCTAAGTTGTTTGCTATGAACATCATGTGAAGCGTGGTGAGTCAGCTTGGCATCTGGGTCCTGGGTGAGATTCAGCTGAATGGGCTCCAAATCATGAGCCTGCCCTCTTCTCTTACCGGAACCTCCTTCCTCTACTGGCTGACAGCCGTTCAAACCATGAGGGCCTGCCACGTAAACAGGACGGCACCACCACCACGATTTTCAAAACCTTTGTGAAATTCAAATGAGCCTTTTTATCCTTAGCAGCCCTCCCCACTGGGGACTCTTCCTTATTATTATTATTTTTTTTTTACCAGATCCCAAAGTCTCTTGCCTTCTAAGCCACTAAAACTACCCTTATTGTGGACTCCATAAACCTCCATTGCCCATAAGCACTAGTAACATTTTCTGCCTCCTGTTAATAAATTGTTCCTCTCTTTGCACAGCAGAGAAAAGATGAAGATGAAATTGGGGGGAATTATTTCCTGAGTATTGTTTTTCTAACAATAGCAATCCTTGCTCCTGAGAACTCTATTTTGCTTAATATGTTCTTTCTGCAAAGTGGTAAAATGTGACAGTGTAATAACCCAAAAAGCAGCATGAAGGGCCTGATTCCCCAAAGTGTCCACTGAGAAAACATACAAGTGTTTCCATCAAGAAGGAATTGTGTGCATTGAGAGACGGTAAGTGCGCAAAATAAGGGGCTGCCATAAAGTGGGGTCCGGGCGTCAAGGATTAAATGTTTGGATTCTTTGCTTCACAATAGAAGCATTTGTGGAAAGAATGGGTCTCTATTTCTTTCCTTAATGGGGATATCACAGACACACGGTGAGTGCATGTCTTCTTCAGGATAAAAGGAAAATTGGCTGGTTTAAACATAGAAAAAAAAAACCACCTGGTCAACAACAACAGCAATAATGCTGAACAAAATCAACAGATTTCAATGACAGTGGACCTTGCAGCTTGGTACTGGGGAAAACTTCCAGACATTACATGTCAGGACCCCTGAGACATAGATCTAAAGGGTATTTTGGAGATGAGTCCAAGGTGACCTTTCAAGTCACTCCAAATATCCACTGGCATCACACTGGAGGAAGGCACTAGATCTTCAAAGTCACATATTCTGGGACGAGGCCACATATCCTGAACATACCTTTGGATGTCAGCATCTCCAGGCGCCACTTTGCCAGGTGGGGAGAAGATTGGAAGGGTTGAGAGATCCAGGGATACAGCCTACAGTGGTCAAAGGATGATTTGCCAAGAGAGAAAGGCAGGACACCAGTCTGAAAAGATGAAGATCGTAAGCTGCAAGACAGAAATGTGCCTCGCGCCCCGAGTAGTGAAGGCAACAGTTTTGAGACAGACACAGCATTGAGGTGAGTGCAGGTCAGGCCAAGAGATCCAGGGCACAGAACGCCATCTCTGTGCCAGGCCAGGCTGTGGCATCCGGGCAGGCACACTTTGTGCTCTACATGGTGCCTTCGTGCATTAATGGTCCTTGACTCCACTTCACTCTTGGCCTTGTGCCTCTGCATTTCCTCTCACAAACGAGGCAAACTGTATTTCCCTGTTCCTTGACTTTGGATGTGGCCACATGACATGTTCTGGCCAGTGGAATACTAGCTACAGAGTGGCCAAGGGCTCCAGAGGCACTCAGGGTCTGCTTTCTGCACTCAGCCACTGTCGTGAGAAGACCAGGTACAGACCAGCCCGTTAATCCTAGGAGGGGGACGTAGGACATATGGGACCGAGACAAACAACTCTGGCTGAGTCTTTCCTGATCACACAGTCCCTGGCGACCCTGGCCCTGCAAATGAGCTTCAGGAGGTCAGCAGAACTGCCCAACAGAGCTCACCTAACCCTCAACTAACTGTCAGATTTGCAAGATACAGGATTGCTATTTTATGCCATGGGGTTTGGGTGTGATCTGTTACACAGCATATGGTGGCAACAGCTAACTGATACAAGATGTCCAGCTGAGGAGGATGCGTGGGGCCTGAACCACGCCTGCATTCTGCTGTGCACGGGACCCAGAGCTGGGTCACCCCAAGGGGAGGATTCTACTTGCTAACTCACACAAAGGCACCACATGGGTTAGTGGCCATCCTTGCAAAAATCAGTGCTATCCATGTTCTCATCGCTCTTCCCCATGTTCTTTCCTCATATCAGCCTGAAATCCAGACCCTGTCTGCCTTCCAGCCTCGTTCTAGCTAACACTCTAGACCCTTACAGTGCCACCCTTCTAAAACTCTTTGCATATCAGTCCCCCACCCTGGTCAGCCCCACCCTTCCTTTTCCCTTCCTTCCTCTGCACCATTGGATAAAGGGTGGTCCCGCCAGCCATGGCCCCGGAGCTCAGCAATCCCTGCACCTGTCCTGCACCGACTCCCCACTGCACTGGCCAGCTTCCCTCCTCCAGCAGGCGGGGACCAGCCACATTCTGCAGGCAAAACGGGGTGCGGGTGCCAGGGGGGCCGGGGGGCCTGCAAAGCTCCTCTAACCACCTGGGAAGAGAGCTAAGACAACTGTGCAGAACACAGAGCAGAAAGTGGTTAGCATCATCAGCGAGCGACAGATTAAGAGCTGTCAGCGTTCAGGGGAGACATTTACTTCTAGTTGGGGGTCTCGGGGGAGCTTTCAAGGAAGAAGTGACTTTGAACCAGATCTTGAAGGATGGAAAGGCTCTGCAGATACAGAGAAAGGGAGGCTGAAGGGGAGGGTGAAGTCCTTCAGGCAGAGAAGCAGCAGGAGGACCCCCACGGTCACCCTCCTCCAAGTTATCAAACCACCTTAGAACTGCTGCGAGATATTTGGCCTGGGTCCATGTGCAGGGTTGGCACATGGGGCTGGGGAATCTCCTTCCAAAAACCTAATTTGTCAACACCCTGGGCTCGGAGGAGAAAAACAGAAGCCAGAGTCTCGTTAGCTTTGAACGTCCCAGTCCCTTGCAACCGAGTGGCTGCTGTGACAGAGACGCAGCCTGTGTAAATAGCGCCGGATGGGATTGCAGCTAATAGGGTTATTAATACCTGTCACCTCCCAGGATGGCGGAATAATGTGGAGGTTTTCTACTATAGATTAAAACCAACCAACGGGGAATTTCCAGAGGCTGGCAGTCACCGCTTTCTCTTCCGACATCTCCTCCTCCAGCCATGCAGACAGGGGTAAGTGATTGTCCTGGGCAAGGATTGTCACCATGGTAAATGCAAAAAGCAAGAACAAACCTGCCTCCCTTAGCCTCAGGCAAGAACATGGGTATTTGAAATTCACAGATAATCCCCAAACCTTGCTTCTGCCTGCAGCTGTGACCTCTTTTCTGGCCCCAGCAGTCACCCCAGAGAAAAGCCACCTTTACTTGGGCTCCATGGCTTCCGCTCCTGGGAAGAATCAGAACAAGGCAGGGAGCTGAAGAGAGAATGTAGGCTCTGGATGTTGGGGCAGAAATCTGGGCTCTGGGGGTGGAGCTCAAGCAGGGTAGCTCCACGGGGGGCCAAGTGCCTTCCAAGCTGGTGACACCGCTGTGTTCTCCAGGCCCACGGAGAGTGACTAGAGTTGACCGTCTCTGTTCCCTTTCACAAAAGTATCCAGGAGCCCTGAAGAAAGGGCTCCAGGAGCATGTAGGGCAAAGTGTTGGAGCTCTTCTGGAGGCTCCTCCTTAAACACTTCGGATGCACCTCACCTGGAAGGAGCTTCCGTGGGAAGAGGAACCAGATGAGAGCCCAAGCCGTATGTCGGGACAGATGGCACATGGCCTTATTCTGCCTCCCCTTCCAGGTCCTATTTCATTCCTCTCTTCAAAAGGAAAGCTCTAGTCACTATCATAAGGCCACAAATGCCTGCATGGGGCTTTCACCGCTGCCAAGGGATGCTCACCCCTCTTTAAAAACTCTGCAGGGCATCTCTCCTGCTGGGGTTTACTGGCCACATTCCCCAGGCGAGCCCCGTGATAAACCTCAGAAGCTGCATACAGCAAAAAGAATAGCAGAATGAAATCTGGAGCTCACGCTGTCCTCTTTGGCTGGGACCTACCCTACAGTCACTCTGGTTCAAGTCTCTGCAAGAGCCAGCTTCTCTGAAGAAAGCCCTGTCCCCATGATATAGCAAGGTCTGTGGGTCCCTTTGGAGAAAGAGGCTTAGTTTGTATTTGGTTGTTGAGGTCCTTTCTTCTTTTGCCTTCGATTTTCAACTACTCTGGGGAGCCGAATTCTTCACTCTGCTGTTAAGGACAGAACTGTGTCCCACCCCATCACCGCCCACCCCCCAACCCCTAGTTCATACACTGAAGCCCTAATTTGACTACATAGAGGGACTTTAGGGAGGTAATTTGACTACATAGCCCTAATTTGACTACATAGAGGGCCTTTAGGGAGGTAATTAAGGTTAAAATACATCATAAAGGTGGGGCTTCATCCAGTATAACTGGTGTCCTCATAAGAAGTGGAAGAGATACCAGGAGTATGAGCAACAGAGGGAAGATCATGTGAGGACTCAGCCATTAGGCCACCATCTGCAAGCCGAGGGGAGCAGTCTCGCCAGAAACCAGTCACCTTGATCATGGACTTTCAGCCTCCAGAACTGTAGGAGAATAAACTTTTGTTGTTACAATGCTAGTCTATGATATACTCTATGACCACCTGAGCAGACTAGTACACCTGCTGTCCTCATTCTGCCTGTGGGCACCTTGGTGTCTCACTGGAGAGTAGGTGATTCCAGTAACCACCACAAATGAGCATGGAGGACAGAAATACTGCACACTGGATTTGAAGGCGGTGTTGCCTTGTGTTTAAGGACATCGCCTGAGCTGGGCCCACGGGAAGGTTAATTTTCCTTTGTGTCAAATGGGATGATAATTTTTCCTTATCATAGAGTTGTAGTAAAAATAGTTAAGTCACAGCCCAGAGTAGGCACTTAATAAAATGATATCTGTCATGTTTATTATTTTTGATTGGCCCTACCACCGATCTACAGTATGACCTTAGGCATGGTTTTGCCATGTGTAAATATTAAAGGTAGATGCTTCCCATCTATGAAGTACAGTGAGAGTTTGAAAAGAGACAAAATAAGGAATAAAAATGCCTCAGAAATCCAGAATTGGATCTATCATCATCATCATCATCATCATCATCATCATCACCTGGCTGCAATGCTATGTCCCTGTCTGAGGGAAGCCTGGCAGTCATGCCTTGGGATTCCATCCTGTGCTTGGGCCTTGCTCATTCAGAAGCCTCACAGGTATGGTCAGGTAGAGACTCACAGAGGTCTAAGGCCCTGCTGCCTGCTGCCACAGCCCCCTGCACATGCAGAAACCCTCCTTCTCCATCTTTCCTACACTGCCCAGCCTCCAGCAGCACAAACAGCAGTGGGTGGGAGGCCAGGCAGGAAAACTGAGTCACTCTGACACCTTCCCACCACCATCCCTGCCAGGCCCTGGCCCCATGCCAACAGGAAGAGAGTGTCATTGCCTCCATCCCTCCAAGGATATGGGGTAAATGAGGCGGGGGTAAGGGACAGTGGAGAGTGTTCAGGGAACCCTCAGAACACAGCCACCATCCCAATGCAAGCCACATGGTTGGGAATTCAGTGACAAGCCTGCCCTTGCATCTCCTCACCTCAGCAGGGCCCTGGGTAAAGACGATGCCCAGCTGCTGGCAGCCCAGAGAGCCGTCCTGGGTGGTCATCTGTTTGCAGCCCAGCCTTTCCCTTCTTCCCTGATAATCCTTCTGCCCACCCAGCAGTGGAGGCACCATGCCAGCCTCAAGCTGAACAGGCTTCTCAGACATCTCCAGATGACTCATTGGCTGGCAGAACAGACCAGAACCTGAGCCCTTTGGGGGTCCTAGGTGTCCCTGACATCTCAGGATTGAGATCTGGACTGGTTTCATCTCCAGTGGCCATTGACACACTCCAGGAGGCCCAGACCAGAGGAAAGCAGGGGCATGCTTGGAAGGAGAACGAGAATATTCTGGAATGCCATCTCTGTGGCCGGGGCCAGCTCCTCATAAAAGGCCTTCACAAGCCCCTCCTCCTCTTCCCCAGCTCCTCTCCAAAGAAAAAGAAAAAAAGAAAAACTAGTGAGAAGTACAATCAAATCAGCAGGTGACATTGGTATTAATCCCAAGACTCTCGCACATAGAACAATTTAAAGAGCTGGTAAAGAAGCACACACAAGAAGTGTTATTTCTGAGTAGGGACAAAGCACTCGATACTGCCAGGATGAGTGAGGCCCCCGCTCACTGCTCTCCACCCTCTCTGCTGTTTACAGTAAAACTTCCTCACAAGATGCTATTAAGCTTGGCAGTTACTGTAAATGCTACTGTCTCTGTTGACTTCCGTATAGCCCCAGGAAATTTTATCCAAGACAAAGTGGGTTCCACAGAGAGACCCAAACCACCACTTGTTCCTCTTCAGAAAGTAGAAGGTGCCCTAGAGAGAGATATTAGCCATTCTTGGGCTGGGGAACATTGGCTGCCTCCCCCCTCGACTCTGTGGGCTATGAGAACAATAATGAAATCAGCAGAGCTAGTGGGATAGATTCCAGAGCAAAATGAAAAGCCATTTGGCCATTATGAGGAAGGCCAGAGAGCAAGAGTCCAACCTCTTCTATCTGTCTTCTCAGCTACCTTGATGGAGGGAGAGAAATAGCCCATTCTGGGATCTATAAATTTAAAAAATAGACATAGGACTGGTTTGAATTATTTGCAGGTAGGGAGGCAACAGGATTCACACTTCCCTGAACAATGGTGACAAGACACAAGGACACACTTACATTTGTCAGCAACCTACACCACTTTCCACTTCCCTTCCCCAAAGCAGATACAACCTCTGGATAGAAGCCACCAAGGGACTTGTTTAAAATTCTCTGTGATTAATTCATGGCATTTATCTTACTTTCATCTGAATTTTAGAAGGGAGAAAAGCTTTGGTGCCTCGCCCAACATCCTGAAGCAAAGCCTTATTCATCTCCAGATCTCTGGTGACACATCAAGGCGTCCACAAAGCACCAGTTGAATGGACGGTGTTGCCCACATGAGCCAGACGTGGGGAGGGTGGTGTGCTTTCAACAAGAAAACTTAGAGTCAAATCTTGGCTCCATGATTTACTAGCTTTGAAACTTTGAAGCATAAATCCAATTTCCTCTTTTGTAATTTGGGCATAATAATGCCTCCATTACGAGGCCAATGGGCAGATGAAATGAAAGAGAGATGTTGAAGTGCTCATCACAGTGTCTGACACATCAGTAAATCTTGTTGGATCTGAATCTGCAGGATCAAATATTGACCTCACCCAGCCCGAGAGCGAAATGCCCATACACCTGAATGGGGCACAGTCAGCAACAGGGATTACCGGGCTCCAGATCCATGGTGAGCTGCTGCGGACTCCAGCATCTCTGGCCATTGGTTTCTATTTCTTTCTGCCCACTCCCCAGGTTATGTATGCTCAGAGAAAGCTAACGAATTTTAATATCATCCTAAGTTAAACATCATTATGAAAGTAAACCTGCTGGAAAAAATCATATAATGCATCCCAAAGCCAAATGTAAATGGTTTTTAGATTTTCCATTATTTTAGGTTACCTGTGCCCAGGAGGGACAGGGAAGGTAACCTAAATTCATGCAGATAATCAAGAACTGATTATGCTTCTGGATGGCCTGCTTGTTCTAGAGTCTAAAGCAAAGATCCTCAAACTGATACCACAGAGAATCTACTGCTCATTCCCCAAGGGGCTTATGGTCACTCAAGTTAGGGATGGTAAGAGGGCAAATGATCCAAATTCCTGAGTGTGACGGCAACGGCGGCCATTACTAAAGGCTACAAGCAAGCGGTGGGGAGGTCTCACATTCTGGAAACCTCCAAATAAAATGGTTTGCCTGACTCTTTAAATTTACTTAAGACCATCTGCAGGTGCCACTCTGCCCCAATCTCAAAAGACCAATCTCAGCTGGAAATAGAGGAAGACCAGCATACCTATCTCTCTGCTGGTAATGAATCAGTCTCTCCCACTTTATGCCAGCTCTTTGTTCTCTAGATCTCACATCATGGGTTATCATCTTACCCAATGGGAAGTAGTTCCAGGAGCCAAGTTTCGTACCCGAAAATCCAACAGTGGTGGTGTTTTCCTTAACTGAGCCAGAGCCCCAATAGCGCTGTCCTCTATACCTGTTGCGAGCCTCCTCCAGTTCTGCCCTATGAACTTTTCCAGACTGTCTCCCAGGAGTTCAAATAGATACCTGGATCTAACATTCAGCTTTGCTCTCAGATGACACCACTCCATTGATTATAAACTCAAGAAGAGCAGATTTTGTCCAATGCACTCATTGATACATCCTAAGTGACTAGAATACCAGAATACTGTCTGGCACAAAGTAGGTCTCAATATTTACTGACTGGACATCTTGCCTGCCTCTTTCCCTCATCCCCTGGATTTTCTCTTTGAACGCAGGTTCTTGTGTTCCCATCTCTAGAACACTCAGTCTCTGACTTTCTCCAGAAGAAGGCTTACGGTATAGTAGAAAGCTCAAGGACTTCACAGGAAAATGCAGATTTAAATCTCAACTATACCAACTTTAAATTCCATGTAGGCCTGGGTAAATTGCTTAATTTTTGTCTGAGCTTCCTTATGTTTCTCTCTAAAATGGTTATAATAGCACTTCCAAACTTGTTTAAAGGATTAAATTATGTATATAAAGTCCCTAGCAGGATTCCTGGAGCATAGATGGAGTTTAGCAAATCGCTTTACCTTCTACACTTTCCCACACACGGAGACGTCATGAAGAATCAGTGGATAACTTAGATAACATCCCTGGCATATTATGATGCCTAATACATGCTAGCTTCTCTGTCCCTGTGTTCATTAGTCATAAAGCATTCGCTGTGTTCCATGATGTGCCAGGCTTGGTACTCGGGGCTGGGGATACAGAGACGGAAAGGCATAGGCATTATACCCAGAGAACTCACGCCTCAGGTGAAGAGAGGAGATAATTCAGCAGATGAGTATAGAAAACTAGGTAAGAGTGACAATAAAGAAATGCACAGGGTATGTAGGGGTCCTGAAGGGGGTACCACCTGACTCCACCGGTGCATGCATTCTTGTGCTGACTCAGCCAGCTGGAACCCAGCCCTGAGTGGGGCCATGGTGCCCACGACTGACAATAGTTGGCCCTGTTGAGCTCCACGCTTAACTATCAGATCACAGTTCTGTCAGATATTAAAATATGGAGTCTCTTCCTCAATTCCCCCCAACCCCCCTAGCAGACCACTCCTAAACTGTTGCTCCTTCTTTCTACACCTTCCCTCGCCCTTCAGAAGGCAATAGGGGATACAACCAAATCTTTTCTTCCTTCATCCACTCCTGGGGTAGGAAAGAGGTTTAAAAAACAAGCTTCCAATATGATTCTGTGTGTCACCGTGTGCTATGAACCTGCTTTGTGCGAAGAACCCTGCTGGACACTTTACACATTTGGTCATTGAGCTCTCCCGGCCACTCTATGGGACAGGTGAGTATGGTTTCACCCATTCCCTAGATTTGAAAACTGAGAGTATAAATGCTTGTTTAAAGTTCAGTCTGATCTGATCTCATACAGCTGTGCAGGTCTTCCAGCGGCCACAAGCACTCAGCAGAGAGACTGAAGCTCTACCCATGCTCTGCTCACCAATGTGAGCACCTGGCATGGGGCTGTGCCCACCTGAGGGAAGGGATGACTGTTTCTAGTTACACAAGGGCATAGTCCGCTTGCTTGCCACCACCCACCAGGCAGCACCTGCTTTTCTCCTCTGCAGATGCAGGTGCCATATGGGCCAACAGCAGCCTCAGTTGGCACCCGGATGAACCCAATTCCAGAGTCTAAGTGCTTCCCTACAAATCCATTGGCCCCTCAACACCCTAGCATCCCCACTTTAACATTGAGGACATGGGGCCACTATGCACTGCCCATTGCCATGTGCCAGTTGTTAGAACAATCCTGCAGGTGAGAATTGGTGAAAACACACAGGAAAGCAGACAGAAGATGGCTAAACGATTGCCCTAAGTTACCTGAGTAAGTGCCAGAACAAGGATTCAAACTTAGAATCCTTTGACCCTAGGCACAACTTTTTCCCATGATGCCAGGCTGCCTCAAGAGAACTATTTGTTCAGTCACAGAGCTGTGTAACACAACAGCTAGGGTTAGAACCTGGGCTTGCAATTCCAAATTCAATGAATAACTGTCATGGACTGGTTGGGGATGGTCCCAGTTATCTATTGATACATAACAAATGACTCCAAAACATAGTGACTTAGAAACAATTATTGATTTTGCTCTAAAGCCTGCAATCTGGGCAGGGCTCCGTGGGGATGGGCAGACTTTATTCTACGTTCTTGATAGGGCTGGCTTGATGGGCACCAGAGGCCTCACTTCTAAGATGAGCATCATCTAAGGGCCTGAATCCTTCTCTACATGGGCCTTTCCATTGGAGTGGTGTGGGATTCCTCACAGCATGCTAGCTGGGTTCCAAAAACAAACCTTCTAAAAGACCTGTCAGGTTCCTCCCCACCTAGTCTTGAAAGTTCCAGAATGCTATTTCTCCTGCATTCTATCAATCAAGAAAGTCCCGAAGGTCAGCCCAGGTTTGAGAGGAGAGGCACAGATTACCCCTCTCACTAGGAAGGGTAGGAAAGAATGGGCAGCGAGCTCATTTGCTACAGAGACCTTGGTTCTAGAGAAAGTCATCGTGGACACTTTCCAAACATAGACCTCATTCAACCATTACAGCATTAAACCGCCTTGCTACACAGATAGTCAAACACCCAAAGGTGGGGACAGGTACCCTCACCCCTGACCTGTAGCAAATGTGACAGCCAAGAGGAGCAGAGACGATTCTGAGCCCAAAGCATTAGGGCACATCACAGGTCTGGCTGGCCCTCACTCACAGGAAAAATCACCGGAGCAAAATCAATCCGCACACCATCTGGTCTCCGTGCACTCGCAGACTCCAGCCAGGCCCTCAGCCCCTCACTGTCACAGGTACTAAATTCCCCTGGACATGCATGCCAGAGAGAGCCAGGGTTGAAAAATACTAATAAATCCATCCGAACATTATGCTCTCTTGGGGCTTATCGGTATTTCAGTCCTAGTCACAAAAATAACATACTGTAAAAGACTGATTAGTCATCGGATAATTGAGTTCTTAAATGTCAAAAACAATATCGTATGAATATTCAACAGATCAGATCATGCTACTGAAACTTACCTGTTCCATCAACAATGACTAACATTTCTCCCCCATTGTTCTTTCCCAGAAATTATGTTAATATGACTTTTCTGAGGTGATGAATGTGGTTCTCTTTAAAACATATTGTCTTACAGGTTAATGCATAATGAGCTGGTTAAAGAAAGAGGGCTCGAGAGTCATGCTGGATTTGCATCTCCCTGAATTAGCTTCACCTCCCTGCTCAGAGAGAGGGGGCATCGGAGTAGAATTACTTCCAGCAACAGACAGACATCAGTGCTCTACTCTTTGTGAATTCTATTTATTATTTTATTGACTGATTGATTGGCTGGTTGCCTAAGACCTGGGGGATGCACTGTTTTCAGGAAGCTTAAATTAAACCAGGACCAAGGTTCAAGTTTTGTGGGAAGCTTGTGCATAACTGAATTCCGCAGAAAGTTAGGAGTGTGGCAGGCTAAATATACTTGTAAGACCTGTGTTTTGCTGAATTCTCATGTGTATGCACGCGTACGCGCGTGCATTTGCACACACGCACACCTCCCCACTGATGAGGGAGGGGAGCGGGTGTGTAGTTTTGATTCAGAAGATATTTTCTGAGCCTGGAGTCCGGAGAGGAGGAAACTTTCCCAAGCAGATCCCTGCTTTCTGTTAGCCTGGCCTCAGCAGATGCTGCAACAGCTGGAACCGGGAGCAGCTTGGTGGGGTGGGAGCTGATACTGGGGGCAGCTTGCAGGCCCTACAATGTGTCAGGGGCCTTGCTCTTGGTGGAAGCAACACGATATGCCAGGCACCAACTGCTCCTCCATCCAGACTGTCTGCTCCAGAGGCTGCTCCAGCTTTTTCTAGCCAAAATGTGAGACCCACTGGGTCGAGTTCTTTACTCCCAGACCCAGCCCAGCCTAGTGAAACTGGAATGTGCAGGGATATAGATGCTCCTGACCTCTTCCTGGCTTACTAGTTCGAGGACTTATCATCATTCCTACCATCCTATGTCCTATCCTGCTTCCTCCCCTGCCTGTCTGTGCCTGTCCCAATCTTGTTACACTGCTAATCAACCTTCGAGAACATCATAATACTTTTGCCCTCCCACTCCTATCTATCCCAGTAGAGCCTATACTCCTCTCCCTGCCAGCCTGGCAAACAGTCATCAAAACCTACACAGACGCAGAAAGTATCCTCAAGTGTTGCCATGAGCACTGGCCCCATTCCTCTTCCACCCCACACTTTCCCAGGCTTCTGTCCTTGCAGATTGCTGGGGAGTGCGGCAACACAAACCTCTGTTCGTAGAAAACACACTGACAGCCACTGCTTCCCCCTCCCACGGTCCCAGGAACTCAGCGAATGGAAAGGAGCCTTTACATTATTATTGGCTCATCCCAGGGTCTCCTTCTGCCTGCTGCCTGGTGTCAAACGCACAGCCCCTGCTGTCTACACAGTCGGGCTAGCCCACCGATGGCCCAAGAAGAAGCAGCCTGACTTAGGGCAGCCAGACAGGCCTGGATCTCTTGCCAGTCTCAGTACAGAGCTCCTCTGTTCCTGCGGATCGAGTGCTGCCCTTGACCTTGTACAGCTCACACACCAAGCATCAGGGAAGGGGATAGGGAGAACAAGTAGACAGAAGACTCCTGCTGCCCTGGAGGGGCTTACAGGCCACTTGCAGAAGCAGGACCCTATGGAGAGCTCCCCTGAGCAACCGAACAGGCAGACAGGCTCTTTTTGCCCCTGAAGAGGGCTTGGGCTCAGCTGCCAACCCACTGGGCCAGAACAGACTGGAAACTCGGCCCGGCCCTAACCCTTGCCAGCCTCATCTTAGAAACAGAGGGGTTGAGTCTTCTTAAGCATGTTTTTAATTACTGCAAAAATGTTTCATCCTAAGCAGCAGTGTGGTTCTCAGTTACCCACATGCAGATTGATGCTCTCCGTATGAAGCGGTTAGCACAGACATTTAAAAACAATTAGGATCCGAGGCAACTCAGGAAGAGCTCTTTAGGTGGGGGGGATGGGAAATCAGGCAGTCTGCTCACCAGATAACTAAGTTATTTGTGCTTTTGATGGGGAGGGAGAGAAATGATTGGTTTGTTTAATATTTCCCTTTTGATGTCAGATGGGAGCTCTGACCCCACGCACGCGCATACACAGGCATGCGTGCACACACACACACACACACACACACACCAGCAACATTCCCAGATAATGAGACAAACGCACTTTTAATGCTCTAGGAAGGTGCTAGCAATGAGGAGGTCCACAGAAAGGTGGTTATCTCCCGGCGGGCCTCTGACACCCCCTGTCATGCCCAGCAGGCTGAGGGCCAGGGAAGGGTGACCCTGCCCAATGAGAGCTGGTTCTGGGCATGTGCGGGAGCAAGGCCCACACAGAGGGGCATGGCATCTGCCTTCAGAGAGTGACCCCTGGAACCAAAAAAATGCCTAGGGGTGGGGGCTGGCTCTTGGACAGCCAGATGACACTAGCTCCACCTCCCTGCCTTGTGTCCTCCGTTAAGGCAGGTAGGAGGCCCTGAGGGCCTTCTAAGGAGTGTGGGGTTGAGGAAGAGAGAGAAGGATCTCTTGCCAGTCTTAGTAAGGAGCTCCTCTATTCCTCCAAGGGTCATGGCAAGATGCCTCTGAACCTGGCTAAATTTCTGCGCCCAGGTCTCCAGGGGGCAGTGAGCTTTGTGTATCTCATCAACACCTAGGCTCACTCTTAGCTGCCCATGGGTAGCCCCCGAAGACAGCGATTGTGTTCATCTACTTTGTTTCCATATGTATTCATCCACTCAACATGTACTGAGGGGAGTGGGCCACGAAGTATGCTAGGAGTAGATGGAAAGGCCCAGAAAGGATCGAGGAACCATGGTCAACAGGCTCAGAAGCTGTGAAATGCCTCCACTTCCATGCACCAGCCTGTCCTGGGCCTCCCTATCATGCCTTCTCACCCAGGCTGTTTCCTGAGTCCATCATGTCACCGCAAGAACTCAGGCTTTGGAGGCAGTCTGATGTAAGTTGAAAACCTGCTTCAACCACATACCAGCTGGGTAGCGTTGGGTGATTACCTAACCTCTCCGAGGTACTTTCACTCCTGTAGAGTAGGGGCTGTTGGGAAGATTGATTCAGATGACATGGAATATGCAGCAATTCTCACAGTAATTACATTCATATGAGCAGTAATAACATTATGTGTCTCTCTTGTACAGTGCTGTCTTCACGGATCTGTCTACCTACCACCCACAAAGGTCTTGTGAACTCACACATTCCCTAGGGTCTGTGTCACGGGCCCATGGCTGGCAAATTCTCTCTGACCATGACTTAGGGAGACCTCTTGGCCCTACATTTTCCCATTTCCTGGAGTTTTTTTTTAATGGTGCCCCAAAAATGTCAGGTACATTAGACACATTAAGGGCTCATTCTCTGGCAATGCCAAAAATATTGTCTCAATGGGGAAAATGGTACTATTTAAATAAATATCAGTAAAGATGTGCATTTTTCAACTCAGCTGTCACTTTATGACTGAGCTGCAGACCGTGCTCCTAGATTTATTTCTAGGAGGCTTCTCTCTGAGCCCTGGGACAGAAGCAGAGAACCCATAGCAGAGGGCACTAAACAACCAATGGGAGCCCTCTGTGGGGGCAGATCCAGACCCGAGACCTCCCC
Source organism: Vulpes vulpes (assembly GCF_048418805.1). Taxonomy (NCBI): domain Eukaryota; kingdom Metazoa; phylum Chordata; class Mammalia; order Carnivora; family Canidae; genus Vulpes; species Vulpes vulpes. The sequence continues at coordinate 119,501,045 of NC_132791.1, read as the reverse complement.
AGTGGTCAGCCCAACTATTTGCAAGCACCCAAGACACTGGGAGTATTTTTGAGCGCTGATGATTTTGTAATTTGCAGAGACGCTGGTATCTCCATATGCCGCCACAGAGTGGGATTGTCTCACAACAAGCATGAGAGAATCGCACCTCGGCGAGGAGTTCAGTAAATTCGTCTGTGAAACATATTTCAATTCCAAAGGCAATTTCCTAATTAGTAACAACACACAAAGCCTTGGCAATCTGAAAGCAGTTCTCTCAGCAGAGCTGGGTCTCGGGCTAAAGTAAGCCCAGGAATGAGGCACCAGCTGCATCCCTGGTCTAAGACACAGGCTTCTGAAAACCCTAGGATCTGGGTTTGGAGTTGAGTGGAGGCATACAGCCTGTCAGGAACCAGAATGCTGATGAGCAAACAAAGCAGCGGATCTTTCTTTCCACTGGCCCCATTCTCTTACAAGCTGAGCTGGGAGTGACGTGGGCTTGGGAGGCAGAGGAGCAGATTTGTTCACTCAACATTTACCCAAGACTTGCCAAGGGTAGGACCAAGAAAGACATGAATCTCGCCCTCCTGGAGCTTATAGATTATTGGAAAATACAGAAATTGTTGAGTAATTAAGGAGTAGCCAAAGGGTGATGGCCAGGGCCCTAGATAGTCAGCAAGGCAGAGCAAGTTTTCTCACAGGAAATGATGCATAAGCGTAATGCAGTGGATTTGAATTCCCACATCACAGTCTCTGAGTCTCATCTATAAAATGGGCACATGATAACTACTTCATAAGTTTACTGTAAGGATCAGTTAAGATAATGGACTTATGGTGCCTGGCACAATCTAAGGCACTTAATATGTGCTCAATAAAACAACAACAACAACAAAAAACCAATCTCTTGCTTCAGTTCATGAAGCCCTCCCAACTTGTGGCTGATGAAACATATAAAGAGCATGACTCCATCTCCTACTCCCGTCTCCCTGAAAGAGGACTGATGAGTTATCTAAGCAGGCTCATAGGAACGCAGCCAAGAACACTGAACCCTATTTCTAGAGGAATCTGCAGTACCTGACAGGACAAGCCCGGGGGGGGCACCTCATTTTGAAGCCCACCTTCTAAGAAGGCTTCCATAAGTAAATTATATCCTATCAGCTCTCCCAAGCCTGGAACTGAGGCCATGAAGGTGGCCCTTGTGAAAAGGACCACCCAATGCCAGGAGAGAAGATGGCATCTCTCTGGCACCCGGGCTGGAAGGCTGGCACCCCTGTCTTTGCAGGAGCAGCAGTGTGCCCCCATCTGTAACCCAGGGATCTTGAATCCTCAGGCTGTGTCCTCGGCTGTACCCTTAACTCAATAGTGTGTATCACCTTCCCTTCCCAAGCTCTCAACTTCCCCATCCCTAAAACAGGAAAAATCTTTTCCAATTTTTTTTTCCAAAGTCCTGTGCATTTTGTCCATGACAGTGAGATCCTTAGAGGAAACGTGTTTTAAGCTCTAAAGAAGAAATCCCAAGGAGTGTCACCTGCAACCAATCAATTCTTCTTGTTCTCCATGCACAGCAGACGGCAGCGCAGAGGCGCCCAGGGACGGGGGCCTCCCTTGCTCTACGTTCCCAAGCTGCGTTCCTAGCTCTGTTGCATCCAGGGGCAGCACCTGCAGCACCTCGGTGACGCTCTCTCCCTCTTGCCTTCACATCTCATTTCATCCCCGTCTCCTCTCCCAGGGGCCACACTCTCGCTCGCTCACGGATCCCAAGCCCTGAGCCCTCTCGAGCTCCTGGCCGCCACCATCAGAGGCCCTGGGCATTTGTTTTCCCGCCGCACAGGACTGCACACTGATACATTTGTACCGCAGGAAGCAGAAAACTAGTTTAACATCTCATTTATTTCATAGATGAGAAAGTAATTCCCTGCTGAATGATTGTCCCGAACCAACAATTCAGAGAGGAGGAATTTACAGTGCTGCCAAGGACCGGGGTGCATTACTGTAGCGCCGTTATATAACGGAGCTGGGACCTTTTTTTCCTCTCCTGTTAGCCTGAAGAGAAAAGCCATTAAATATGATTAAGGTTAAGAGATTGCTAAAATTACAAACAGCCGCCATTCAATTATTTTGCTCTATAAAATGCAACACAGATTGGAGTTATTTCTCTGAAATGTGTTTTTAGAAAATAACATAACACAGCTAACTAATGTGGTTTGATCTAGCAAATCAGGTTCCAGATACCACTTCTAATGCAAAGCTAAAAGGTTCATAATTTAACTCAAAGTTGGTAACTTAAAGTCGTCAGGTGCTTACTTTATAGAAAAGCTTTATAAAGAGAAAAAAATCAATACCATGCCAACTAATATTCTGAAGTCATCTACAGCCAGAGATTCAATCAATTTTATCACCCATTAAAGGGATAGACACAAAAAATATTAAAAAAAAAAAAAAAAAGATTCTTAAAGAACCAGCAACAACTTGGCCTAACAGGTCCGTAGTTGAGGATGGCGGGGGGTCTGGGGGGCAAATCTCTCTAATATTTTGTCAGATTTCACAGGGCCCACATTGGGTCCTGAGGGCGTTTGTTCTCAGCCAAGGCAGCTGGGAAATGGAAAAGAAACTCCTCCCAATCTATTCAATCCATATGGCTCCAGAGACCATTCCCGGTGGCAGAGAGAAGTCCGGGAGGACAGCCTCTTGCTGCCGCTGGACTTATGGTTCACACAGCAGATGACTTACTCTTGGCTTAAAAAGAATAAAAAGCTCAACTGCACTGAAATGAATTTTCTGTCCAGTTTATATTGAATGTTAAAATAATTGGAAATTCAGAAAAACCTCTATGCAGATATATTAGTAGCTGGAGACTTCTGGTTATTATGGTTAATAAAATACAAGAATTATATTACACTCAGCTCACAGACTCTGGTCTGGGACTCACAGTCCCTCTAGACAGAATATAAGCCATTTATGAGAGTAAACTTTGTACACAAGCTAAACACATAAAGCCATGTATTAGAATCGGACAAAACATTGCAGGCCAAATAAAAGCTAGCTAAATGCCATATTCCCAAGGGCAGCTGAGGTGAGCTCCTGCTCTCACAAACCACACATGGATTTTTCTCTTGGCCGTTCCAGCAACCAAAAAACAGCATCCTCCCACAACTGGTGGCTGGTTGGGAACCAGACAGGTTCTGTGCTCACGAACCATATTTTCAAGCCTCCCTCCTACCCCAAATGGCAACACAGTGGGCATGCGTAGATCTCTATGAAATCAGTGGGGACAGGGGTGCTGAAAGTTTGTGAGAGAGAAGGCTCTAGGGAGGAGGAACATTTGCATCGGCTACCAGTTACGGTGAGGAAGTTCTCTAAAGCAGAGACAGAAACACGTGGCCAAGAAAGGATCTTACCTGATCTGGGAATGTATGTACCTATATAAATAGAAAATAGGACTAAATATTGTTCTTTACGAGAGTCCCTGAAAATCAATGCCAAGTGGCCACTGCAGGGACATTGCAGGGACACAAAAGCTGTCCTCTCCCAGTATGTGCTCTCAGCTCCCCGTGGATCCCCATACACACCCTCCATGCTCATCTCGCAAACTTCTCAACACTCATTCGTACTGTTTGTTGAGTACCTACAGTCTGCACTAAGCATCATGCTAGGGGTTCAGTTCTTGCACTCAAGAAGCTCTTTGTTGAATGAAGGAGAACATATGTCCAATTATAATTATATTGGTAATTATATTAAATATGTAATTAATTATAAACCAATATTATAAATGAGATGTGAACAATGGATTATAGGAGCACAGAGAAGGACTTGTTGGGACGGTCGGAAGAGGCTTCAGGGAGAAGAGAAGCATTTGACCTGGTCTCGGGGATGGGGTGATGTTAACTAGGTAGAGAAGGTAGAGGGAGGCAGGGCAGCCCCTTCCAGGTCAAGGACAGAGGGTGTACAAAAGACACCACAGTAGGAACAAAAACAGCATGTCAGGGGACAGTAAGTAGTTCAGCATGGCTGCAAGTACCCATCCTTCGTCACTGGGAGTCCTCATTGGGGGAATCACAAGCATTTAATTGAACCTGGAGGCCAGGTGGTCTTCATGCAGATTCAATGGCAGGGCCACAGGGGTGGGGCTGAGGTGTCCTCTGATCACTCCCTGGCCTTGGGTGTCACAGCTGCAGTGGATTCTGAGGGCTGTTGACTCCCTGCAACCTGGGCAAGCAAGAGACCAAATTGTCTGAAGATTTTCACCTTTTATTTTTAGAGTGATTCCATACAGCGGCATTTTATAGCCCATGATTGTGGTTTCAAGTTTATTTTAATCTGTAGCAAAGTCTTTGTAATGATTTTCTAATCTGTTTCTGAGTACTCTGTGGCCCTGCATTATGAGGCACCTACCCGGTTGAGTGTCTGCCTTCGGCTCAAGTCATGATCTCAGGGTCCCGGGATCATTAATTTTGCTAATGCTTATTCTGAATAAAAGTTTTTGCTTGAAAAAAAAAAAAAAAAGGAAGGGGCCAAGGGCAGAGGACGAAGCCAGAATGATAGACCGAAGCCAAACTGTGACAATCTCTGGACACCACACCAAAGATGATGGAGAGCCCCTGGAAGTTTCCAGCAGGGCGGAGACATGATCAGATGTGTGTCTGAGAAAGACAACCCTGGAGGTGATACGGTGGAGGGAGGAAGGGAGGGTGGCAGCACGGCAGGGAGAACAGGTAGGAGGAGAGGAGGCAACAATCCCGAGAGAAACCACCAGGGTCTCAGCTAAGTCCGTGGCTGGAGAGACAATCAGGCAGTGACTGATTTAAGAGGCATTTAGACGGGAGACTCTCCAGCACTCAGTGTTGATTAAATGTGAGCAATAAAAGAAAAAGGAGAATTCAAGAATTAATCTGCAGCAGAGATATATCCAGCAGGCATTTGGGAAATAAGGGTATGGGGCTCAGGAGGGAATTCAGGATCTCACAGGTGCTGCAACCTCTACTCTAGGTCACAGAGAGACTGGGCTGTCCTACGTCCCGGAGAAGGACAGTCATGGATGGGTCCCAAACTCACAGGCATGTGTGACCCTTTGCTGTGGATCAAAAGTCCCTAACTCCAAATCAAAGCAGAGATTTATGTGAAATGAGAGGAAAAGAAGATGGGAAACACCCAGATTTTGTGTCAACCACTTTCTCCGGGCCTCGGGTTCATCTGTAGCGTGAGGAGGTCATATGACACAGGGGAGGTATACTGAATCAAGGGGTGCTACTTTAATGAACTTACAAGTAAAGCCTTTTAAAGGTCCAGGAGCAGGGCCACCCTGGGTGGTTCAGTCGGTTGAGCGTCTGCCTTTGGCTCAAGTCATGATCTCAGGGCCCTGGGATCAAGCCCCATATCGGGCTCCCTGTTCAGTAGGGAGTTTGCTTCTCCCTCTGCCTCTGCCCCTTCCCTCCTACTCATGCTTCTCTCTCTCTCTCCTCAATAAATAAATAAATAAATAAATAAATAAATAAATAAATAAGTCTTAAAAAAAAAAAAGTCCAGAAGCAGAGTAGGGCGTCTGGGGCCCAACACACCAGAATTCGGGACACGTGGTCACAGGTCTCCAGATTCCCCATGACATTGACACAGGACGCTGTCTACCAGATGAGTCCAAGTCAACCCCACAGAAAAGGTACCAAATCAGACATCGGGAGGGAGAGGAGTCATGGGGATTCAGCTCCCTGCCATAAGAAGATATGCAGGCTCTGCTATGTCCCTCCGGAGGTTTATCCAGAAGTTCTACCCACCTGGTACCATCCTCAGTGGCTTAACCAGGACCATGCCCTGACTCCTCATCAATTTCTGCCACATTCTTTCAGCTCGGGGACAACTGTCCCAGTTCCTGGGCCCTGCCTTACACAGGGAGCTGCTCAGACTCTCTAGCAGCGTGTGTCCTACCTGGGCCCCAGGAAAGACTCAGGTGTCTCTCTCCTCTGCCTCTTGAGCATCTTCCAACCAAGCTGGGGCAGCTGGTAGGGACAAAGTAGGCTTCAGATGATCAGTCCCGAAAGTTTCACAGAGTCGGCATGTTTTCAGAAGGAACACAGAACGCAGAAAGCTCCAGTGGAGTCTACCTAGGAGGTGAGCGGAAGAACAAGTTGTCAAGGGCACCCACTCACCTCTGGCAACTGCACCTGACCCCAGGGCTCTCTCAGGAGCACACTGTCCAAATTCCTTCTACTCTTCTAGCTTGATGAAATATTTTAGAGTGAAAAAGGACAAAGAAATTCTACAGCCATGGGTTCATCTGAACTCTAGTCAGTTGCAAGAGACATGTCTCCTATAAGAAAGTTCTTATTATGCCAGTGGGGCTAACCAGGCATGCCTGTGCCCAATTTAATTCCAACCCCTCAAAACATCACCCCCCTGCCAGCCACTCTCCATGACACTCCCTCCTCTACCCACGTGCTCCTCCACCCTTAGCCAACTTGAGCCTGGGACCAGCCGCTAGACCCACATGGTGAGAGGCGGGTCTCACTGTTCCCCAGGAAGGAGAGAAAGAAAAGATGTTCGCACACTGCCAAGGCTTCTGTTGTAGAATGTTGTGGCAGGCGAGGCTGGGGCTCCTTTATATCCTTAATCATGTTCCATTTCCAGCTGACACAACTCAACACTTTATGACACAGCGCCACTTAATAAGACTCACTATCAACCTAGGAAGGGGGATGATGAAGCTGGGGGAGGGAGTGATGAGGAAAGAGGCTGAATGAAGAGAATGAAAACGATGGGACTTTTTTGAAAAACCAGAAAGTCTGTTGTCAGTTTAGATTATAGTCTGAGCAACCAGGGCAGGTCCTTAGGGGCTGGAAGCATCTCCCAAGCAGAGCAGGAGCTTCTGTACAGAGGTACTGAGCTCAAAGAAGCCAAATCCTTTCCTAAGAAAAGGGAATAGGTGTGGGCGTAGGGGCAGGGTGGCATTTATCTTGGCTTCCCAGAGCAAGAGAGACTGAGGAAGGGAGCAGTTCCTATGTGACATTCTGGACCTGGATGGCTACCCAAACTTCTCGCCAACTAACCAGTCATTCCATCAAGGAGCACATCCTTCTCATCTTTATGAAACCGTACACACCAAACAGTTGCTGGCCTCACGCCTGGCAGCCCAGAAAGACTTGTTGATCTGATAGAAAACATGGTTCCTACCCTAGAGATGGTCTTAGCTGCCTTGAAGAGACAGAAATATCGAGTACAAAAGAGACTTAGACACCAGATCATGAGATCTTCTCATTTCACCCACTGGAAAGGTGGATACAAAGATGTGAAAGGCAAACAACGTCATAATTCTAAGGGACTCAGCCAGGCCCCAAATCTGGGGCCAAGTCCTCACGGCACTGATCCTTCAGCAATATCTCACTGCCTCTGTGGAATGAGGATGTGTCTGCAAATGAGTTCAGAGGCATCCATTGGCCCATAGTCCATCCATCCATCCCTCCCTCACTTTTATGATACAAGGCTGGGTGTGTGCACAGGGTAGTGGGAGGCAGGAGCATAAGAATGTGCATCATACCACATCCTGCCCAGGTCCCTGCTCCCCTGATTCCCAAGAGAGGAAGGTATGCAGACATAAAGATTACGTCCCAGCCCAATATGCTGAGAGTTAGAGTAGGTGCACAGAGCTATACAGCATAACGTAGCGTACAGAGCAGATCACTGGGATGGGGGTGGAGGAATTTGGGAGGACTTAACTAAAAAAAAAAAAAAAAAGGTCCAATTTGAATCTCTCTAATAAAGAATGGGTGGTAGCCAATCACAGGAGGACAGGAAGGTATTCTAGACAGAGAGAGCCCCAAAATGCCCCCACCCCCTGAACTCTGAACCTTTGGCTTCAGAGGTACTATTCTGTTCTGGCTCTTCCCCTGCCCCTCAGAGTACTCCTCGGAGTCTCTCTCAGGGGCAATCTCATAGTCATCCCACAACTGGAAAGCGTCTATCGGATCTGGCAACGACGTGGCTATTGCAACCCAACAACTAGATCCCATCTACATGCCATTTTCCTCTCGTCGCACCACATCTCATGCCTACTTAACACTTATCACCACTGTCATGTCGCATTTATTTTTGTCACCTGCCCTGCTAGACTTAAGTAAGGTCCTAAAGACAGGAACTGCTTGGCTGTATGCCCAGCATGTGGTGTGTGTGTGTGTGTATGGTGCCCAGCAGGGGGTCAGTCCGTATCGTCCACCGGGAGCATGCATACACAGTGGGAGCAGAAACACATCCTCACAGACCAGAGGGCAAACGGAATAAGAACCAACAGACAACAGACATTGATCACTCTTTCAACAAAATGTATGGTGAAAGGGAAGAGAGTGCAGAGAGGAGGAGAGATGCAGGATTTAGAGAGGGCTTAGGAGGGAAATTTTCTCCAACTGGGTTCCCAGAAGTGAGGAGCAGAGGGTCCTCAACTACTCCCCATGGGGCCCAGGGCACATCCTCCCAGACCTCCAAATACCACCTGTTCCAAGATCTCTGTTCCTCTTTCCACCCTAGGAAACCCTCCCCATGACCTGCCTCACCCCATTCCCTGCATAGAATCACCCAAGCCCAAGCCCCTCTGGTGTCAGCCCAGATACATAGCCTCTTCCCTGTGGTACTCTCGGCTGCCCCTCTGAGCAGGTGCCCTGGCACACAGTCCTTCAAATCTCCTTTGAGGGGAGGGGAGGGTTTCTGATCTAAGTCACCAGGAGCAAAGCTGAAGGCTCTCAAGAGGCCAGAGGCTCTGCGCCCTGAAAGCATGGACATCTCAGAACTAGGGGTTACCCCTTCCCCCGACCAGCCCCACTGGCTCCTCCCCCTTCACTATCACAAACTGCTCTGTGAACCCGGGGAGCTGGATCTGCAGCAGCAGCCTGGCTCCTCCCGGCCTGCTCTGCCACACAGGCTGAACTGTCAGCCCCTCCATCCGGCTGCCGCTCCCCTGCGTGACCAGGGCTGCTCGCCAAGACCACACATCCAGCACCTCTTCCCTCCTCCTGCCTGGAAGAAAACAATGGATTCTCGGCTGGAGAGTGTGGGAACCATGGTGATTGGCCATAACGAAGCCACAGAAAAAGAGAGGAACTGGTGAGGCCCACAGAGAAAGAGATCTTACAGCACGGAGCCTCGTCCCTTCTGCCTGGATCCGCAGAACGGCCCCACCAGCAGAAAGTATGACAAATCCCAGCCCGATGCTATTCTGAAGGCAGAGCCACCACTATGGAAAATTCTGGTGACCTCATGCAAATCGATAGAAGGGTTTAGCAATTCTTTTTCTTTCCTCAATGATTTGTTGGAAAACTTGGCTTGTAAATGTTCATAAGGGGATGCTATTATCTTGGAGGTGAGCGCCGTGTAATGCATTAGAGCATAAACGCCAGAGACCATTCTAGATCAAATTCTCCATCTGATGGAGGGCAAGTTCCTGAGGCTCTCCGCCCCCAGATTTCTCATGCACATAACGAGGGTCATGATAGCATCTCACAGAGCTGTTGAGAGGGTCAGAAACAACATAGGGGAAGCACCCCACACTGCGCCTGGCGCACGGTAGGCATTCGGCACATGGGACTGGATTATCAGGACCGAGTCCAGAGGAGCAGGCCCGGACACCAGCCCAGGGTGTCCCTGCCCCGATCTGGCTGCATGCTGAGGGGGGCGGTGCTTGCATGTGGCCTGGGGGTCAGGGCCAGGAGCCAGGCCGAGGATGGCAGAGGAGGGAGGGCACGTCCCTCGAGCCCACCCTCCTCCCGCTCACACCACGACGGCAATTGGCTTCTCCTCTTCCCTAACCTGTTTCCATGGTTCCCATCCAGCCTGCCTGTAAAATCTGTCACACTTTTAGCATAATGTGCAGCGAGCACCACAGCAAATAGTTCTGTGTCGGCAGCAGGGGCCAGGCCAGGCCCTTCCTCCTGTTTGACGGGGAGGTTTCTGGCCCTGGGCTGGGGGGGCCGGGCTGGGCACTGGAAGCACGCATCTCCTTTGAGCGCTCCACTCTGTCCAAATTACCTGTGCTCGCCAGGTCCCTCTCGCAGGTGGACCCATTAGCAGCATCGCGTGCACACCTGTCAGCTCTCTAATTACACCCTTCCGTGCAAAGCTGGCTGGGGGAGTTCCCCGCTTTCTGCTGGGGATCTTGCTCCATGCTGTTGTCAGGAAAGGCACAGTGCAACCTGCCTGGTCTGGGGGTAGCTGCTGCCCCTGTTTGGCTGGTTTATTATTTGTCTTCTTGCCTTTGGTTTCACGGTTTTTTGTTTTGTTTTTTGTTGTTGTTGTTTTTATGAGAAGCGGCTTCTTAAGGAAGACCAAAACCAACATCAAGTAAAAGAACACAGACAGGAAGCAAGGAAGCGTGACTTTAACACCCTCTTTCATCATTTATTTGCTGAGTTATCATGAGCACGTCCTATAGCCTTCTCTGGGTCTCCAGAATGGGGATGACAATAGCACCTACCCCTACAGAGTTGTGACAATCAAGTAAGACCACGTATGAGGAAGTCTTTCTTCACCACAAAGCAATGAATCCGTGTGCATTATTCTTGTGAAACCATGGATTTTGGAGCTGAGTACGCAGTGAACTTGTTGAATGACTCCGGATAAATCACTTAACCTCTTTTGAGTCTCTGTTTCCTTATCTGCAGAACAAGATTAATAATCTATACCCTGTCTTAGAGAATCGCCAGGACCAACAAAGATTAAAGACATGAAGTGACTTTGAAAATCATAAAGAACTCCATATCTGCGAGGTGGTGGTGTCCCTGAAAGCAGGCTTGCAAGTGAGAATGGGAAAGTCACAAGGCTCTGGAGATTTCACCAGCCCCATGCTTTGGGCACGTACCACGGAGTCTGGGATTGGGTACCAGGAGGTGGGGGACAGGCGAGCCCCAGAGAGGGTCCCAGCAGGCCGTGATTATAGCATGTTATATCAAAATTTGCAGTTGCCACATTCCAGACATGGTACCACGTGGTTCACGTATCTGATCTCACTTAAGTCCCCTATTTGCCACAAAAGGCAGGACTATCAGAGCTCCCAGCCCATAGATAAGAAACTGAGGCTCACATACCGCACCTAATTAGCGACAGAGCTGGGACTCTAAACCCAGTTCTACCTGCTACAAAAGCTAAATAATAAGAACAGCTGCTAAGAGTCCTGGAGTGCCTGTCGTGTGCTAGGCGTGCTCCAATGCTTTGCATGCATTCACCCATTTCCTTCTCACTTGTGATGGAGGTATCTTATTGTCCCCTTTTCACAGATGGGAAAATCCAGGCACAGAGAGCCAGGTAACTGTGTAACTTTCTCAGGATTTCACAGCTAGTAAGACCACCACACTCTTTACAGCAACCTTGAATCATGGGCATCCCTGATGTGCAAAAAGCCTAGTTGGGGAGGAGCAGAAGCCAAGGGCTCTGATTGCTCAGATCCTTCACCCCAAAAGGGAAACAGCTCCTTACTTGGGATCTAACACTGAAGCTGTGCCCTACCTCTCCCCTGCACAGATGAGGGTATGTGCTTAACAAATCATCCTTCTTGGTCATACTACTAACACTACCACCAATTTGCGAGTGATCATTTAGAGTTAACAAAATAACTTTCTTCTTCATTACCTTGTTTTATTTGCAAATGGTGATGTGGACCTGTGGGTGACAGAGCTACAGGCTAACATGGAAATAGCTTAGGTATGGAGGTGGGGGTGGGGGGAGGCATTTAGTGAATTATCTTGTGTTCTGTGTCATGTGATCCCCTGCAACAGCCCCATCGAACTCATGAGAAATCTGGGGTTCAGAGAGATTAACTAAATAACTGGCCCTAAGTCACCTGGCTAGTAAGAGGCAAAAAGCTAAGATTTGATCAGACAAGAGTACATTCCACTAAAGCCTGAGACACACCACGGAAAGCACCTCTGAGAGCTCTTAGGACACTCACCCCAGTAGATGGAGGGGTGATAGCCCCGGGACAAAGCACAAGGATGGGAGCTGGTACCAAATGCCAGGGGAGGCACAGAAATCCTTAGCAGAACATATAATATCACTCAGAGCAGAGAAGCTACAAATCATTGACACCCTCTCTAGGGTAGCATCCCCTCCACTAATGTATGTGTACATGTGCACATACAGCACACACACGTGCACACCCCTGCTCCTCCGCAGCCCAGACAGAGAGCATACACCCCACATGACTCCAAGGGCCCAGGACCTGCTAGCGCCCTCACTGGGATGTTGCCACCAGAAGCATCGATCACTGGCTCAGCCCTCATCCTCCCTGACAGCAGGGCAACACTCTCCACTCACCTCCAACGGGCCTGTCTCTCTCAATGGACTCTGCAGGACAGATACAGAAAGTGAAGTCCAGAGCAAGGTCTGTCCTGCATCAGGATTCCTACTTTCTAAAGAAAACATTTTTTTAATGCAAAAAAGAGGGCCATGGAAAGCACTGCCCAGAAGAAAAAGCACTCCCTTCCTAGGCCAGCCGTTGTCCAGCCCTATCCCACCTGTCATCAGGGATGCACCCAGCCCCATTACTGGCCAGCAGCATAAATAAGAGCTGTGCATTTGGAATCTGGAGAGCTGGATTCAAGTCTCGACTTTGCTGTGTGTCCTTGAGCAGTTTACCTCTTCTCTCTGAGCTTCTTTCACTCCTCTGCAAAATCAAGAGGTTGGCCTAAAAGCGGGCTTGGGCTATACGAGTCTGTACTCACAGTCTCCACCGGAACAGTGCATTCCCCACTGCCCTTAGTGGAGTGCGATGGAGCAGTCAGTGATGACTAGAAAAGTCTAGCCCTTCCCTGGAAGCTGGGGATCTGAGGTCTTAGGAACCCCATAACTCCTATCTCTCAGCTCAGGTAAGGGTGTCAGCTAGCTGCCATCCTGACTCATGATAAATCCTGCTCCTGACAGAGTGTCTGGCTCAGAAAGGGTGTTCTGATAAGGGTTGCTAAATAGAGGGATGAGTAAAGGAATAAGCATCTTTGGCTTTCTGTCCCCTACCCTCCATTATCTTCTGGTCTACCCCAAGGTGACTACCTCCCAGAGTTCACTTCAGGACCCCCCTGGCCCTATGACCTGCACTCGGTTGATGGTTTGCCCGCAGTGCTGTGGCCCCCGCCTTGTCCATGCCCTGATGGATAACTGCCCTCCATGCAATGAGTAACCCTTTATCTGACAGGTAATTAGCTATGGAGAAAGCCAATTAAAACAGAGCCCATATTAATAAGAGGGTCCGGGTGTGTATTTGACTACAGATGCACAATGAATTACTTTAATTTGCAAAGAAAAGTCTCCTGGCCTGGAGAGCTTGTTTTGCTACCAGAGAAACGGATCCCTCTAGAAGATGAGCCCCTACACAGCAAGGATGCTCAGTGGGCGAGAGAAGCTCAGGATGCAAGTGTCCAATCCTCTGCTTTAATGGACGTATTAGTTCAACATCTGTCCAGCAGCCTGGGTGTCAGCATCCCTCCTCCTGTGACACCTGTGGCAGCGACAGGGCAGCTGCCCAAGCAGCCTCTGCACCAATCGTAGAAAGAGGGGCCCCTGGCTGCCATTAATACCTATTTATTTCTGTGGGCAGCAGCCTAAGGAGAGGAAGTAAGCCCTGGGACTATGTTACCTGGAGATCAGGAGATGCCTGGGGATTAAATTCTGTGCCTTGTGCTGAAAGTATACCCCCTTGGCTGGACAGTCCAGGGTGTCTGAGGGCTCAGCTAAGAAGCCACCTCCTCTGGAAAGCTTCCCTTTAGCTGCCTAAGGCCTTGGTAAGGCACCCAAAGCACTTTTCCAATTTATTAAGGCAGCTAGAGGTGGGACGCATGCCAAAATATCTGGATTCAGATCCCTGTTCCGTATAACTTTGGGCAAGTTGCATAACCTCTCAGTGCCTGCCTGTTCTCATCTATAAAATGGGCTGACAAGCGGCCTCCTCACATAGTTGCCGTGAAAATGAAAATTAGCACGGGTACGGGCAAGTGCGTCTCATCGCCATCACCCTCCTTTCCTGCTCCTTTATCAATATTCCTCTGGGCACGTGCCAGTTCTGAGAACGCCGAAGCCGTGCACATCTCTGTCGTCGCTGCGTAAACACTTGGTGACAAAGGAGGGTCTGGGGCGATGCGCTTCCTCCACGCCGGACTCCAGACTAGCTTTTGGAAGCTCACACCCCGAAGGACAGAATGACCTGTCCCTTAGCATGACTCTCCCTCCCTACCTCCCTTCCTGGGATGGCGGTTCCTTCCCTCCCACGCAGGTTATATTTGGTGCAATAAAGCAAAGCCAGGATGAGAATGAGAGAGAATAAACAGCCGAGCGAATTGGGCTAGGAGATCCCAGCCTCCCTGGGGGTGCTGGGGCCTCTGGGGAGGGAGGCAGTCGCATCAGCCCCTCAGGTGGGGAACCGGGAGGTGCTGGCGACAATAAATGCCGATTACCCCTGGGGCTGGTGGTTACAGCGCCACGGGAACCCACCCCCTGAAGCGCCTGATTGCTTAAGCATCTCTTTGCAAAATGTTTATTTTATTTATTTTTTTTCCCATGAATGTTTAATCAGGTGCCTTGACAAGGCGCACAGCAGCCCTCTCCAGAGAGCACCCGGAGGTGGCGTGATCAGTGTTGTTTTTCACGGAGGGTGGCGGAGTGGGGCCACCGCCCTGGGCCCTCTGCCTCACTGACACCCCCCCCCCACCCCCCCCCCCCCCCCCCGTCACACCTACAGGGCACGCCCCTCCCAGGCCACGCCCAGCCCAGGGCACCCAGCTCCCCAGCTGGCAGCAGAGTCCAGGTGCGGCCACAGTGACCCATGCACCCCAACTGGTAGTGATTGGGGTCCCCATGCCCCCCAGGCTGCGGCCTGCAGAATCTGACCTCCCTGCTCATTCATCCTCCTTCCTGGCTTCCCTTCAGTTCTTTCTTCACAGGCCTCCGACCTCTCCTCCCCGACCCCATTTCTAGCAGAATGTGCTCCCCAGGTGACTCGCCCTTTGGATAGCCTTCACCCCAGAGGGTGGCATGTGTCATCGGGGGATGCTAGGCTGTAGGGGGCAGCCAACTCTCCCCCTCCCGCCTCGGTTCCCCACTGGCTCTGAGCCCTGCTTCTGGCGGCTCCTGGATTCCTCCCCCTTCCTTATCCCCGGCCTCCTGGGATTATGGGGAAAGCCATTACCTCAGGATTAAGCTTCAGCTTGATTCTCGTCAAAGACTCTGGTCACCGAGTATTTGCTTAACACCAGACCTTTCAGGCCCCATCAAATTTAACAAGGCCTGACAGATTTGGGATTAAACAGAGAAACCCAGACAAATCCATACTTTCATAGGAGCCCCCAGTGACCGCAGCAGGACCAGCAGGATGCTCGAAAACGGATACCCTCAAGTGGGGGTGACAGTGGCAGGGGTCCTGCCCAGCTGGGCACCGCTCACTCTGCTCAGCCACCCTCACAGACCTGGCCGCAGCCCTGACTCAGGACAGGGAACGCCGAGGGGGACAGCTTGAAGGATGGAACAACAGGGACAGAAGGGAGGACCTCGCTCCTCTGAGTTCCTGCTCAGCCTATCCCCACCTGGGCCCTGCACCTGCTCAGAGCCACTCCGGTCTCCGAGGCCTCCCTCTGGGCCTCGATGGCTGTCCCCGCCCCCCATGCCTCCAGCTGCACCTGCCCACCGGCCCCCTCCCACCCGAATCTGGAGTCTCAGTCAAGCCAGCCGCAGACGGGCGCCGCCCCCAGCCCTCCGCGCAGACCCAGCACAACCCTGCCCCTTGATTCCAAAGCTCATTTTGTCACACACGTAATTGGACAGACAGCATGATGATGCGGAAGAGCACAGGGGCCACGGAGCGTTTCCAAATCCAACAGCCCAGTCGTGGGGCTCTGGGAACGCTTTAGAGCCTCAGTTTCTTGGTCACTAACCCGGGAGCTGACAGGTGCTCCCTTCCTCGGGGAGCGGTTGGGCACAGGGGCTGCGTCCGAGCAGTAGATGCCACTCTCCCCGGGGAGAGTCGTGCAAAGGACATCCTCCTGCCTTCTTTTCTTCTCTCTTGCCTATTTGGTTATGCAAGTGGACTAATTAAAAAATAATAACAAAACGCCTCCGCCTCTTGCTTCCTCATTAGTGCTCCTACAAGAAGCAAGCACAGCGCACCTTTCCCCCTCCTGTGTTCTAAAAGGTGCAGAGTTGGATGAAAATTATACACCCCCCGACACCGGAGAAGTAGCGGTTGTTGCGTTTCTTTGAGGCCTGTTGCCTGATTTCTCTCAGGCTCTCTGCCCAGTTCCTTTTGGCCCTGCCTGACTGCTAATTTGCCCGCCTCCAAGCGCCTGGCTTAGGCTCAAACTTCATCTTTAGAAGCAAGGGGGAGACGAGGGGGTGGCGGCGGGCTTACGGAGGCTTCACTTTAACTTTTATTATAGATACAAAGAAAAACAATGGCTTGTGTTTACTGAAAATTAATTTTTTGGAAATTACTTTGTCATTTGTTTTACTCTTCTTAATTAAAATTTACTCGGTGAAGAGAACACCCCATAAATTAACTCAAATGCAACAGCAAATTAATTAGCATTTAGTTACTAGACATTACTCACAGGCCGGACAAATTGTTTTCAGGCTGTCGTCTGCATTTGGCATCCGGGGCGCAGGCAGGGCTGGCAGGGCGCCGTCAGCTGTTTTCGCCGGTGCTCTCTGGGCTTTGCTGGGATCCCTCTGTCACCTGCCCTTCCAGGTGCTCTGGTCACTGTGGGAGCAAGGTCCCTCTGAGCACAGGTCTGGGCAAGCCCTTTACATCTTCATCTGGGGAACACTCATTCCCTCCCTGGAAACAATCGGGAAGAAAGGTGGCATCAGGAAAGTGAGGCTGTGTTGCAACAGTCTTGCCCGGACACTGGAGGATGACAGGGTGACCTCAGGGAGGCCCCTTTTGGCCACAGAGATCCTCGATTCTATGACATGCAGGCTGATGAAACCACTGCCAAGTCTTCTCTATCCTTAAGCTGTATGAGGATTCCTTCATTCCTTCATCAGGCCCACATGTTGGACCTAAGGAAAAGCTCCCCGAAGGAAAGACCTGGAAGGCACAGGGGAAATTCATACAAGAAACAAGCTAGAGTGACTGGTTTCTGCTGACAAACTATTCTTACTTCTTGCAAAAGAGGATGAGAGGCTTAGAACAAGGTGGTGAAGGACCCACGCAAGCTGCCTGGGTTGGAATCCAGCTCAGCTTGCTGCTGTGTGACCTTGGGCAAGTTAGTTAATCTCTCTCAACTTTGGTTTCCTTGGATCCTAATAATCTCTATCTTTGAGGGCCGCCAGGAAAAATAAACAAGAGAGAATATATAAAGCCTAAAAATGGGCCTGGCACACAGCAAAGGCTTGGGCAGCACCAGCAGTTCTGTGAGGGTGGCTGGGTGTGCAGCCCCTAGGACCAGATGTGTGGGCTTGGAACCCAAACAGGCTGCTTACCAAGAAACCAAATGTATCCGTGCCTCAATTTCCACATCTGCATGATGGCGACGACAGGAGGCTCTTGTTTTAAAAAATAAATTATTTAATACTTGAAAGTGCTTAGAACAGCACAATAGTGTCTATCATATAATAAATGATCAATAAATGGTTGCTGATATTTCATCAATACCCTTTTTAACATTGTGACCAAGTCAGGGGCATGGAGCCATGAGCTCATAAGGGGGTCAGTTCCCCCATAGTCATCTGAAGGAAACCAAGCGGCCAGTGCAGAGGCGGGCTCTTCCTGAGAGAGACTTATCTCTACGCTGCACCAGGCCCTGCAAATGAACAAACGAGTCAGCCCAGCCGGGCCAGCCAACAGTAGAAACACCACTAATGCAGCCTGATTCCCTCCTATCTATGCAGAGTGGCAGCCCCATAAATAGTCCCCCTTGCTGACAAACAGGAGGGAGGGCCAGAAGTGGGCACTCGCTGATAAACAATGATGTATGGCAGGCTTCTGCAGCAAAACCACTGTGCTTCTAGGGATTGGAGCTCTCCAGGGGAGGAAGGTGGACGTGGGAGTGACCCGCAGCTGCGATCAGAAGAAGGGTCATTACAAGAAGGCCTCTGATCCCCCGTGTCCTCTCCTTCCCCTACCATGGCCCTGTCATCCCCCACGAGAGAAGCGCTGCAGAGGTGGTCTACTGGCAGTTCCAACAGCCAGACACCAGGGACAGGGGCAGGGCAGCCAGGGGAACAGCAGGCAGGCCAGCCCCTCCTCGGTGGCCAGAACACTGCTAGGACAGAGCTCTCTGGAGAAGCAGCTTTGCTGAGCACTGTGTTAAGAGCACGTACCCTGAGCCAGCTGAGCCGGTTCAAATCCCTGTCCCACCCACTAGCCTCCTACATAGCCCAGAGCAAGTTAGTAAATCTTCCATGCCTCAGTTTCCCCAGATGTAAAATAGAGATCATTATAGTACCAAGTCACAGGACTGTGAGAATTACAGGAATCAACACATATTCAGTGCTTACTTAGCCCAACGCTTGGAACAGAAGCAGCACAGCGTATCTGCTACTATTAAATAATTTCTTCCATAGAACATGTGCCATCCTCTCACCTAGCACATTTTTATGGAGCACTTATTATGTGGAGGACATTGTATTTGGTGCTGGGAGTAGGAGAACAAGTGAGAAATATAGCCCTGGCACCCCAGCAAGAGTTGTCTGTTACAAAGTGAGGTGCATCTGGCATTTTCTTGTAAATGGTGGTGTTTCATCAAATCTCACGTTGTCTGTCACTTATTTCACTCGATGAACACTTATGGAGCACCTACGCTGTGCCAGATACTGTGAGAGGCACCGGGGACATATGCGGCCACCCAGAAATAGCCCCCACCTTCAGAGCAGTTTAACAATAATCACAATAAGGCAGTCTGTGGCTGATGCTACGCAGCATCCATCACCCACTTTCTTCCTGCTCGAGCCTCAGCATGATCCATACCATCCCTCTGGCAATCTCCAGAGCCTGATTGGTTGGAGGATCCCTGCCTCTGATTGTTTGAGGAATGGGTGAATGAATCAACTCCTATAGAATGAGATGTAAGAGGAAGGTGCTGAAGGTCTGGGGAAAAGCTTCCTTTCCCTCTCCCACCAACAGTGTCAAGATTCCTTTTTATCCACGTTCTCGCCAATGCTTGCTGCTTCTTGTGGTTTTGATTTTAGCCATTGTGACAGGTGTGAGGTGAAATCTCATTGTAGTTTTGATTTGCATTTCCCTGATGGTAAGGGATGATGAGCATCTTTTCATGTGTCTATTGGCCATCTGTATGTCTTTGTTGGAAAAATGTCTATTCAGGTCTTTGGGCCATTTTTAAATTGGATTTTTTGGAGTGTTGGGTTGTATAAGTTCTTTATATATTTTAGATATTAAGTCCTATTGGATACATCATTTGCAAATACCCTCTTCCGTTCAGCAGATTGCCTTGTCGTTTATTGATGGCTTCCTATGGCTGTGCAAAACATTTTATTTTGGTGTGGTCTCAATAGTTTACGTTTTGCTTTTGTTTCACTTACCTGAGGAGAAATATCCAGAAAAATGTTAAGGCTTGTGTCAAAGAGATAACTGCCTACGTTTTCTTCTAAGAGTTATATAGTTTCAGGTGTTACATGTAGGTCTTTGATCCACTTCAATTTTTTTTTGGGGGGGGGATGATGTGAGAAAGTGGTCCAGTTTCATTCTTCTGAATATAGCTGTCCAGTTTTCCCAACACCATTTGTTGAAGAAACTGTCTCCATTGTGTATACCTGCCTCTTTTGTCATAGACTAGTTTATCATATAGTTGTGGGTTTGCTTCTACACTATCCTGTTCTATTGATCTACGTATCTATTTTTGTGCATGTACCATACTGTTTTGATTACTACAGCCTTGTAGTACATCTTGAAATCTAGGATTATGATACCTCCAGCTCTGTTCTTATTCTCAAGATTCTTTTGGCTATTCTGAGTCTTTTTGTGGTTCCACACAAATTTTAGGATTATTTATTCTAGTTCTATGAAAAGTGTTGGTATTCTGATAGGGATTGCTCTGAATTTGTAGATTGCAAATTGTAATATGGACATTTTAACAGTATTACTTTTTCCACTCCATGAGCATTGGCTGTCTTTTGTTTGTGTCATCTTCAATAAATTCCATAGTGTTTTACAGTTTTCAAAGTACAGATCTTTTACCTCAAGTTTATTCCGAGGTATTTTATCCTTTTTGATACAATTGTAAATGGAATTGTTTTCCTAATTTTCCTTTCTCCTAAAATTTGTGTATAGAAATGCAACCTATTTCTGCACACTAATTTTGTATTGTGCAACATTACTGAACGCGTTTATTACTTCCAATAGTTTTTTGGTGGAGTCTTTAGTGTTTTCTATGGGTAATATTATATCATCTGTAAATAATGACAGTTTTACTCTTTACCACTTTGGATGACTTTTCTTTTTCTTGTCTGATTGCTGTGGCTAGGACTTCCAGTACTGTATTGAATAAAAGTGGCAACAGCAGGCATTCCTGTCTTGGCTTTGATCTTAAAGGCAAAGCCCTCAGGTTTTTACCACTGAGTATGATGTTAGCTGTGGGTTTTTCCAAATGTACTCTTTATTATGTTAAGGTATGTCCCTTCTAAACCACTTTGTTGAAAGTTTTTTTTTTATCATGAACTGCTGTTAAATTTCGTCAAATGCTTTTTCTCCATCTACTGAAATAATCGTATGGTTTTTATCCCTTCTCCTCTTAATGTGGTGTATTACACTGATTGATTTGTGAATATTGAATCATCCTTGCATACGCAGAATAAATCCCACTTGATCTTGGTGAATGATCCTTTTAACGTATTATTAAATGCGGTTTGTTAATATTTTGTTGAGGATTTTTACATCTATGTTCATCAGAGATATTGGCTTGTAGTTTTTTTTCTTCTTTGAAGTCTCTGTGTGGTTTTGGTATCAGGGTAAAGCTGGCCTCACAGAATGTATTTGGAAGCTCCCCTTCCTCTTCTGTTTTTGTTTTTTTTTTTTTGGAATAGTTTGAGAGGAATAGTTATTAACTGTTTTTTAAATGTTTGGTAGAATTCACTGTGAATCCATCTGGTCTTGGACTTTAGTTTGTAGGGAGTTTTTTTATTATCATTATTACTGATTCAATTTTCTTTATAGAAATTGGTCTGTTCAGATTTTCTATTTATTCCTGATTCAGTTTTGGAAGACTGTATGTTTAATTTGTCCAATTTGCCGGCATATAATTTTTCATACTATTCTCTTATAATCTCTTGTATTTCTATAGTGTCAATTTCTGATTTTATTTATTTGGATCCTCTCCCTTTTCTTCTTGATGAATCAAGCTAAAAGTTTATCAATTTTGTTTACCTTTTCAAAGCATCAGCTCTTGGTTTCATTGATCTGTTCTATTTTTGTTTTTACTTTTTTAAAATTTCTACTCTGATCTTTATTAGTTACTTCCTTTTACTAATTTTGGGCTTTGTTCTTTTTCCATTCCTTTAGCTTTAAGGTTAGAATGTTTGAGACTTTTCCTGTTTCTATATTGCTATAGGTCTATATTGCTCTATAGATCTATATTGGTCTATATTGCTATAAATTTCTCAAATAGAACTGCTTTCATTGGGTCCTAGAGGTTTTGTACCACTAGGTACAAATAAAAGGTACCAGGCAAATAAAAGTTCATCATCATGAAACCAGCTTAATAATGTTAACGGGACTTCTTTAGGTGTAAAGTAAAAGGCCATAATTAGAAGTAAGAAAATTATGAGTAAAAAGATGTAAAATATGGCAACATATATATAAAATGTGGAGATGAGAGTAAGAAAGAAGTTCTTTTAGTTCGTGTTGAACTTAAGTAACCATCAACTTCATACAGATTGCGGTATGCCTAGGATATTTCATACGAGCCTCACAATTACCACTAACACAAAACCTATAATAGATACAAAAGAAGAAAAGAAGCCAAGTATGATGCTAAAGACAGTCATCAGGAGAGCAGAGTGTTTTCACTTTCATTTGTCTCCACAGTTTTTTTTTTTCTTTTAACTTCCTCTCCTTTTGCTTCATTGACTCATTGGTTGTTTAGTAACATGTTATTTAACATCCACATGTTTGTGGATTGTTTTTTTTTTTATTGTTTTTCTTTTCTTTCAGTTTTTTTTTTCTTTCTAAGTGCTTTCTAGTTTCATACCATTGTGGTCAGAAAAGATGAATGATATTATTTCAATCTTCTTAAATTTATTTAGATTTGTTTTGTGGCCTAACATGTGGTCTATCTTAGATAATATTCCATATACACTTGAAAAGAATGTGGTTTTGGTTGTTTTGGGTTAGAATGTTCTGTATATATCTGTTAAGTCTTTCTGGTCTAATATGTTGTTCAAATATATTGTTTTCTTTATTGATTCTATGTCTGGATGATCTTCCACTAATATCAATGGTTCAAATCCCCTACTATTTCTCTCTTTACATTTGTTAATATTTGTTTTATGTATTTAGGTGCTCCAATGTTGGGTGCATAGATATTTATGATTGTTTTTCCATCTTGTTGGATTGATCCCTTTATCATTCTGTAATGTCTCTTACTATAGTCTTTGTTTTCAAGTCCATTTTGTCTAACATAATACTGCTATCCCATTTTTTTCTTCATTTGCTTGGAAAATCTCTTTCTATCCATTCACTTCCATTTACTTGGAATATCACTTTCTATCCATTCACTTTCAGTCTGAGTGTCTGCAGGTCTGAATGAGTCTCTTATAGGCAGCATAGAGATAGAGGGTTGTTTTTTTTTTTTTTCCCCATTCCACCATCCTATGCCTTTTGATTGGAGCATTTAGACCATTTACATTTAAAGTAAGTATTGATAGGTATGTACTTATTGGCATTTTCTTAACTTTTTTCTGGTTGTTTTGTAATTTTCTGTTCCTTTTTTCTTGCTCTCCTGATGACTGTCTTTAGCATCATACTTGGCTTCTTTTCTTCTTTTGTATCTATTATAGGTTTCGTGTTAGTGGTAATTGTGAGGCTCGTATGAAATATCCTAGGCATACCGCAATCTGTATGAAGTTGATGGTTACTTAAGTTCAACATGAACTAAAAGAACTTCTTTCTTACTCTCATCTCCACATTTTATATATATGTTGCCATATTTTACATCTTTTTACTCATAATTTTCTTACTTCTAATTATGGCCTTTTACTTTACACCTAAAGAAGTCCCGTTAACATTTATTAAGCTGGTTTCATGATGATGAACTTTTATTTGCCTGGGAACCTCTTTATTTGTCCTTTAATTCTGAATTTTAACCTTACCAGATAGAGTATTCTTGGTTCTAGGTTTTTTATCCTTTCAGTACCTTGAATATATTATGCCATTCTCTCTTGGCCAGGGTCCTAGGGTACTCCATGCAGAAGTACCCTGGCAGGGTGGCTGGAGCTTAGCAGGGCATGAGCCAGGGAGTCTGAGGTCTTTCCATGCAAGAGGCACTCGGGCAGAACAGCTGTAGCTGAAGTGGGTACAAGCCAGGAGGCCCAAGGGTGCTCAGTGCAAGGGGTACCCTGGTGAATCAGCTGGACCCAAAGTGGTATAGGACTGGAGTGTTCTGGGTACTTTGCACATGTGTCACCTTGGTGAGAGAGCTGGAGCTATGGTGAGTGCTGACCAGGAGTGTCCTGGTGTGTGCCCTCAAGCTGGCTGTGTGCTGAGCCATGGTGGGATGGCTAGGACTGGTGTGATCTAGCTCTCCCACCATTTGGCAGAGTTTAGGGCTGATTCCTTTGTATTCTTGTTGCCCTTTGAAACCAAGGCTTTTTTCTGTGCCCCAGGGCATTCAGAGCTAGTATGACCTATAGCTCAGAGCTCACCTTCTCTGTGGAGGGGTATAAACTGTGGCTCTTGCCAGCCTTGCCGAACTGGAGAGAGTTCCAGCTACTGTCCCGCTACTATTTGGCAAACTGGCTAGTTCCTTTATATTCTATTTGTTCTTTTAAACCTTTGCTTTCTTTTTTTTTTTTTTTTCCTGCACCCAGGGTTATCCCTTTCCTTGTTGTTCACAGCTCAGAGTGGGTTTCCCTTCCTGAAGCCTCCGACTCCCCTGCTGGTCTCTGTGTGGTCTTTTCTTGTGCAGAAGCTATTCAATTTAGATTTGCTCTGTCCTGCAAGAGGTGAATTTAAGGTCTTCCTCCGCCACCATCTTGGACCAAACTTCTCCAGGTTTCTGTTCTCTGCTGCTAAAGCATCCCGTGGAATCACAGGCTAATGGTAATACATCTTACTATTAATAGTTAACATTAAAAAGTGCCTGACATTTCACAGTACACTTTCACATTTATTATTTTATTTGATCTCCAAACCAAACCCGTCAGAAAGCCTTTCTTTTCATCCTCATTTTACAAATGGAGAAGCAAAAGCTTGGGAGTTTTGATGACTCACACAAGGTTGCTCAGTTGGAAAGTGAGGAGCTGGTTTCTGCCCATCAGAACTTGGGCTGGCTAACTCCATCTTCTGTGTTCTCACTCCCATCCAACAGGACTACCATTGCTCCAGCGTTTTTTGGAACATCTCTCCTGGAATTGACTGTAAGTGATTTTAATAAAAAACAGTTCCAGGACAGCCTGGGTGGCTCAGTGGTTTAGCACCGCCTTCGCCCAGGATGTGATCCTGGAGACCTGGGATCGAGTCCCATGTTGGGCTCCCTGCATGGAGCCTGCTTCTCCCACTGCCTGTGTCTCTGCCTCTCTGTGTCTCTCTCTGTCTCTCATGAATAAAATAAATAAAATCTTTAAAAATAAAAAATAAATAAATAACAGCTCCAGAGAGGGGATTCCTACTGTTTCCAGAGGAATTCAGGCATCCACTAGGGGTTTTCTTTCCATAAGGCTTCCATAGATCTCTTTAGAAGTCTGAGACTTTTGGAGCTGTCAAGAAGTCAGACAAAGACTGAAACTTAATCTTTTTTTTTTTTTTTTTTAAGATTTTATTTACTTACTCATGAGAAACACAGAGAGAGAGAGGCAGAGACAGAGGCAGAGGGAGAAGCAGGCTCCATGCAGGGAGCCTGATGTGGGACTCGATCCCAGGACCCCAGGATCATGACCTGGGCTGAAGACAGACGTTCAACCATTGAGCCACCCAGGCCTCCCTGAACCTTAATCTCTTGGGAAGTGGCCTCCATTGACTTGTCCCAGTGGAGAGAAACCGTTTAGTCCACAGACACTGCTAGGTCATTAAAGAAGAAGGGACGATCCATTGTTACCCTTAACAGTGACATTTGTACTATCTCCCAGCACTGTTCTAGAGGGACGTGGTGCCAAGCCCAGGAAAGGAGTGCCATAAAATATGAAAGGAGGAGCCACATGAAAAACCTATTAACAAGCACTGGCTCCAAGAGCAGTAGAGAACAGAGTGAAGCTAGGTGCAGGTAGAGGTAGTTTGGGGCAATAATTTTTCAGATCAGGGCTAGATGAAGGTAGACTAGAAAGAGGCCTACACATATTTGTGGTCAGAGGGGAACAAGTCACAGAGCAAAGACCAAGGGGTGAGTACTGTATCTTATATGATACAGTGCTGTTCTAAATCTGTTAATAGTACCATCTTGATATAATCCACACTAAGTAAACGTTTGTTAGCACACACTTTAGAGTCACTTTGCTATCATTCATCAGTACAGCCATCCATGATTTACTTCAGATGCTGTCAGAGGACTACCATCTCTGCCTTCTGAATCTGTAACAGGGAAAAAACAGCACCCATTCTCCACCATATCAAACCTATTTCAAATTGAAAAGGTTACTTTTAAAAATAGGCTACGGTAATGTACTTGCTGGCACTACACACCTTGTACAAGAAAAGCAGAGGCAAGAAGGGTATGGGGAGTTAGATAACCTTCCTTTACTGACTCTCAAACTGAGTGAAGCTCTATGTTGAGATGATCTCTGACATTTACAGTGGAAATCTGTATGTTCTTGCTATGTAAATAAAATTATTGGTATGAAATGACATTAAAGTTTTGTCAATAAATGAATTCTTCCTAAAAAAAAAAACCTACAAGTAGGTCTGATGGCAAGGAATCCTCAAAGAGTGAAAGATGGGTCCCATGGGCAGCATGGAGTTAAGACCACATGCTGTAGAAGGAGATGGTCCAGCTGATGGCTCTCTGACCACCCTGTTCCTTTGTTCTCATTCTTAAAGGTTCTGTGCACTGATTCTGAAAGTTTTACAAAAGGAATATCAGAGTTGCCCTTGAGCCATTAATCCTGGTTCAAGAGTGGGGTGAGGAGCTGGAGAAGAAGTGATACTCTACTGTTGGAGTTGAAGACTATCCAGGGAACAGAAAAGGAAACAGAAAAAATGACATTCCTTTGGGGAGAGGCACCAGACCCCCAAAATAAGACAAAGTAGGACCACTTGATCAAAAGCTACAGTGTAACAGCACCTGCAGATGCCAAGAGGCTGGCGGGTAGGGAAATGGGCCCCTTTACCTTTTCAAGAATCCTTAAATGGCCCCTAGGGGAACACCACAACCTGGTAACAGTGGGGGTAAGAACAGAAGGGAAGCGTGTGAGGAGCTGTGAGGGCTGAGAGGAGAGGTCAGCAATTTTTTCTGGCTCCTTATGCCCTTCCCCTCTGTACTGCTGTGACCTGGGAGCTTGAGGTTACATACGTGCCTGTCATGGAGTCGAATCTCCATTCTTGGAGCATGGGTTTGAGATTTGCAGTTGGAAGTCTTTGAGAGACAATCACAGAGAATAAAGTGGCTGACCAAGGTGGGAAATAACATATTTTTGTCAGGAATAACCACTTTTTTTGGTAACTGTTGCCATTTCTAGCAATAAAAACCCTGAGACTCAGAAAAAGTCTAATCACACAAGGCCACCCAAGTCTGCTCGTGGAGTTGGTATGATTGGTTGGCAAGCCCAGGCTTTGAATTCAGGTAATGATTCCACCAGTTTGTGTGTCTATAAAGACACAAATATCCATCTCGCAGCATTGTTCTAAGATGACACATGGAAAGGGTTTAGTCCAAAATCAGCCACCTCACCGGCACTGAAGAAATACTAGTTCTCCCCTTCTTCTACCTGAGAGACTTGCCTAAGCGTGGGTCACATTTCACTCTTTCTGTGTAGCTCATACTCTCTCCAGTGCTACAGAATTTCTACATTACAAGCCTGGCTGAGTGTTTGACCTTCTGGAATGAATTCAGTGTGAATAATGTTATTGATGTCAATGAAATAAATCAACATTGTCTTTACTTTTGGTCTTGGCTCATACTTTCCATCATCTGAGAGATATTGAAATTCTTCATGGCATGCTTGGGCTCTTAGCTTCCAGCTCACAGCAGAAATGGCAACAGTGAACAATAACTAGGCACCTACTACCTGGTGCCCAGATTTTAATTTTGTAATACCATTCTCCAATTAAAAAAAAAAAATCAAGGCTCCTTGGAGAAATGACTGATTCTAGAGTTCCTTGCAGGAAATATAGAAGTAGAACCTGGAGCATCTAATTGTACCACAAGGTAAGGAAGTGCTCAAAAAAAATTAAAGAATAGACACAGGAGCCAAACTAAAAGAGTTCTTATTGACCAAAGCTGGAAAAATCTGAGCAACAAAATAAATAATGTAGCATTTTTATAACGAAAATATAAAATAAATCCATGAGTCCTTACTCATGTAAATAAATGATTAAATAAATAAATGAATGGACAAGGTACTAAACTACTTTTTGAAAAAAAAAGTAAAAATAAAAAATAAACTACTTTTTGCATTTAGTCTCATGTAACCCTCCCAGCAGGCCCATGAAGTAAGAACCATAATCTTCATTATGGAGAGCAGGAAACCGAGGCTCAAGGGGTTAATTAACTTTTTCAAGGCTACCCTTTGCCTCCCCCCACCCCTCATGTGTAAGAAACCAGAGTTAATCCTAGCTCCCTCTGGTGCTAATGTCTATGGTCCTTTTCCATACCACACACCAATCCCAAGTTAATATTTTATTTCAAAATATATTATTCGTCTACTTCAAAAAAAATTGGAATAAATGCCAAGACTTCATTGTTTCTCTTCATCACTGAAAAAGCATAGCAAAAGTTGTATAAAAACTTTACTGCTCTTCAGATTCGGTTCCAGAATGAATCTGTCCCTATATCTAATTTTAACTCTTCAGCCATCCTTCTATCTGAATGTGCGAAATCTCTGACTTTTTCAATATTTCCATCGGGCCATTGGACAGCTGCTCCATGTATCACTGTGGACAGCTTGACTTTGGTCTTAAAAATGTGGATGCCTTCACACAGACTTGCTTCTGGCATTACTCCATCTGCATATGACACTTCTCACTTCCCAGGGGTCTCACCTGCAGGCTTATTTGCCGCCATCCAAAATGGGACTTTACATTTTTGCTCTAAACATCAGCCACTCACCTTCATGTCAACACAGAACAACTCGCACTCTGGCCGCTAAAGCTTCTTCTTCAAAGACAGAGTGATCTACTCTATGCTGTATTTCAGTTACAATCAAGGATCCCCATTTTCCACAAACCACTCAAATGTCATCTCAGAGTACTAAATTCATACCACAGTGTGATACTCAAATCTCTTCATATAATAGTAAGACTACTCTACTCTCTAATAAAATACAATGTTAGAGTTGCCCTTTGACTCAGTGATACCACTTTTAATAATCTATCCTGAGGAAATAATTGAAACACAAAGATTTATGTAATGTTCACCACATCTTATATGCAATAACTAAAAATTGGAAACCATCTCAATATCAACAATAAGAAAATGGTTAAATAAATTATAGTGTATAACTACACGAGAATATTATGAAGCCTTTAAAGATCATGTTTTCAAAAAAGATTTAAAGATACAGGAAAACATTTATGATATGGAATTTAATTTTAAAAAGAAAAAGTAAAGAAAACTGCTTTCAAATATACAAAGGGCTGGAGATGGAAGATGGAGTTAACTTATTCTGAGTGGCTGCAGAGGGAGAAAGGGAAATAGTATCCATAAGAAAAGGCTACCAAGAAGCATACGGGGGAGGATTATAATTTTTCTAGTGGTTATAGATGTCCAAAGTGTAAAGGATGTCCTGGGCCAGTCATGCTTTCCCTGATATCAGAGGATTCCAAACTGAGGCAGGGCAACCACCAGATATGGGAAATGGCAAAGGAGCCCCAAACAGAATGTGACATTGGCCCAGAGAACCCATGAGGGTCCTTCCTCCTTTGATAGTATAAGATTGTGCTTGAAGCTTTTGTCTTCTAACCACGTATCTGAGCATGATCAGTGTCAGAGAAGATGAAACAGAAGAGGCATGAAGGGTGAAGGCATGAATTTCCCCAAGTGATAGCAGATGGGTCCTATCTTATTACAGCATGGTTGCCCCTCACTCAGACTACAGGGGTCAGTCTTTGGCCTTCCCAAATCAAGAGATTCTTTTCTCTTCCTTAGATGGCCTGTTTTGCACAGGACAACCCTCACATCCAGTCATTTTCTTCTAATCTACTTGGAGCCTATTGGTATCTTCCTTTTTTAAAGGTTTTGATTTATTTATTTTAGAGAGAGAGGGGTAGAGTGGGGAAGGAAGGAAATAAGCAGAGTCCTCACTGATTGCAGAGCCCAAATCAAGGTTGAATCTTACAGCCCTGAGATCCCTGAGCTGAAATCAAGAGTTGGACTCTTAACCCACCGAGCCACCCAGGCTCCCCCTGTGTGTATCTTTTCAGGATGGAGAGTTTTGGTGTTCATTGAAGTGATACAGAGTTGGAGAGTCAGAGCAGCCTGTGAGGACTTCCGCACCTCCTCAAAATTAGGTTCACTGTGGTGGTATACCTTACTACTTCATTAGCTGCAGATCAGGGTTATATGACATGTGTTTAGTTTATACAGGGACTTTGGAAGAGACTAGATTATAAGGCAGCTGATGACAGACCCCTGGAAAAGGCTGGAGAAGTTCTACTGTAAATACCTAAATAGAGATTTGTGTAAAACAACCTTGAAAGCAGAGTTTTTAAAAGGTCTAAGGAACACCTAGCACCCAGATCTTGATTTGTAACACCATTCTCCAATAAAAAGAAATTAAGGCTCTTCAGAGAGATGGCTGATTCTAGGTTTGGGGCAGAAACTACCTAAGTTGAGCCTGGATCATCTTGTAGTACAAGTAGGTAAGGAAGTGCTCAAAAAATAGATGGTTGAGCAGGTCCAAGGGACATAGGAGCCAACCTAAAAGAGCTCCCATTGGCCAAAGATGGAAAACTTTGAGCAACAGGCTAAATCATGTAGCATTTTGTTATAATGAAGTGATAAAATAATGTAGTGATATAAATGTTGATGTAAATAAATGAATGGGAAATAAGAGACAAGTTGGCAAAAGAATTCCAAATAATTTATGTAGGTCTTCTGCCCTCAATGAAGAGTTGCCTTGAGTGCAGCCTGCACAGTGACTTCCCCTCAGACAGGGCAGTATGGAAAAAGTGTAACTTCACAGTGGATTAACCCAAGAGACACACTCTCTGCCGAGTGATAAGGTCAACACCGACAGTGATACACCACGTATGTGATAGTAAGTACACTTTGCATGACATGAAGACAGCACATTTACCCTTTGTAGTCTTCCTTCCCAAACTCTTTATAGCCCCAGCCTAACCCTGAGGAAAACATCAACCAAATCCTAATTGAGGCACATTCTACAAAATATGCAGCCTGTCCCCCTCAAAACTGTCAAGGACACCAAAAAACTTTAAAAGTCTAGGAGTGGAACACCTGGATGGCTCAGTAATTGAGCATCTACCTTTGGCTCAGGGCACGATCGCAGTGTCCTGGGATCAAGTCCGCATCAGGATCCCCACAGGGAGCCTGCTTCTCCTTCTGCCTGTGTCTCTGCCTCTCTCTGTGTGTCTCTCATGAATAAATAAATAAAATCTTAAAAAAAAAAAAAAAGTCTAGTCCTGGGTGGCACAGTTGTTTGGGAGTCCAAGTGTCAGTTTTGGCTCAGGTTATGATCTCAGGGTCATGAGATCAAGCTCCATGTTGGGCTCCACAATTGACAGGGAGTCTGCTTAGGTCTCCCTTTCCCTCTGCCCTTCCCTCCCCCAGCATGTACTCTCTCTCTCTCAAAATAAATAAACAAATCAATCAATCAATGCTAAGGGCACCTGGATGATACATCACTGAAGCATTTGACTCTTGGTTTCATCTCAAGTCATGATCTCAAGGTGGAGAGATCAAGCCCCACATAAGGCCCCATACTCAGCGAGGTGTCTGCCTAAGACTCCCTCCCTTCTTCTCCCTCTGCCCCTCCCCACCCTCTGCATTTCTCTCTCTCTAAAATAAATAAATAATCTTTAAATTAAGAAAAAAAAAAGTCTAAGAAACTGTTACAGCCAAGAGCAGCCTAAGTAGACACAAGGACCAAATATAATGTGGTACCCTGAATGGGATCCTAGACGGTGAAAGGACATTGGTGAAAAATAAGGAGATCTGAATAAAATAAAAGCATTAGTTAACAAGTAGGTACCAATACTGGTTTGTTAATCACGACAAATGTACCGTACTAATGTAAGATATTGGCAATCGGGAGAATTGAGATGAGCTATATAGAACCCTCTGTACGATCTTCCAATTTTTCTGTAAATGTAAAACT
Organism: Vulpes vulpes; assembly: GCF_048418805.1. Lineage (NCBI taxonomy): Eukaryota > Metazoa > Chordata > Mammalia > Carnivora > Canidae > Vulpes > Vulpes vulpes. Next base: position 119,469,464 of record NC_132791.1, on the reverse strand, counting down.
ATTCTACAGTATAAACTTCAAGCCTAAAGAAGAAACTAGAGGATTGGGCCTGTGTGAGCACTTTATGGAAGCTGAGTGAGGCTAGATGCTCAGAGAAAGAAACAAATCAGATGAATTTCCAACATTGGGAAACCACCAAGAACAAAGCAATAGGCCAGGAGAATGGGGGCATTTGGGGGTTTTTGCCTGGTTCCTGCTGGAAATGCTCCAGCTTACCCTGTCCTCCAAAACTGCGAGTCTGTCTGGGTTGACAGCAAAGCAAACCGGAGCAAGGATCAGAGGCTTTGTGTTAAGCAAGACAAAACTAAGCTCTGAAACTCTGCAGTCCACCAGCCGCTTGAAAACCTGCTATTTCCTATAGTCCCAACTCCAGGACTCACTCACCTGGAATAAAGTCGTTCTTTCATTTCTAACAAATAGCTGTGCGAGTCGGGGGCTCCCGCGCCTTCCAACCCAGAAGATGGGGTGTAGACCAGGAGTCGCGAGCAAGGCTACAGGTCCGCGAGGCATCATCTGGAGTGGGAACGAGCACATCTTCATCTTACAATTGCCAATTCACGTCTCTTGGAAGCAGAGAAACTGGAAGTCGAAAAGGAGGATTTGGCACCGTCCCTGGCTTCTGCCGTCCTTGTGACACTGAGGACTGGAGAAATCCAAGAAAAAAGAGGCCCGGGCATGAATGAAAGGCTGGGAAGCCAGACACATCCTTTTCTCAGCAACGGGAAGACCAAAGTTTAAAAGGGCAGAGCATAGTGTCCTGTGACCAAAGCCCCGTGCGCTTGTGCCCTGACCCCGATTCTGGTCCCCTGTGGGTCCAGCTCCCCATCCTCACCCGTAATCCGCCAGAGCTTGGGCTCACTTCATGCCGGAACTCCTTCCTCCCAGAGCTTTCTCTGGAGCTGGTGGTTCTTTGAGCCCAGAGGGTGCCCTCAAGCAGCGCCTACTTATTTCTCCCACTTGCTCACATCCCAAGGAAAAGAAGTAGAGAAAAAAATTTGGGGGGTCTTATGATTAAAAAATTGGCTGGGCGATGTTTTATGCATGCATCTGTTATGCTAAAATAACCATCCTTTCCAACCAGGCCCACCTGCTGTCTTTTTCAATTTTAAGTATTTCTAAGTAGCAATCAAATCAGTATAATTTGTTCTTTATCTCGGCAAAACCATTGTGAAAGAAAAATGTGACCATTATGTTACATCAGGGAAAAATACAAGCCCTTTATTTGCAGCCTTCTCTATACTCTATCAGATCTCACAGTTGTCATTATGCCAGTTGTATTTAATGTTGTTCAAATGAACAGAGCTTTCTTTAATCACTACAGCCTTCTTTCCCCTAAATGCTTTTTCCAAGGTTATGGTTTTCAGAGATAAATACATAAATACCAATGTTATGAATACGTTAAGGGTATCCAAGAGACAGCTTTCAGGATTTGTAGCAAGAACCTGCTGTCACTGGAGTCACACAATAGCTGGCTGATGTTTTGAGTACGAAGTTACTGGGTATTAGGAGAAGGCCTGATACCCTGCTCCGCGGCAGAAGGCTATTTTGAGCGGATCACAATAGACTACTCAGCAAACGCTGGCTCTGTAAATCTGGTGTCAGGATCCTCAGTGCTAATAACCAAAGGCACAAGTCCAGAGCCCTGAGCACTGGCCCTTCAGAGCTGGGTCACGGTGATCCGGGCTGGGGCTTTGGATCACACCTGCGGGCAGGGGCCTCACGTGGACCGGACACCGAAGGCAGGCCAACGTGCGGGCTGAGGGCAGGATTTCACGCCATCTACTGCAATGTATTTTATTTGCCATTTGCAAATTAGGAACAAGAGGTTTAAAGAGGTCAGAGGACTTGCTCGAATGCGAATGTCCAGTTAGCAGCAGAAGTGGGATTAGAACCCAAGTCAGCCGAAATGCATTTCTGCTTCACTACTAATTGGAGCGCGTCAGCCTTTTAGCAGACCTCACATGGGACGGTTCCAAGCTTATACAAATCTTGCATTTATTCATTCAGACATTCCCTAAGCAAATATTTACTCTTTGCTGAGATGCTGCGAATAATAATTATCAATAGCTAATATTTTTGAGTGCCTGCGTCCTTCTAAGCACTTGGTGTACACGAAATCACTTGTCACTCCCAGTCACCCTAAGGGGTAGGTGCTATCACAATCCCCATTTCACAGATGAGGGACATAAGGCACGGCAAGGTTAAATAGCTTGCCCAAGGTCACACACAGAGAGGAAACCAGGATTCACAAGCAGCGGACTGAGTGGCGTCAGCACCCTGAATCATTGCAAAGGAAAAATATGTCCATATCATCGTAAGTGCTGAAAAAAAAAAAAGTGTGGATTGAGTAAAGCATTGTATTTTGCCCCTGAGAAACTTACAACACAGAGAGGAAACATCTATGTAAACAAATAACTGAAATGCAAGATATGATATAATGTGTCAAAAGGAAAACATAAACAAAAACTAAGGGAGAAGAAGTGATGAATTCCAGCCAGGGATGGGGTGGGGAGCAGAGCAGGGGAAGAGGGAAGGAGGGAAGGATGGGCCATGGGACCAGCAGGGGGGTGGGGGGGCAGCCACACTAGGTCCCCTCTGACCCCATCCATAGGGCAGATCGCGAGATGCCACCCCACCTTCTTGGGTCCAGTAGGAGAATCACGGCTCTACTTTTAACTCAAAGGGTTACATCCGGATCTAAAGGAGAGAATGTAAGCAAATGTGATTTATAAGCTACAAGTCCCCTATTGATTTGATGCATAACTGGTGGACTGTGAGCTCCTGGAGGGCAGGAAAGACATCTTATTCATTGGTGGCATGATCTTCGCTCAGCTTGGGGTCTGACGTGTGACAGGCATTGTTGGCTCATAGAAGGGAGGGCGGGAGGAGGAGGGAGGGAAGGAAAGAAGGGAGAGTAGGTTAGGAGGAGGTAAGAAGAAGGAAGTGGGAGTGGAGCGAGAGAAAGAGGAGGATAATTAGTTAAGAGGTAAGAAAGGATGTTGTGTCAGTCAGGGCCCTCCAGAGAAATAAAAACAGGGAGATCGCACTCATGTTCCCATGCAAGTACGTGCGCGCTTACATGCATTAAGAGATTTAAGTCACTGGTTCTTGCACTTGAGAGAGCTGGCAAGTCTGAGATCCACAGGGCAGGCTGGAAATGCAGGCAGTAGTTAACGCTGTAGTCTTAAGGCAGAATTTTTTGGGGGGACGGGAGGATCTCAATATTTGCTTTTAATGCCTTCAACTGATTGGACAAGGCCCACCCACATTACGGAGGATGATCTCTTTTACGTAAAGCCAACTGATTATAGATGCTAACTACGGCTATAGAACACCTTCACAGCAACACCAAGATTAGTGTTTGATTAAGTAACTGGGTAGTGTACCTAGCCAATCTGACACACAAAACTATCACAGATGCCATTCCAAGAGGAGAAACCGGTACAGCACGGCACAGAGGCAAGGAACAGAGGCCGAAATTAGAAATTAACCTTTACCTTGGGGATTTGGCCAGGGGTCTGGGAGGAAGGAGGGGCTGCCAGCTAGCTAGAAGGCATCGCAGGTGGCTGGAGACAGCTGAAGGAACATGGGTACTTACGGGGTATCTGCTTTTCCATGTGGGGTGGAGATGTGGAACTTGAAAGTGTGGATTCAGGAGCCCCCCTCCCAGACCTCTAAAACACAACTCCAAGGTGGCCCCAGCAATAGGGACTTTAAGCTCCCAGGGGATTCAGACATAACCAATCAAGACTGAAGACCTGAGGTCAAATTCTGCACCCACCACTCACTAGCCAGGTGCCCGTTGAGAAGCTACCTTCCCAGAGCCTTGGTTTTTCCATCTATAAAATGGACCTCGTCGTAACACATCCAGGGTGGTTGTGGGTGTAACATGTGTAAGGAAAAGGCAGAGGGCAGCAACTCACAGGTGCACCGCAGGCACGCGTGGAACTGGAAATAGCACGTTGGCACAGCCAGTACTATGGGGTGCTATGGGGCCTGGCGGCGTCTGCTGCCGAAAGGCTCTGGATGGCTCGTTGGGAGGCCATCCACCCTGGCCTCGAACCACAGGGAGCCCACTGCTTGTAGAGACACTGGTAAGGGCACGGGCTTCGGAGTCTGTGACCAGTTCCCTCCGTATCACTGCTGGGACACAGAATAACCTCGGGAGTGCCAGCCTTGCCTTGCAGCTCAGGAAATGCCGCAGAACTCAGCCACGGCCCCCGAGCCTGTGCAAGGCCGCTGCTTCTGAGGTTGGAGCTGGTATGTGGTTGCCCTTTTTCGCTGCTGCTGGTTTCGTTGTTCCTCTTATACCCAGAGTGTCACAAAGAAGCATCCTCATCTGTACAGCCAGCATGCCTGGGCCTCTGTGGGCTTCTGCATGTCTACGGAGGCCTCGGAAAACTAACACCAAGGTATCGAATGAGCTAGAAGGCAGCAGGCTTGAGAGACAAGAAGCTTGGGCTGGTCTTATGGCTTCCCAGCTCCATGAGCTTAGGGAAATTGTTTAATCTCTCTGAGCCTCAGTTTTATCATCTGTAAAATGGGGAAGATAATATCTGAGTTTTCAGGTCATGGGGATCAAATGGGATAATATGGCACAGGATGGTGGCCGGAGTCCCTCTCTTCTGCAGTTCTCTCTTCAGGTGAGGCAGAGCCACGCTCTGGGAACTGCCTGCATCTTCCCACCTCTGTCCCAACACGCATGTGCATGCACGCACATTTGTCATTTGTCTGGCTGATATCCTTTTCATGTTAGGATAAAACTGTGCGTTTGGGCAGCCCCAGTGGCTCAGTGGTTTAGTGCTGCCTTCGGCACAGGGCGTGATCCTCGAGACCCTGGATCGAGTTCCACGTCAGGCTCCCTGCATAGAGCCTGCTTCTCCCTCTGCCTGTGTCTCTGCCTCTCTCTCTGTGTCTCTCATGAATAAATAAATAAAACCTTAAAAAACACACACACACACACACACACAGCTCATTTAAAAGGTTATTCTAGGGGCACCTGGGTGGCTCAGTTGGTGAAGCATCTGCCTTTGGCCCAGGCTATGATCTCAGGGTGGTGAGATGGAGCCCCACATCAGGCTCCCTGCTTAGCGGGGAGCCTGCTTCTCCCTCTGACCCCTCCCTAACACTCATGCGCACGAATAAAATCTTTTTTAAAAAAAAGTTATTATAACTGCACTGTGGATGATCCAAACATATTTAAATAGAGTAACATTTGCAATGGAAACGAGAGAGAGCCTGGAAGACTCAACTGCTTTGGAGTCTGCACATTTGACAAACAGCCCGGCTGCAGCTGGTTCACCCCAGTCAAGTCCCCTCGCTTCTCTGAATGACTCCTTCTTCTCCTATGAAATGGGGACTGTCCTGGGGGAAGGAATGGGACAACAAGGCACAGGAAACAGTACAAATACAGATGTCAGCTAATCATGCCAAGCAAGTGTCTGCTTGTTGGAATGTGTGCATCAGAGGAATTTTCTAGAAGCCACAGCCGTCTCTGCTCTGGCTATCCACAGCAAATCAGAGGGCGAGTTGCACTGGCCTTCCCAGAGGCTGGTCTGGCTGTGGGACCTGGGCTGCGGTGGACGGACAGCTCAAGGGCCTCCAAACTAAAGGGAATTCTCAAGTGACCACAACCAACCACCGTGCACTGGAAATCCTTAATTGGTGTAACTATTTAGCTTGCACACGTCTTTCCCCCCTCCTCACCCCGACCACACACTCCTATACCTTTGATTCTCAATCTTCTCAAGAGAGAGGCAACTCGTGAGATCACAAAGTGGGTGTAGGTGTTATTCTGGAATCCATCTTCCGGACCAGGGTGTGCTCAGCTCAGCGTCCTCGGCCCTTTCTATTCAGGACCGTGCAGTGTTTTGAGAGGGGCACTGAGTCATCAAAAAGACAGATAGCCTATTTTGTCTCTAGCCCTACTTGCGAAGGCAGGAAAATAGATTATACTCTATTTTACCAAGATGTGTGACTGCACAGGTGAGGACAAAAGGGGTGTTTTCTCAGGAACACTCAGTTAATCAGAGAATTCAATTCACCACCGCTGCCGTTGCCACAAACATTGTGTAATTGAGATGTTAGACCAAGTGATTAAACATTGTCAGGGATGGAAGGGGTGAGAGTGTTGGGATTCATCTAATTAGATGGTCCTTGGGGCTAGGGTAGAACAGGGAGTCTAATCGGAGCTAAGAAGGAGACCCCAACATGAGCTCCGACATGTGCTGAGAGCCACGCAAAACACCTCAGGCTCTTGGGGCACCTGGTGGCTCAGCGGTTGAGCATCTGCCCTCAGCCCAGGGTGTGATCCCAGGGTCCTTGGATCGAGTCTTGCACCAGGCTCCCTGCATGGAGCACGCTTCTCCCTCTGCCTGTGCCTCTGCCTCTCTGTGTGTCTCTCATGAATAAATAAATAGAATCATTAAAAAAAAAAAAGTCAGGATGATCCCATTTGCTTCCAGCAGCGACTCTGTTTAACTCCCATTTTAAAGATAAGGAGCCTGAGGCTCGGGAAGGTGATGCGATTTGCCAAGCTGACAAATATGGCACAGTTGTCTGACACCAAGTTTCCATACTTTATCCACAGTTATGGCAAGATCAAAGGGAAAAAAAGCACACGGAATCCTCCTCCTATTGAATACTGGGGGTTTATAACAATGACAGATTGAAAGGCAGTTCTTCCAAAGTTTATCTTCAGATGTTCCAACAGAAAAATGGCCAGTTCCAGCACTGCAGGTCCTTTGTCCTTGTCCCTGAAGTGACGTTGGAACCTGGTAGATGAAAGGGAAGGCGGGCAGAGCAAACGCCACTCAGAGCGTGGAGGATGGGAGGTGGTCAGCTTTGAGAGGAAAGGAGGGGGCCTCTTCCCTCATCCCTCCTACACACCTCCTCCTCCCACTGTTCCTAAGGTCATCTATCCCACCCCAATTCTTTTTCTTCATTTTTAAGAATTTATTTATTCATGAGAGACAGAAGCAGAGACACAGGCAGAGGGAGAAGCAGGCTCCCTGCAGGGAGCCCAATGCAGGACTCGATCCCAGGATCCCAGGATCACGACCTGAGCCAAAGGCAGATGCTCAACCACTGAGCCACCCAGGCATCCCTGTCCCACCCCAACTCTAAGACAACTCTCTCAGGACCCCCTGGCAGCCCTTGGAGAGGCAAACTGGCTCTGGAGAAAATCTAAATCATTAAGAAACATAATAATAACTGACTTTACTAGTAATACTGGGGAAGAGGGATAAAAAATGAAGAAATATTCTGAAAAGTTTTAAATGGAAGAAGAATACAGTCAAAATGCTTTCTACATAACACCTCCTTGATTTGAAGTACTTATGCCAGAAATCCCTCCCAAGATGCCTCAGGATGTGAATAATTCAGATTTTACATTTTTTACAGCTTCTGAAATAATAGCATTCAGTATTTATTAGAATATAATAACGTGCTTTAAAATTTATTTATATTATACAAACATTATACTAGTACATAATAGTATAGGATTATATGAATTATAATATTTAGATCCTATTATTTTACTATTATAAAAATAACAGTATTTTGCACCAACAAAAAAATGCCACCACTTTTGTACTTAAGCATAGCATAGCACCCGTAATGCTGGAACACCCAAAACCAGTATTACCATCATGAATTATGTTCTTTTTTCTGCATCACCTCCCACAAGGCTGGCAAATATTTTTACAGCTCCTTGAGAAGAACCTTCTTTGCACATTAGCTCATTCGCTCCTCCCATCAACAGTACGATGAAACAGGAATTATTTCTATACACATTCTGCAGATAAGAACAGAGTCTCTGTGTCATCCAGTCTGAAAGTGTCTGAGACAGGACTTGAACTCGGGTTCAGGAACTCCAGATCCCAAGCTTTTAAGAAAAAAAAAAAAAAGATTTTATTTATTTATTCATGAGAGACACAGAGAGAGAGGCAGAGACACAGGCAGAGGGAGAAGCAGGCTCCATGCAGGAAGCCCAATGTGGGACTCGATCCCAGGATCCCAGGATCCCAGGATCACGCACTGAGCTGAAGGTAGGTGCTCAACTGCTGAGCCACCAGGTGCCCCCGGATCCCAAGCTTTGACCCTGTTTCCACAGCCTTCCAACCGTGCTTTCTTCCGACAGTGGCCTGAGCCTCGAGTGAGGCTTCCAGGTGCTGCCTCTTGTCACCCAGCCTGCTCAGTTCCCTGTCCAGCGCTCCCGCCTTTCCAGAGGGACAGGGGCAGCCAGGGGGCCATGCCCAACACTGCCCTAGGGGGACAGGGGCGGGGGGAGGGGGCACAGCCAACATTGCCCCAGGGAGATGGGGGGGGGAGGAGGGGGCCACGGCCAACATTCCCCAGGGGGACAGGTGCCGGGGACCATGATGAACCCAGCCCGGCCAGTGCCCGAAGCCTCCAGCTGGCTCCCAGCTGAGGCAGGGGGCGGGGGTGCTAGGGCTGCCAGGACAGAAAGGTTACAGTCATTTTCCCGGGAGGGTGATCAATAACGTACACAAATAGTCGTTTTTCACTCAGAGACCTCTTGACAAGGACTGGGAGCGGGAGCTACAGACGCACTGGGAGGGAGGGCACCCTCCTTTCTTCTGGCTTCAGGTCCCAGCCGCACCCACCCGAGGCCGCACAGGTGGAGGAAGACTGCCCCCCACCCAGCGACGCCTTAGGGAAAATCAGGCAGAGGGAGGGGTGGCCGCAGCCTCGAGGATCCTGGCCAGGGACCCAAGGGTGCCTGGGATGACGGCGGAAGGTCTGGAGGAGGCCCAGGGAAGGGGACGCCCAGCGGGTGACAGTGGCTCATGGCAGTGGAGCTACAGGCAGGGCCGGCCTCACGGTGTGGCCGCGGCTGCTCTGGGCACACAGGGACCTGCGCTCAGAAGGGAGCCACATGCCTGGGCTTTAACCATCCGTAGGGGTCACCTGAAATTTTTTTTTCTTTAAGATTTTATTTATCTGGGGACCCTGGTGTGGCTCGGCGGTTTGGCACCTGCCTTTGGCCCAGGGCATGATCCTGGGGTCCTGGGATCGAGTCCCACATCAGGCTCCCTGCATGGAGCCTGCTTCTCCCTCTGCCTGTGTCTCTGCCTCTCTCTGTCTGTCTCATGAATAAATAAATAAAATCTTTTTTAAAAAAAGATACTAAAGATATCGGTAATGACTTCAGATCTTTACCCCTCCCAGGGAAACTAGAACACTTTACAGAAAATGATCCTTAACACAAAGCAGTTACTAGTAGATGGATTTCAAGTACTTGCAAAAGTCAATAGGATAATAATAATAATGATGATAATAAATAGCCATGATTTATTGAATGCCTACATTGCCAGAGGTGAATAATAAATATTCTCTCTAATCCTTACATCAACTCTGAAAGGAACAGAGTATCACCTCTGTTTCACAGAGGAAGAAATTTCGGCTCAGAGAGACATCTCGTCTATAGTCATGTAACCAGTAAGAAGATGGGATTTGGATTCACATTTTTCTGACTCCCGGTAGTAAATTTAGTGCAGAATAGTATCTTACTGTCCCTATGCGTAAGGACGATAATGGATTTAAGAAGGAAGCCAAGAGGGCCTTGATTAAAAAAAAGAGCTCTTCCAGGCTTCCATGCCCAGGCCCAGAGGACTGCTGAGATGCTGGGCAGGGTGCGGTGCACTTAGCCCGGCACGGAAGGGGAGGGTGGTCCCCGCACTGGCAGTTGAAGCTGGCCTCTATTCATCAAGAGCAATGTGACTGCAGAACAGCCCACCCAAACCATCCATGGGGCTTCTAATTAAGGTTGCTGGTAGCTTAGGTCACGGAGAATTGATTCATAAATTAAAAAAAAAAATTTAAAGTCTCTTTGTGCAAACACTGTGCCAGCACTGGTGGATCAGAGTAGATGAAACAGAGGTGTTTCCCCGGCCCCACTGAATCTGCAGTCCTGGTAGGGCTGTCGCTTCAAATGTCTTTGACCACAAGCCAGATTAAGAAATACATTTTACAAAAAAAAAAAAAAAAATTAAATTAAAAAAAAAGAAATACATTTTACAAGTCAACCCAACACACATGACCAGTACATACACACACACACACACTCACACACTGAAACAAAAGCTTCACAGAGCATTACTAATCCTTACTACAAAGATACACTATTACATGTCCTCTTATGTTCTTTTTTTTAAATACTGGTCATGAACGATTGGATGGACTTCACGAATGACCCATGAATCACAGAAAAAATCCAAGTAAAAGATGCAATAGAGTAAGTAGTAACATGCTAATAAGTTCTAAGTTTCTGGAAGCACATCCCAGGAAGAGACCCTTCCCCAGACAGAGGGATCGGGGTAGACTTCCTGGAAGAAATGATCCCTAAGCTGGAGTGTGAATCGAAGAAAGGTAAGCAAGAGCCAGATGATGCAGGGATCATCACATTCTATAAAGGAATTTGGACTTAACCCCATGAGCCATGGAAAGTCACTGAAGGGTATGAAACAGATATAGGAAGAACTATTGATAGATACTCCAGTTCTCCTTTTAGGCACAGGTTTGACATACATTTTCCTCCCCCTTTTGAAGTTAAATGCAGCCATGGGATTGTTCTGGTCCAATGAAACAGGAGCCAAAATGAGATGTGCTACTGTGCGTGGAAGCTTTATTTTTACTTTTTTAAAGATTTTATTTATTTATTCATGAAAGACACAGAGAGAGGCAGAGACATAGGCAGAGGGAGAAGCAGGCTCCATGCAGTGAGCCTGATCGGGACTCTATCCCAGGACCCCAGGATTATGACCTGAGCCAAAGGCAGATGCTCAACGGCTGAGCCACCCAGGTGCCCCTACATGGAAGCTTTAAAAGCCAAGGAACAGTTTGCCATGTTTATTTTCCCCTGCCATAGTGACCCTTCAAAGAGAATTCAGCAATTGTAAGTGAAAGAACAGAAAGCAGTGTGATTCATTGAAGTCAGTGGTGAGTACTAAGAAAAAAAAATGAAACAAAGAAATGAGATATAGAAGTGTCTTCTGGGGGCTTCTGGGTGGCTCAGTTGGTTAAGCACCTGCCTTCGGCTAAGGTCATGGTCCTGAGGTCCTGGGATCAAGACTGGCATCAGGCTCCCTGCTCAGTGGGGAGTCTACTTCTCCCTCTACCTCTCCCCACCCCCTCTTGCTCTCTTTCACTATCTCTCTCTCAAATAAATAAAATCTTTTAAATAAATAAATAAATAAATAAATAAATAAATAAATAAATAAAAGTATCTTGTGAAGATTCACTGAAAAGGTAATTTTGAGTAGAGAGTTGAAGATAAAGGGGTTAAGGATGCCTGGGTGGCTCAGTGGTTGAGGGTCTGCCTTTGGCTTGGGGCCTGGTCCTGGGGTCCTGGGATTGAGTCCCTCATCGGGCTCCTCGCAGGGAGCCTGCTTCTCCCTCTGCCTGTGTCTCTGCCTCTCTCTGTGTCTCTCATGAATAAATAAATAAAATCTTAAAAAAAAATAAAGATACAGAGGTTAGCCATGCAGCTATCCAGAGGGATAGCATACCAACCAGAAGGAACAGCAAGTGCAAAGGTCCTGAGGCAGAAATGTACCTGGTGTGTTTGAGGAAAAATTAAAGAGCAGACTTGGCTGGAGTAAACCAAGGGAAGTAGAGTGGGCAGTATTTCTCAGGCCTTCCGACTACAGAGTGTTTTCTCTAGGAGCCACAAGCTCTGAGACTGGATCCACAAAACGCTCTTCAGGAAATAAGATCCTAGACTACCTCAGTTTAGGAAATAGGCAATGACATGGGTAGACCTTGAGGGCATTATGCTAGCAAAATTAGTCGGGTAGAGAACAACACAGTGTATGAACTCACTTACCTACAGAATCTAAAAAAAAAACAAAACAAAAAACAAAAACAAAAATCAAACTTCTAGAAAAAGAGATCTGACATGTGGTTACCAGAGATGGGCAACTGGGAGAAGGGAACAGGAGGAAGGGGCTCGAAAGGTACAGACTTTCAGGTGTAAGTACTGGGAACGTAACGCATAATAGGACTAATGTTAATACTGCTTTATGGTGCATTCGAAATTTGCTAAGAGAGTAGATCCTCGAAGTTCTCCTCACAAGGAAAACAATGTGTAGTTAGATGACCTAATGGATGTTAAATTTATAGCCGTAATTGTTTTTGCAACAAATGTATGTCAAGTCATTAGGTTGTAGACCTCGAACTTATACAGTGCTGTCTGCCAAGTAGAGCTCAGTGAAATGAAGAAAAAAGGGGTTTACTTTTTCTTTTTTTTTTATTATTTATTTTTTCATCATTTCTTTTTTTTCCCCCATTTCATTGTTTTTTCTCATACCATGCAATGAATGGTTGTGGGGCTTGGAGGAACAGAATATTCTTCGCTTCTCAGAGGGGTCCCCAGAAGCTAACCTGCTGGGATCAGGACTCTTGGTGACTTCTGCAAAAATGATATTACCATCTGTGGTCAGAGAGGAGAACCGTCAGACCTCCTCCTTCCCCTTCCTCCTGAGAAGCAACTTGCTTTAAGCAAACAAGTTGTACTGAGTGGCTGAGATTTTAAATCTTTTCTTGCTAAAAATAAACCTATTGTGGAAAATCCCAAAAGATGAAGCGCATCTCTAACCTCAGGGGGTGGAGCTACCCTCCCTCATGTGCAAGGAGCTGGGCTTCCAGCTCTTATCATTAGCAGTAATCTGGGGTCAGGAGGGGTCGCCTGGCTGTTCTCAGCTACGTGGGCTGCTTGCTGATTTCCTGGGGCCCTTGAGAGAAAAACACAAATTTTGCTTTAGAACAGTGCCTGTGTTTATTTAACAGTAATGATCCTTTCCTTAAGATTCTTGAATGCATGGCTCTCCCTATAGTCCTAAAACCCACCTCGTCCCTGATCACTCCAATGCCTGCATTCCAGAGGGTCCAGAAGTTCAAGGCCATGGTTACCTCCCTCTAGCCAGGACCGAAGGAAAAACAAAAACAGTTCTCACTGTCTTCTCCAGGGTTTCCAGAAATAAGGGATGGAAAGCTTCACCTTTCAGAAGCAATCTGCAGGGACAAAGGGGCCCAGAGCACCTCTGCTCCTGCCGTCCCCGGCTGCCTGGTTCTCGCCACCCCGCACACATGCTTAATAGTAAGAGCTGCCTTGTGTCTGCTCTACACCAGGCTCTGTACGAAGGGCTGAGTTTATTTTGATCTTTCTTTGCTGCAAAGTCACACACTTATTCCCAGTCGGTCTCCTGGTCACAGCAGGGACCTAGAGCAACAGTACAGTTGGATTGGAGCAACCCCAAACCCCAGCATTGGAAAATAAGCCTAAGGCACATCTACCACCAAACATTTTAAGTCATTATATCCTGGTCTGTAACATCAATTAAGCTGCTGCTAGATGCTGGAGAGTAAATTATGAATTAGGCATGGTTTCTGCCTACTAGTACAGATATATAGATGTAGATATATATAGTATACGTCTGTGTGCATATATATAGGATATATGAATGAATGAATAATAAAGTCTGACTCTTGCATGATACATGCATGAAAAGCTAGAGGAAGGAACAGTTAGGGATGAGGGGATGTGCAGTGAAGGAAGAAAATCAGAAAGATCAAAGTAATAACATTTGCTTGGACCTCAGAGGATGAGCGAAGGAGGGCATCACAGATGGAAGGAGCGGCAAGGACCAGCACTCAGCCTGCATCCTGTCCCCCAATGTAGTTCACAGGAATCAGGTAGTGAGTCCAGGGGGGGGGGCTTTCACCACCCCAGGAAGCAGAGCTATAGCATCCTATCCCTGTGTGAAGGACCAGTCATCACCACACCGTCACAGACACATCTAAAGACAACCATGTTCAAGGCCTGGGCCTAGTACAGGACCTGCAAATACACATAATACTAATAAGTTATAATAACCAAAGGGATTTCTTGAACATCTGATACATATAGGAACCAACTGAGCTTTTCATGCTTATATTCTAACTTATTCTCCCAATAAACCTATGCTATTCCCATTTTATAAATAGAGGAATGGGGACACCTGGGTGGCTCAGCAGTTGAGTTTCTGCCTTTGGCTCAGGCATGATACTGGGGTCAGAGATTAAGTCCCACATTGGGCTGGCTGCGGGGAGCCTGCTTCTCCCTCTGCCTATGTCTCTGCCTCTCTCTCTCTCTCTCATGAATGAATAAATAAATCTTTATAAATAGAGGAATTGAAGTCCATAGGCAAAGCCCCTACTGTAAGGAACTCACAAATGAGCTGCAGGGATAGGACGCGTGCTCAGAAAGATAAGCAGCAACTGGTAACAATGACTAACACTTATTGAGCACTCGCTATATCATGGGTGCAGCGCCAAGGGCTTTACATGCATTCATCACAAAGTTTTGCAATTCCTGTATGAGGTGGATGCTGTTATTATACCCATTTTACAGAGAAGAAAATTGAACCACAGAAAGGTTATGGAGCTTGCCCAAATCACACAGCTACTCTAACTCTAGAGCCTATAACTTACAAGCCCCTATGCTTGATAGTTCACTTCTACCCACCTGTGCTATGCCCTATGAGGTGGAGAGAGCAGATATGAGGAACCTGATGAGGGAGCTCACATTGCTGGTGTCACTGGTGAGTGTGGCTAAGCTGAGCCTTCTAGGAAGGGTGGGCTTCAGATAGAAGAAAGAAGCTGGTATGGCCACAGGTGGGACACAAACTGGTTTCGCTCCAAACAGCAGTCTCCAAGAAGTTGCTAAGGGTGGCATCTACATCCTTCAAGATTTCACTCCATCCAGGGGCTCAGTTGGTTGACCATCCAACTCTTGGTTTGAGCTTATGGGTCATGAGATTGAGTCCTGGGTCAGGCTCCACTCTCAGCAGGGGAGTCTGCTTGAAGATCCTCTCCCTCAATCTCTCTCATGTGCATGCAATCTCTCACTCTCTCAAATAGATAAATGAAATCTTTTTTTTTTTTTTTTTAAAAAGAAAGACAGAAACAAAGGAAAAGAAAAAAAGATTTCACCCCATCCAGAGTCTGACAGTCTGGCAAACTGGAGCACTTGATTTTCTTAGCTCACCAAAAAAAGAGTCCTATTTCAGAGACTATTAACATTTAGCATATATAAACTCGGAATGCCAGCTTATTTTTTAATCAAGAATTATATTCTCCTGAGACAGAGTAATTCTGTCCATTTGACTAGTACATCCTTTCATGTAGAAAGCCAACTCTTAATCAGGTAATAGCTTATATTTGCTGAGTTCTTACTCTGCAAAACATGCACGAAGCATTATCGAAATAAGGAAAACAAGAGAAGTAGATATAGCTAATATGTAACGGCATTACACTAAGAGGAACGGATGTGTCTATCTCCCCAACAAAGATGGTCCAGCCAGTGAGACAGGAATATTTGAAGTAGGACGGCCATGAAGTTCACTTCGTCACTATAACAGGACCAGCCATCAGATTAGTCTGATGGCCCAAACTCTGTCTCCTTTGTATGGTCACTGCCTTGGTGACTCTCTTTTCTTTTCACATTATGGCTGAGCAGTGTCACTTCTGATTAACACATGCTTCCCGTAGGTGTGTTAATACATTCAATCAGGTTACTGTCAAGCATTGCCGCCCAGGGAACTATTCTGTCTCCTGAAGGTGACTTTGCATATCTCTGCTCTGTACAGATCTTGAAGTTGAATTCTCAGCAGACAATCCTAGTTCCCTCACCTACAGATTCTTGGGAGATGCCTCACTTCAGCCTCCATATACAGACAACATCAAACAAAGACACCCAACATCCTGGAAAGCAATGCATTTTACTGAGGCAGAAAAACTGTGCAAGGAAATTAAAATTGGAGACGTGGGTTGAACCATGGAGCACTGAATACCAGAGTCATAACTGTCAAAAATCACCTCTGAAGTCTCCTATTGTCCAGATACCAAGTGGATTGAAGCACAAGGAAAAACATGTGTCTACCTGTCTACTCATGTGCACACACATGCACAGAGCACCTGCCCTTTATGAGCTTTTATTTCAGAGTAGACATTATCACATCACCTGCAGGATCATAAATTCATTTACTCATTTCTAAATTCATTTTTGTCATTCACTCCATCTGCACATATTTATTGGGTGCTTTCTACGGGTAAGGGACTACTCTCAGACAGGCATCTTCTGATCTGTCAGTAGCTCTATCTCCTCCTCCAGCCTTCACACAGAAGAATAGACTCAGGAAATGGAGGAAATGGGGTGGTACCTACCCCGCAACCTGACCACACTCAGCCCCTCCACTCCAAAAGAGGTACTGAAGTGGGGAAAATTATGAAAGATACAACCATACATCATTTCCGCTCCAAATCCAAAGCCTGCTTAGGGTTGGAGAAGGTGGAACAGATGAAGTCTGAACCTGATTGGGGATTTGAATTTTAAACTTGACTGGACTGTGTCTTTCAAATACCAAAGGTGACCATAAAATTAAAGACGTCGTCTAAGGTGCCAAAGGGCAGAAAGAGAACATAGTCGAAAGCAGACACTGGAAAATAAGAAACTTAAACCTAGTCCATAAACATTGACATGATTCTTGGTTGGTCCAATTCGTCCCAACCCAACGCCCCCCCTGTGGTCTCTCCTCCACTGGCTCTCACCTAGACCTGTGCAAAGGCCTCCTGCCAGGCTCGTCTCCACCCCCTCCTGCCCTGATCCTGGCTGCTTTCACAGCCAGTCTTGGTCTTGAAAAACCTTGTGATCAAGTTCGCCCCCTGCTTAACACCTTCT
This sequence comes from Vulpes vulpes, assembly GCF_048418805.1. Lineage (NCBI taxonomy): Eukaryota > Metazoa > Chordata > Mammalia > Carnivora > Canidae > Vulpes > Vulpes vulpes. The sequence goes on along the minus strand of NC_132791.1, from coordinate 119,452,723 downwards.
GTTGTCTTCCCGTTGCTCTGAACTAAGGCAGACCACCACAGCCGAGTTTATGGTTAAAAGGACATCCTTGGGAATCAGATGCGCTGGGTTTAATCCTGGCTTTTATCCTAGCTTTTGGCCAGTAAATGGTTGCTCCCATCACCGTGCCTCCTCTTTCCTCTGTAAAATGGGGATAATGTTGGAATCGGGACCTCCTGGCCCAGTGGTGAGGATCAGATGAGTAGATAAGCGTTAAGCCCTTAAAACAGTGCCCGGCTCACAGCGATGGCTGCACAGTGTCCCATGCTGTCGTTATCTTCGGGAGCTGGAGATCTGAGGCTTAGTTAACAAAGAGTGGAGTGGGCTGCAGAGCAGAGTGGAGAGGCAGGCTCATGCCTGTATCCTCACTACCTGGCACGGAGCCTGGCACGTAGGAAGTGTTCGATAAATATTAGTGGGATGGATGGATGGATGAGATAAGTCCTTCCTTTAACAAAGCCTTCTGGCCCGAGGCCTTGAGGACTGCTTTCACAGGACCCTGGCGCCATCTGCACATCTCCCCTTCCCCAGCTTGGAAGGCCTGTGGAAGGGGCTGCGGTAGCTTAGCAACGAGGGCTTCCATAGAGACAAAGCTGCAGACAATAAAATCAGGCTCCTGGTCCCACCCCACACTCAGGAGCAGAGCATGTGCAAACGGGAGCCCGCACCCCTGCTCCCAGACCGCATCAGGCCCCCATCCCAAGGCCAGGGGCAGGCCCAAATGTACCTCGGGCATCCCAGAAGGAGCATCTTTCTGAGGCAGATCATTCTTTCTGGAAATGTGGGAACGGAGGACAGGCTCGGGGAGGTGACCGGACAGGAAGCCTTAGGGATGTCCTGCCAGGCTGGGGGATCTCTGAGAGAATGGCCTTTGGTGCCCCAGGCTCAATAGTGAAAAAACCATTGAAGGCGGGGCAGGGGGTGGATCATGGAGGCGTCTGAAGGATCCTGAGGTCAGCCCCCACAGGAGGTCCCAGGCTGGTGGTCAGAAGAGAGTCCCAGATCTTTCACAAGCCACAGTTAAACAGAGAAAATGACCCCACAGGCCACAGTGGGAGGAGCAGGGATAAGCACACAAAGACAATTGACTGGAAGGTAAAAAAGTGGATGCTGCCCACAGAAGGGGATCCCTGGACCAGCAGTGAAGGGACCCACCGTGATCGTGGTGATCTGCTGAGGATGTGCCGCCACTTGGCTGCAGGCTTCTTTCTTTACATTTTAAGATAAGGGGATGGACTAGGTGAGCCCCAGCGTCCCTTCAGACCCATTGGCCATGAACCCATGCCAATGCCTATCCCACCCATTCTCCAAAAAAAAAAAAGGATTTACTCATCTGTATTCTGTAAAAAAAAAAAGAAAGAAAGAAAGAAAGAAAGAAAGAAAGAAAGAAAGAAAGAAAAAGAAAAGAAAAAAAGAAAAAAGAAAAGGGTCTCTCTTCCAGCCCCGCTGCCTTCCGAGTGAGTCAATTTTGCAGTTAACTTATTTGGAAGACAAGCATCGGCGTATCCGGCTCCCCCATTCTAAATGCCTGCTCCCCGAGCTGTAGGCCACTAAGTTCCGCTCACCAGAGTGGAAGGTGTGTTCAAAGTCGCCCAGGGTGAAAATGTGAAGCACGTAGAACCGGGAGGGGTCAAGCAGCCCGGAATCTACAGGACACCAGACAGGCCCTCTGCACCAAGCACCTGCAGCCACAGGGTGTGAGCAGTGGGGGATCAGGGAAGGCCCCAGGGGAGGATCGGATCCTGGGACTCTGGCAGGGCCTTGGCCACTGGGACAGGACAGGCACTGAGAGCTGGGCCAATGCTGAGGGAGAGGCAGTAGTCGCCGCGTGACCCGCAGGCCCAGCCAACCATGCATGCAAGCAGAGGAGGGGGCCTTGGAGCCAGGCCAAGACGTGGCAAGCAGGGGTGGGGCAAGGGGGTAGTTGGGGAACGCAATTTAGCTCAGCTGCTGTAGCAGCAGGGCTGCCCATTTCCTTCCCGGCACTGAGAAGCCAGTGCTGGGAAGGGACCTTTCCAGGGAAATGCCTGCCAAAAGGTGGTCACCTGTAATGAGGCAATAAACGGGGTAATTACCGGGTAATCACTGGCCCACCAAGTGTCTGGGAACCTGCAGGGGAGAGCTTGGCCAACTCAAGGCCCCGCGTCTCCAGCGAGCTGGAAGCCCAGCTAAAAATTAGACAGTATGGATGGGCAAGGGTGGAGCTGCTTTGCGGGCCCGCACTTCACCTTTTCTTTCCTCTCTTGCCTTTTCCGCTAGTCTGGCACAGGTTCAGGGCAAGTGCCGAAGCCTGGATGTGTGCTGGGAAACAGGCTGCTGCACAGTCCCCTGGCATCTTTGAAGATGGGATCAGACCACACCCCACCTGCTTCGTCCCACCCCACCCTGCTCCACCCGACAGAGTGAGCACCTGTGCCCTCCGCAACTGCCTGCAAGAATTCAAGTCCAGGACCAACGCTGAGCAGATATCAGTTCAACTGTATTACTTCAAGTTCGTGACCTGCTGTCAAAGTGGAGCTTCTTTGCAAATGTCTTTGCAAATGTTTTTCTCCTCTGAGCCCTGGGTCCTAAACCCTCATAGCTCCTTTCTTCCAACTGGCCAAGTTGGACTAGCAAACCTCCAAAGGATGGGTATGACTAAACACGTGCATTGCCTGCAACTGTTGAAGCCAGTGAATAAAATGGGTTCAATTGCTCTGGCTAAGGACAGGGTGGAAATTTGGGGCAGGGTGGGGAATGTGAAAATGAACAAGATAATTATTTTAGTGTCTTTTATAGATCGCATGCCACTTTGTTAGCTTAGGAGCATTAAAAATGTATAACATAGGGCTTGTTCTGCTCATAAAATGATCCTCTTTGGCATATTAAAATTTAAAGTATAGTTTATTCACGCAGTAATTACACTTTTACTAATTGAATTTACCTTTAAATATTTCAAAGTTTTGTAATAAATCGAGCTACAAGATACTGAGCCTCAAGGTGTTTGTATTCAACGGTGTTTGAGAAAAAGGCAAAACCTTGAGAACAGAAGAAATCACCAGCCTTGGAATAAAAATGGGAAAAGGATTTGTTTTCTGGCATTATCTTGGACCTGTAAGGACGTGAACCTAAGTAATGGGTGACATGGTCCTTCACTTTATACGTCTTTACATACATTAATTTGATTTTTCACAACAGAAGTAGAAAAAGGTGTTTGTGTTTAAAAATAAGGAGAATGGTACTTAGAGAAGCGGAGCAACTTGCCCAAGGTCACACAGGAATAGCAGAGCTCAGGCTCATCCTTCTGACCCCAAAATCCCATGCTCACTCACTGTCAGAGAGATTCCCTGACCAAATGCCCATTGATGGATAAATGGATTGACAAAATGTGATGCAGATAGATACAGATACAGGGACAGGAATAGATATAGATATAGATATAGATATAGATATAGATGATATAGATATAGATATAGATATAGATATAGATATAGATATAGATCATTTGGCCTCCAAAAGAAATCAAATTCTAATACAGGCTACAACATGGGTGAAACTTGCAACAGTGTGCTCAGTGGAATAAGCCAGACACAAGTAGTTAAACATTGCACAATTGCACTTGCAAGGTATACCCATCAGGTAAATGTAGAGAGACTGGAAATAGAATGGAGGTTGCCAGGGGCGGGGGGCAGGAAGAGTTTTTATTTAATGGGGACAGTGTTTCAGTTTGGAATGATGAGAAAGGTTGCCACAACACTGTGAATTAATGCCTCTGAATCATACATTTAAAAATGGTTAACACAGTAGCCAACAGAAGTGTCCTTGAATTTTTGTTCCCTAGGGATCTGTTTTATTTGTCCAGCTCCTCTTTCAGCACTTCCTGCTTCTTCCACATCCTCCATTTCTTATTCACACACCGAGAACCAAAGCTTGGCCCTGGCTACTGCAAGATTCTGTTATGAACTACCCTAAACCAATTTGATGCCTCCTGTAGATAGTTGAGGGCCATGCTCTCATTCCCAGGGGGTATGATGTTACAATAAACACAACTTTCTGGCTGGACTCTCTCTTGCATACAAATATTTATTAGCAAGCTGGCCTCAAGCAAATGGTCTTTCCAATAAACAATGAAGCTCCAGCCTCCTCCGACCTTTGAGGCACTGGGACAGCCTATTGCATGGAGATGTTGCAATATTCTAGTGGTGGGTTAGGAGTCAGGCTTTGAAATTCTGATGAGTGGCTATAAATAGAACTGGTTTAAAATCTTAGGGTGCAAAAATAAATAAATAAATAAATAAATAAATAAATAAATAAATAAAATCTTAGGGTGCTATTCCAAAGAGCCGGTGCTACCATTGGACTTGGCAAATTTATACACCTTCCCCATACAGGGTAGAGTGGGCTCCTATAGGACATTCTGGTCAATATATACATTTTAAACTGTACCAAGAAAACCATTTCTAACATCCATCATGCTAATTAACAAAGCCTCTGGTGTTGATAAGAGAAAAACAACTGAAAGGCTTGCTCTCCCTGCCCAGAGAGTGTGTCTTCTGCTTGAGGGCTTTCAAATGTCAACTACTCAACCCTGAAGTAGTATTCCCCATCAAGATTCCTCACAGGGTGACTAATCACCCCCTAGAGCTCTGATCAAAAGGCTGTATCTCACCGGTAAGGTTGGTACATAAAACACATATAGTATTTGGGACATACTTCTACTAGGAAATATTTGGTATTTGTCTGAGATTCACATTTAACATTGTGTTCTGTATTTTTGCTTGCTAAATTTGGCAACTCTGCTCACTGAAGTATTTTGAAATAAACTACAGAAAATATAGCTTATACCTGTTGTAGGAAAAAGATATTTTAAAGTTCATGTTTCCCTGCTTTGTGAAGATCTCTAAGCCTGATGGCTCACGCTACCGCAGGCACAGATCTGAGCAAGCGGAACGATAAGCTACTTGTTTTAAAAATCCATGGAAACGGAGGGGTGTTCCTGGTCTCTCCGTGGTCCTTCACTCTTGATCCTTCGACACCTAGGAACATAGCCGCTGACACTGAGATCAGAATTCAGCGAGACTCGCAAGGAAAGAAGTCCTGAATCTCTTTTCTGTATGTGTGTGAAATGATATTGCCCCCGGATGCAGAAAAGTGTCTTATGCTCTTACATGTGATACTCTTCTTGGTGGACAGGAATTACAATGATCTGATATTCTAGGAGGTTTCACATTAAAATCTCTTCCTTGCATAGAGGGATTTAGAATTCACTGGTAGAGGGTGGGTAAGGAGAGGAATAATAAAGACAGGATAATAGCACCTTAGCTGAAAGATTTTAATCATTCTAAAATAAAATGAATATAATTTTTGTCCCTAAAATGAGTTTTATTTTTCAGGATTTTTCTAATTTTCATTTTTATTCTTAGTTGGGGGTGTGGGGTGGGGTGGGGGTGATGCTCAGGGCAAAAATGAAACATTGCCCCCACCTCGTTTCTTAAAGATTCGAGGGAAAGACAGGAGGGAGACCTTTTCATTGCGAGTCGGGATTAAAGGAGTTCTCCGAAATGCCCCAGAGAAGGTGAATAGTTTAAAAAAAAAAAAAGGCAGTGGCCCCTGCCCCTCATCTGGCCCCTGGACCTCAAGAGCTTCTGGGAAAGGTCAGTGAACAGGTCAGACCCCCCGCAGAGTGCTCCAGGAGGCCCAGCTCCCACCACCCAGCAGCTGCAGCTTAATAAAAGGTGTGGTTGTCATGGCAACCTCAGTAACACTTTCAAATAGATGGCCAATTATTATTCACTCATTTACTGTTTATTGTAGCGATGCCAATCACAATGAACTCCAGGAGTGTATTAATGGAGATGTGATCTGAGCCTGGGGCCCGAGGGGAAAGGCATTGTGATGCCTCATTCATTAGCATAGTGTGTTCAAGGTGGGTGGGCACCCAGCCACTCCCTCCCGCCCCCCTCTGCACGGCCCTGACGCCCGCTGGGCGCGCACACACGCCCGGGCCTGCTGCGATGGCCACAACCAAGAGGTCACGCACGACTCACTCTCCTGCTGGAAGTCCTGAGTGCACACTTGCATCCTCAGACAGGCAGGTGGACAGGAAGCTGGCTCGGCCCCAGCAGGAGTTGTATTATTCTCACCTTCTCTCTGGACCCTTTCCCCATCTCAAATTCTATCAACAACTGCACGGAGTTGTTAAACCCGGGCCAAGCCCTTGGAGGTAGTGGTGAGGGAGGGGGCCCGGGGGGTGGGGAACCGGCCTGTTTCCCCATCCAGAGGCCTTAGAAGTTGATGTTTCAGGCACTGGGAGGGGAAAATATAGGTAATACCCCTACCTTTTTTTTTTTTTTTTTTTTGGTTTTTAAAATGTATTTATTTCTTTGAGAGAGAGAGAGAGCACACATGCACAGAGAGGAGAGAGAGAGAAGCAGACTCCCCGCTAAGCAGGGAACCCCGACACAGGGCTCGATCCCAGGCCCTGAGATCAGATGGACCCTGAGGTCATGACCTGAGCTAAAGGCAGACGCTTAACCCACTGAGCCACCCAGGCGCCCCAGGGCTCCACCTGTCAGGAAGGCTGTCCACCTACTCCAGGCCCTGCCCTGAAGCAAAGGTTACAAGAAGAGAACTTCCATCCTTGGCTTCTTGGATGCATTACACCAGGCCTTCCCAGAGGAGAAAGGAAGAGGGCTCGCTGGATACAGGGGAAGCAGGGGGGAAAGGGAAGAGGGTCTCAGAGGGAAAGTCTTATTGTGTATCCACAGAGCCCCAGTAAGATACCCCTCTAGTCTCCAACCTGTTACACAAGCAACACAACCCCCACCCCCTGGGTCGGTAGTGGTGACCAGTGGGACTGATGACCAATGCCTACTCTGTGTTCGATCTGGGCCTAGGGGAGAGTGGGGAAGAGTCTCTGCCAACCCAGTGGGAGGGGACCCCCAAGGTCAGATTTCGTTTACTTTAGAAAGTAAATAGAGTAGTATGCCATTCTTTGTACACTAGTGTACGTGGTAAAATCCAGATTTACTACACAGACTGTCAGGCAGCTCGTTACCAGGGAGACGAGCACCCGGAGGCAACCTGCTCTGCAGGGGGCAGCCCGTTCTTGCCCTGCCCGCATTTCTGGGGGCCTGAGGCTCGGAGCCCCACCCTCATTCCTGCGGCACCTCCCACTCACTGTGCCAGTCGGGACCAAAGACAGACGAGGGTGGGAAGGTGTGAGATGACTCACTTGCTTTTGCTCGTCTCTGCCTCTGCCCATGCTCAGGATGTGGGGGCAGTGCTAAAGAAAAGAATTATCCTGACACTCGTTAAAACCAGGAGGAAGACTTTATTCGGGACTATCAGGATAGTGGAGAGACACTCAAGTCTGAATACAGACAAGTGGGGAGGTGAGGCCAAGGAGCAGAGTAAGGGGGTCAGCTTTGCACAGAAAATTGCCAAGAGCCGGGCACCTGGGTGGCTCAGTGGTTGAGCATCTGCCTTCGACTCAGGTCATGATCCTGGGGTCCTGGGATAGAGTCCTGCATCGGGCTCCCCACGGAGACCCTGCTTCTCTCTCTGCCTCTCCCTCTCTCTCTCTCTCTCTCTCTCTCTCTCTCTCCCTCTCTCTCTATGTCTCTCATGAATAAATAAATAAAATCTTTTTTAAAAAATTGCCAAGAGAGACATCACGATGGGCGGCAAGGGGTGGGGGACTTGCTGAAGGCAAGCCTGGATGAGCAGATACAGGAGGGGGCTCTCTCTAAACTGGCATAGCAGGATGCTGGCTGCAACTGGACTTGCAAGAACAAGCTCAGAAGAAGCCCAAGGTCATGGCCTAGTAGACAAGGACATGCAGAGGAGCCTGACCAAAGTTCGGCCAGGGGTGAGTCTTGGCCCACAAGCACTAGAGAGGAGCTGGGCATGTAGGGTGGCAGGAGCAGTGGTGCAGGGAGAGGCAAATCTTTGTCTGAGGATGAAATCAGGCTGCACTCACTGGACAGCCAGCTAGGGAGAGTGTGTCGCGCTAGAGCAAAGCTCAGAAAGCTGGGTGAAAGCAGCGAGGGGGGCCTCCCTCCCCTCCACTGGGCTGAAGCTCCTGTCAGGGACCCTAACAGCTGTCCTCGGGCAATTCAGACTGTTGGGCCCTGGGTCCTTCCGCGGAGAGGGCTGCAAATCCTACCTCCACTAGCTTGCTCTCAGGTGACCTCAGACCTGCCCCTTGCAAGCTCCTCTTCTTCATAGAGGAGAAGGTGATAATGGATTCACCCTCTGGGGCAGTGAGGATTTACAAAGCCCAGGGAAAGCTCTGAGTGAACAGGAGCTCACTGTCCTCACCCCTACCCTGTCCCCATCTGCAGAAAAAGCCTGCAGCCCTCCCAGAGGAGGCACCAAAACTTGCTCTCTGAAGGATTTGGTCTCTTGTGATTTACATCCTACCCTTGGGATGGTGCTTATTTCTCCATCTGCACATGGCCAGCATTCATCCATCTGGATGATTCCTGCCCCATCCCACCCCACAGGAATTCCTGGGGAGCCAGCGCACATTCTCCAGCTGCTTCTCTCAGTGGTAGTGAGGTGCTCAGAGGGATGGGGAGTGGCAGGGCGACACAGACCCACAACCATCACAGAGAAAGGCGACAGTGGTGCCAAAAAAGACCTGAGGGCAGGACTCTGGGCTCTCAGCCCAAGCTCCTGAAAGAAGGAGACCCAGGAGAGGTCCTGATGGGGCGCGCGTGGGCATGGGTCTCATGAAGAGTGGTGCCCAGAAACCAAAACCAGGTGGGGAGTGTGTAGGGGGATCACTCTGATAGTTTGGCTAACTCCGCTCAAACCCAGCTAGAATGCTTTATGTGCCATACGCTGACTGCATGAGACATTGGGAACACGCAGATAAGTAAGACTCAGCCAGGAATGCAAAAGAACAAATTACCATACTCTATAGGATGGGTGGTACCATAGAATCAGGGGTAAGTGCTGTGGGAACAGCAGATACAACTATTGATTCTGCCCAGAGGGTCAGGAGAGGCCTCCCAGAGGAAGGGAGTATTCAATTTGCTGTTCAGAAAAGGGACTCAGACCTGCATGTGCAAAGGACAGGGGTGAGAAAAGATGGGGCTGCTGCGAGAGCTGTGGCTCCAGCTGGGGATGGAGGCGAGCGCTAGGAGACACGATCAGAAAAGTACTCGGAAAAAAAAAAAGTACTTAAGAAAAGCGTAAGTAGAGCAGGGAAGTGTGAGGCTGCTACTGCAATAGTCCTAGCACAAGACAAGGCCAGTATGGGTTTGAATTCCAGCTCCCCTTCTCCCTAGCTGTGGGATGCCAGGCAGTCCCTTTAGCCTCACTGATCCCAAGGCCCCCTGCTTGTAAAACAGGGATACTGGTAATACCTCCCTTGTGGTGTGAGAACTGAGAGGCTATGAGGAGCCACCCAACACAGTGGGCCTGGCTTATGTTGTAGTCGTTCGATAAATGGAGGTTGGACTTCAGGCAAAATCACAGGAGGGACGTGTTTGAAGTGGAGGAGATAGTATCTAGCACATAGTGGGCACTCAATTATCTGTAGAGAGAAGAACAAATTGAATCTAGAAGGGTGAAAAAGGAGTCAAAGGTGATCTGAAGGTTCTAGAATGATCTCATGATGGGAACTAAAGGGGAGAAAAAGGAAGGAGTTAATGTGGCTGCCTTGGGAGCCTCCCCTTCTGCTCTCCTGACCTCCTCCACCAATTCATCCCTGTGGCCACGGCCCTGGGAAGGGGCTACGCCTAGCTGTATTTAGTTCCCTCCACATCTTGACAAGGAGAGATAAATGCACATAAACACAGGTACAACCCTTCAGTTTTCCACGGGGTAGGTGGCCAGTCTGAGGTCTAGTGAGAGGGGATAGAAAGCAGAGTCATGTTCAGTAGGGAGAGGATTCCTATTCATCACCTGGCTTCCAGGGGCCAGGCTCAGGGCCTTATTCTTTAAATCCTCACAATAAATCTGTGAGTTTGGTACCATTACCATCATCCACACTTCACTCAAGAGGAGAATTGGTCCCAGAGACGCTAAGGGACGAGCCTAGCATCATACAGCTAGTTAGTAAGGAAGGCAGAGTCCAACCCGATTACCTCACTTCAAAACCCCTGCTTTTTCCACCAGCCCCTTCTAAAGAGCCAGAGACTGAAAGAAAGCAGAAGAGTGTCGGTCTGTTCCAGCTGCTATATTTTTTAAAATACCAGACTGGATGGCTTATAAGCAACAGAAATTTCTTACAGTTCTGGAGGCTGAGAAGTCCAAGGTCAAGATGCCAGCACATTTGGTGTCTGGTGAGAGTCCACTTCCTGGCTCATAGACAGACTTTTACTGTATCCTCACATGGTGGAAGGGGCAGGGGAGCTTTCTAGAGTGACTTCTGTAAAGGCACTAATCCCATCATGAGGGCCCCACCCTTGTGACTTAAGTCCCAAAGGCTCTACTCTTTTTTTAAAAAAAAAGATTTTATTTATTTATTCGTGAGAGACACACACACAGAGAGGCAGAGATATAGGCAGAGGGAGAAGCAGGCTCCCTGTGGGGAGCCCGATGTGGAACTTTATCCCAGGTCCCCAGGATCACGCCCTGAGCTGAAGGTAGGTGCTCAACCACTGAGCCACCCAGGGCTTAGAAGGCTCTACCTTCTAATAGCATCACCTTGAGGGTTGAGATTCAATACATGAGTTTTGTGGGGACACAAAGATTCAGGCCACAGCAGATACTAATGCAGATGCTAGAGGAGTATCAGAGTATGGAAGACCGAAGGGTACAGATGGGGTTGTGCATTTATGGAGGATCCCATCCACCAGCCTCAAAGGGGCAGCTTCTCCCAGCCCACTCACCCGCTCCTTGAATGGTAGTTACCAGGCCAAGTCCTGCACTTTCTGCCTCTGTCATGCTGCACTCTATCCTCTCAGCTAATCTACTAAGTTGTTCCAGCACCCACAAGAGGCTGGTCCTCCTCTAAGAGGCTCCTGTTCTCCAAGTGCTCATGGTCCTAGGGAGATTGGGCCCACGCAGCAGGAATTCCCAAAGAAAAATAGGCTGCATTGGTCAACCTGGACAACCCAATGCATATCTCCGAATATCTGAATGAGCTCTTTAAGGCCACTGAGAGTCCATCAGACCCAGAGAGACCCAGTTCCAGAGGTCTCACCTCTTCTGTGAGCCTCTTCCTGACTGCACCATCTGGAATAATCATCTTTGTGGGCTTACTATGTATGGGACATGCTACAGAGCATGTTATATAGATTTCCTCATTTAATAGCCACCCCCCTACACATATACACAACCCTGTGAGGTAGATTCTACTGATCCCACGTCAGAGAGGGTGACTGAGGCAAAGAGAGGTGAAGTCACCTGCCCCAAAGCCCACAACTAGGAAGATACGGTAAAGGAGATGAACCGCCGGATGAAGGAGGACACAGGGGGAGGTCTGGAAGGGCCCAGGTGCAGGAGCTTCTGCCTCCATGGAGTCAGGATACACCACCCTCCAGCATGTGGATGTGTTCATGAACTTGGAGCTTTCTGAAATCTACCCTTCAGAGGTTTGCATGGAGGCTCCATTACCCAGGCACGACCCATGATGAACTCCACAGCCCCCAACCTTTCTCCTGAGGTGGGTGTGGGGCTGAAATTTGGGCCCTCAAATCGTGCCTTCATCTTTCAGAAATCAATCCCCATCTTGGGGCACCTGGGTGGCTCAGTTGGTTGAGTGGCCCACTCTTGATTTTGGCTCAGGTCTTGATCTCAGCATCTCTCTGGTTCAGGGAGTCTGCTTGAGGATTCTTTCTCTCTCTGCCCCTTCCCTCTGCTTATGCTCTCTCTCTCTCTCTCTCTCTCTCTCCCTCTCTAAAATAAATAAATCGTAAAAAAAAAAAAAAAAAAAAAGAAAAGAAAAAGGAAGCCAGTCCCCATTCTGAAGGTATCTGGGGGCTCCCTGAAACCAGTACTCTCATTAGCATACAAAGATGTTTTTAGGACTCAGGGCATTCCAACGGATTTAGGAGCTCTGTTTCAGGAATCAGAGACAAAGAGCAAATATATTTAGATCACAGAATTCCACAACCATCCTGAGTGATGAGCTTAATAGGGCATGAGGATGCTGGAGCAGCGCCATTGCAAGAGGGGTGATTGGGTCCCTGGAAGGAGGACCTCCTGAATCGGGTCCCTTGAGGCTGCCCATCCTCTAGACATAATCCTGAACAAGGCACTTAACTCCCTGAACCTTATTTTCTTCATTAGAAGAATGGAAATGATAACACTCTGCATAAGTCACAGGGTTTCATGGGGGACTTAATGGGATAATGGACATGAAACACTCTATAAACTGTAAAGTACCATGCCAATATGAGGCTTTATTATAGAGGAGCACATGCATGCTTACACACATATATCCCCGGGCACCCATTCATTCATACACACTCTTGCTCCAAGGAAAAGGTAGCATAATGATGCAGCCCCCTGCGAAATCACATGCTGGGACCTCCCTACGCCCCGATCCTCCTGCTACCATTACCCACTTAGACTAAGTGGGTTCAGGAAGATTGAGGAGGGGCTGAAGAGCTTGGAGGAGGAGCAGGTGGGGCTGGAGCAGACTGTTCAGCCCACACCTGCCCATTCTGTCTGGTGTTTGCTTTGTTGGCATTTCCTTCATGCACAGCACCTGGGAACCGTAGGAACAGCCCAGCCCTTTGGAAAAAAGTGCTTGGCAGAGCAGAGCCAACCCCAGAGAGGTGGTTCCCATTCAACAGCTGGCTTTGGGTGCCTACGTTCATTCATTCGTCTTCCCATGCAACAAGATTTGCGTACCTACTAGATCTGTACAGAACTGTACTTCACGCTGGAGATCCAAAGACAATTCAGTCCTGCCTCTGAGCCCCTTGCAAAGGCAGATACACGAACAAGGTCAGCAGCGGGTACACTCAGCTTTGTGCAGTGCAGAGTAGACTGGCCAAGTATTGTCAGACAGCTTGAGGGGTGAAGAGGTGAAGAGGGCAGGGGCAGGGACCCGATCTCAAGAGGCCTGGATGCTACGTTGAGGAGTGTGGGCTTTAGTCTACGTGCAACGGGGAAGCACTCAAGAGTATTATAAATAGAGTAACAGGGGATGCCTGGGTGGCTCAGCGGTTGAGCGCCTGCCTTTGGCCCAGGGCGTGATCCTGGAGACCTGGGATCGAGTCCCACATCAGGCTCCCTGCGTGGAGCCTGCTTCTCTCTCTGCCTGTGTCTCTGTCTCTCTCATGAATAAATAAATAAAATCTTAAAAAAAAAAAAAAAAAAAGAAATGGAGCAACAGGAACTAAGCAAATCTCTTTTCCTTTTTAGGATTTTTCTCCCCTCTTTTACTGTATTCCTCCTCAGAATTGCTAAATTATGTAAGCGTGCTGAGACCGGTGAAAGAATGTGAAATTATGGAAAGAAAACCTTCAGAATTTCTCCCACCCCATTTGTGATGCCTCTATACAGGTGGTTCTCAAAGTGTGTTCCCTGGAACAGCAGCATGAGCAATGTCTGGGTGCTTGTCAGAAATGCCATCTGACTATAGTTAATACCGCAGTGTGTCTAGTTAATCCTGTAGCGTAGTGTATATTTGTAGAGTGTATCTGACTATAGTTAATACTGTAGTGTAACACTGCGGAGAGGTCTTAAAAGGTCTCATCACAGGAAAAAAGCAGTAACTGCACGTGGTAATGGATGCTAAGATTTACATCTATTGTAAAATGACCACCACAGCATCAATTATGTTATACACCTGAAACTCAGGTCAGAGGTCAACTGATCTCAATTTTTTAAAAAATGGGAAGAAAAAATACAATCTGCTACAAACCCTTCAGGTAATCCTGATGCTTACTAAGACTGAGAAACACCTGCCCCGTGCAAGAATTTTCTACACCTGTTTCCAGATTCATCAAGGAAATATGAACACGTACACCTGTATGCCACTGTTTGTACTAATTGTTTTTTCAAAACTACATCCTACCTTTTACTAAGCGAGCTGCTTCTCTCATGGTGCTAGACCTCCTGGTCAATAGATATGGGACACACTCATTTTTTAAAATGTGTATATAATTTTTTAGCAGGTGGCTATGATAAAATTTATTCAACCATTTATTGTTGAATTTTTAGGTTATTTACAATTATATGGACACCAAAAAAATGTGACAATAGCCTCCCCAGATAGTATCATGTATGGGTGCTTTTATTTTCATTGGATTGCCAGAAATAGGAATGCAGAATCAAGGGTTATGGTATTTATAATTTTGATACTGCTAGCTCACTTTTCCCTAGAAATGTAGGGATATACAGTTCCATCGGTAAAATAGAAGATGCCTGTTTTCGTCACAGCCTCACCAGCACCTGATCTTGGGGTTCTTCATATCTACATCTTAGAAAGCTCACTACGGCAATACCTGGAAAATAGATTTGATCCAATGGGGGAAGGGCAGAACTGGGGGCCAGGAGTCTAGTTGAACTTCTGGATTAGTCCAGGTAAGAGCTAAAAGACAGGGTTAAGGACGTGGCCAAGGGGATGGAGAGGAGGGGTCAGATCCATGGTGGGCACTTTCACTGACATAGCCATCTGCTTTCCAAACAAGGAGCCTGGAGAGTTTATTGAGACATTGTGACTCACCTACATGTCCTAGGATTGCTGAGTGCTTCTTAACTCATCTACATGCCATCCTAAGGGAACCTGAACCCCCTCAACACTCATCAGGTAAGTAACACAAGACCCCACTTGTTAGAAGGTGGAAGAGGGTCAGTAAAGCATCCTCCAGACTCAGATGGCATTCTAAAAAACAAAGCAAGCAACTCCATACCATGTACAGAATTTTATTCAGAGCAACTTAAACTGATGTTGGAGGGGGAGAGATCAAGTGGACAGATGACCCAGGTGGTACTTGGCCATTCTCTGCCCCCATCCCCCACCCCATCTGGACCATAATCCTCAGCTTTTACCAAGTGAGGGGCATGGTGGGGAGGCCACAGGGTAATTATCTAAAGTGGGTCCTTCTGTGCACCACTTTATTTTATTTATTTTTTTTATTATTTTATTCATTCATGAGAGAGAGAGAGAGAGAGAGAGGCAAAGACATAGGCAGAGGGAGAAGCAGGCTCCATGCAAGAAGCCCAGTGTGGGACCTGATCTCCAGACTCCGGGATCATGCCCTGAGCCAAAAGCAGACGCTCAACCGCTGAGCCACCCAGGCATGCCTGTGCACAACTTTAGAGCCTTCCCACATTCTGGTCGGAGCACACATGAACCTCCACAGGGCTCGGAGCACACAGCCCCAAGGGAGGTCATTATGGAGCAAGAACAAGACAGAGGGCCGAAGATGGGGTCAGTGTTGCCAGCCTCCTACACCCCACCCCCAACATCTTTATGGCCTGTACAATCCTTACACGCCTTTCTTCTGTGAGGACCCTAGAGCCAGATAGTGGGAGGAGACTTGCACCAGCACAGCAGCAGTAGAAACAGCAACAGGAGACGATCCAGTACCAGCCCTGGCTTTTCGCTGATCCTCATTCTTGAGGGAGAGGGGTGAGGATCAGTCTAGCTACTCCTGCTGAAGGAAGGTGTAGACCAGGATCTGAGGACTGAATCGGCCTTGCTTCCCATTCCAAATCTTCCCAGTACAAAGTTGAGTTCCCATCCTTCATTGGGCCATTATTTTGGAACTCTCGTGTAGAGTCTTTGCATTTTATTCCACATTTTGTGGACCTAATACATAATGACAGAGAAAAAAAATCACAGCATCCATTAAGATCTAATAAAGCTGTATGAGGCACCATGGCATGGATGGGGGAGGTGAATAATTTTGAGTTTACTAAAATCTATTGATTCACTAGGTCCCATTAGAGTTCTTCATAGGCCACACCAGACTATCGAATGGGCTTTGAGCAAGCCTGAGTACCACCACCTTTTCGAATTCTCTCATGATGGCAGTGATCTTGTCACGCCCCTGCTCCCCATGGTATATATTGTTGTACATTTATACTCTATGGTAACCAGCAGCTGTGTGGGCTCCCATTTTGGGTGCCCCATGATGATTGGTTTCACTCACCGGTGGTACACCTGAATTGCCCTCAGAACCAGATCCTTGTAAAACATCTACACCCAAAATACACTCAGGAATGAGGGAAATATGCACTAGGCAACAGTGGAGAGGGAGCCTGCAGGTATGTAGGTAGAGGCTAGTTTGTCTGACCTTGACCCTTTGCCCCCCATAACCATCAACAGTTTTTACTTCTCCCTAAAATGTCAAGGGGTCCCTATAGATAAGTGTGCATTTAGCTCCAGTGTCTAGTAGAGACAATATAGTCTGTTAGTGTGAGAGCAATAAATGGTGAATTCCACACGGGGCCCCCTTTGCACAAACTAAAGGGCCCTGTTGACCTAACCCCTTGTCTGTAGGGGTAGTGACATCCACCCCTGAAATTCCTCCATTAGCAGAGGGGCACTTGACAACCAACCTGGCTTTTTTTTTTTTTTTTTTTGAGCTTTCCTTCAAGGGAGTAACCTACTTTCCTTCTGTAGGCAACACCTTCCATAGGCTTAACGAGACTGAATTGGGTTGTCTAGATTTTCTCTTGGGGTCCCAGATGACATTAGATCTTGCCACAGTTATTTACGGAAGACCTCTACGGGCCCCCTTTTCTCCATTTTATTATTTGCAAGATTGTTTGTTTTCGCACCTGTCTGCTTCCCTTGTGACGGATTCCCTAGGTTCCACTTAAGTCCGCCACCATAGCTGCCACTGTCACAATGGGCCGATTAGCTACAGGGGCAAGGATAGATGCTCAAGTCCCAAACCTTGTCCCTGGGGCTGACCATGAGCTACAGTCTTTCCTACCAGAGGAAAACAATTCTTCATCTGGGCCCTAAAGCATTCGTCTAAATTGCTGGCGTTAAATAGCATGTTTCATCACCAGCTCACGCACAATTTCCTGTAGTTCTTCCACAGAGGTCAGGCGTAACAGAGGGAAGGACACATCCCCTTCCTCGGGCCAGGTTATCTTAAAGCTAGTGTTTGTTTATCCAATCAAATTAGCTAAGCCCCCTGCCTGTGGCACATCATCTTTGTTGCAAAGCACAACAAGTAGCCACGGAGGCCAACCCCAACATCCCAAACCCATCCAACACAATGCCATCTCCCCCAGTTCAATCACCCCAACCTCCCTTTAAAGCAGCTGGGATGCTGCACCAGTTAAGTGGCACAACATCCCTCAAGGGCATCCTCTGACAGGCGGGAACCTCCCCTTGGTCACCTCCAGGCTCACAAGTGGCCCAGGCCTTAGTCTGCATCAAAGAGTGTGCCTGAAAATCTTTTACCTCCTCTGTGATAATGTTCTCCTCATCAGAGGACTCATTGCCCCAGGAATCCTACAGCTTGGGACCCGGCTCTCCTGAGATGCGATAATCCTTACTCTAGTGCTCAGCAGCCTGCACCCATGCATCTTCACCATGACCTCCAAGCATTCCTCCTGCTGCTGGACACCCCTGGACACAGTGTCTGTACTAGAGGAACGTGCGCCCTGCACATCCCTCTCCAAAGCCAATGCTTCTCCTGCATGATCCAACTCTCTCCTTACTCATAACTCCCTTTCCGTGTGTCCAGAAAGCTCAGATCAATGGCCAAGCTACTCCAGCCAAAGGCTGTTCATTTCCTTTCTGCATTTCCTTCTCCCCACCTCTTCCCAAAGGATATCCAACAACCCCTCGGGCATTCTCAGGGTGTTCCTGTATTCACGCACTGGTCCGAAGTGCTCCAGAGACCTGGCCAAGTCTCCCCACGTGGCGGTGGCCAGCCAGCATGGGACTCTGCCCCCCAGCACCCTGTAACCGGTCTCCTGTCTGGCCAGCCCATTGTTAGAAAGTACAGGATGGTCAGTAAAGCATTTCCAGTTGACAAGTCACTTTAAGACCGAGAAACAAAGCAAAACGCTCCATCCTGTGTACACAGTGTAATGCAGGCTAACTTCCTGACGGGGAGGAAATCTGATGGACGATGATCCAGGCGGTCCTCAGCCACTTTCTGCAGCTCTTCTTTCCCCGGTCCAGACCTTAGCCCCCAGCTTTTTCCTGCATTCTGGTCTGGGCACACATTAACTTCCACGGGGCCTGGGACACAGAGCCCTGAGGTCGGGGGCGGGGGTGGGGGGTCATTGCAGGACAAAAACTAGATAGATGGTCAAAGACAGGGCCACTGTTGCAGCCCTCCTCCCGCACTCTTGCACCTGCAGATGACTGGGTGGGTGTGCCACCTAAGAGACACTGACCCATAGGGTGGTGTGGGATCTGTGGTCTGGAGGGTGAAAAAGGACCAGATTCCTCCTGGGATTTGAGCAAACACCTTCAGAGGAAAGCTACCATTGGTGGTAGCGGGTTGTACAACTGAAAGTTTGTGTAGAGACAGGGCTGGGGAGACATGAGCACAATTGGTTGAAATTACAGGTGAGTAGAAATGGTGAGTAAGCAGTACAAGCTGACTGGAGAGAAAAACAGAGCAGATGCACAGAGAAAAGCCAAAATGCTGAGAGAGAAAAACCAGGCAGCCCAAGGGAGACGGGGAAGCAGTTCCCAGGGTCTGCTGTGAACCCAGAGTCACCTTCCCCAGGAAGTCACCAACACTGAGGCCACACCCCTCAGGCACCTCTGTCCTCCTCTCCCCACACGCTCGGGTGTCCTTCCAGGGATCTCTGCTCTGTACGACCATGGCTCGGGCAAGACCATGGCCACAGAGTCCCTGAGTATCCGAGCTTAGACTTTCCAAATCTGAAGTTACTTCAGATGACAGCTATGCACATATGGATCCTGCCCTGAGGGGGATTTGTTGGAAGATTGCACCACTCAGAAGGGTCCCCCTGCCTTGGGGACTAAAAATCTCCATACCTCTCTGGCAAGCCCTTTCCTCAAGTAGATCTCTGTAAAAACACATCTATTTTTACTTTGGAGTGAGTCATTAGCCTCCACCAAGACAGCAGCATGAATAGGCTTGAAAACAAAAAATAACGAACATTTATTGGATGTTTATTATGCTTTGGGCATTGTGCTAAATTCTTTACACAAATTCATTTAAAAGTCCCAATAACCCTACGAAGTGAGTATTATTATCCTCATTTCTCAGATAAGGAAACTGAAGCTAAGAGAGGTTAATTAACTTGCCCGGGGAACTGGGCTAATATGTGCAAGAACCCGGATTTGAACCCAGGTGGTGTGCCTTCGCTAAGCTTGTCGGATTAGCTGGACCCGCTCCCATGGTGCAGGCCCTAAGGACACAGATCCTGAGAGGGGGATGTCTGCCGGTGGGCCCGGGGGGCCTGGGGCACCCCCAGGATCTGGTGCTCCTTGACAGGATAAGACCTGGCCTGGAGGCTTAGGGAGTCCTGAGCATCTTGGGACAGGCCAAGGGTGCTGGTGACAAGCTTGGAGAGTAGGTATATGATTCCAAGAGGAGAGGGAGGGAAGAAAGTGGTTTCCAGAGAAGTCAGAACAAGCCTTCGACTGACGTTATTAGCTGGAGGCCAACCACCATCCCTCCCAGACTTCCATCATTCTCTGGCTGCCTCAGGCCTGGAGACCAATGGGTACTACGTCCCCGGACAAAGCCCAAGAGCAAAACGTCCCATCTGGCCCCCACCTACCATCCTAGCTGCTTCCCAGGGGAGTCCAACTGGAGCATTCCTGGTCCTCATCGAGATTTTGCAGCCCTGCCCTTCCACCACCTGGCTGGGGATCAGGAGCCCCGGGCTGGACCCCGAGGCCCCACCATGACCATGGAGCCTTGGCTCAGTCATCTCTCCTCTGTGGCCTTGAGATCCCCCTTGGGAAAGGGAAACGGAGGCACTCAGATGCTGTGATGATGCCTCAGACTCCTTCCTGCCAGTTCCAAGTCTCCCCAAGAGAAAGATCCTCAGCTCTGGAGCCAGAAAGAGCCCGGTCCAGGTCCAGCGCTGTCACCTACAAGTTGTGTGACTCCGGGTGAGTCACAGCCGCCCCCAGCACCTCCCTCGCCTTAGCTGTGCAAATGGCCCGGGTGACTCGTGCCTGTGAAAACGCTTTGAACTTGGTAAAGCCCTTCGTACATACACGTGCCAAGGATCAAAATCTGTGATTTGTTCCTTCCTCAATCCCTCCTGGAGCCAATCTGCCGGCTCCATGGGGAGGAGAATCCAGAAGGGTGGCCTGGTGCCAGCTGTCACCCTCTCTGGGGACCAGGCCCACTCGAGCCCCACCCCCAGGGTGGGCGGACTCCGGCTCCAGGGGGTGCTCTCCTTTGCCAGGATGCCTACAGACCTCTTCCACCCTCCTCCTCCCCCCACTGTCACCCCAGGGAGTCAGATCTGCTCTCCGAACTGTAGTCACCTCCAAGGTGAACTTGGGGCCACAAGGGTGTGTGACAGGAGGCGCCCGGCCCCGTCTGCTCTGGCAGGCGGAGAGAGCTCACCATACAACCATCCCGCGGTCCATTTGTCAAAGTTTGACGTCAATTTGCGGCCTTAGATTGGTTTTTGTTTCTCCGTACTTTGTTTTCTTTTTCGTGATGAATGGTTATTGTCAAGCTGGCTTAGAAGAAGCGATAGGCAGGAGGTGGGGGCCGGGGCGGCGACAGCACAGTGGTGGGGTTCTTGGTTGGGTTGTTGTTTACATTTCTTTTTTAGGCAAGAAAATGGAGTGGGAGGTACCTGAGGTCACAGCGGGGTCCTCCGAGTGCATGCCAGGGTCCTGCGGTAGCTGCCTGCTTCCTCCATCCAGGCCCGGAGACGGGGAGACCACTGCCCCTTTCTTTCCCCACCGGGACAGGCCTGGTCTGGGGGACAGGCGGTGTGTCACGGCTGCGGCGGCTGATGCTGTCACCTGCAGATAAATACAACCAAAACAGACCCAGAAAATTATTTCCTCTTAATGGAAAAATTATCAGGCCCTGAGCAGCCTGATCTAAGGGCTTTTAGAAGTGCACGGAGAAATATACTTCAGTCTTCTCTCTTGAAGCTCCTCTCTTCCCCACCGTCCCTCTGGGGAGGGCTCCGCCTAAAAACCATCTTCTCCCGGATTGCTGCCCAGGCTTTGCCTGGCTTGCAGACGGTAGGATCTCTGAGATCATGGCGGAGGACCACAGAGTTAGGCTTCTCAGAGTCTCCAGTGGTATGACCTTAAAAGGACAAAGACATCACCCTGCCCACCTCTCTCATCCAAGATAATTACATTGATGCCCAGAGACAAGTGACTTGCCAAAGGTTCATGGTCACTTAGCAGTTGGACAAGACACTGAGGCTTTTGACTCCAATTTCCCTTCCCATTACCCCAAACAGCCTGGCCAGTCCCTCCAGCTCTCCGAAGCCCCCTATATCGCTCACTTAAATGAACAGCCCTACAGGCCCAGGGACACTGGATTTAAGCCAGATGGTGCTTGCGGTACATTACCCGACGTGTCCACGATTCTTCCCACCGTACTCTTGCCGTGGCTCACAGTCTACAGAGTAAACATCTCCACCCGACTGGCTCGGTGCTTGCATCTTGCTTTGATTAATGAAATGTTAGTGGATGTACCATGAGCAGGAGCTTAAGTGTGCTTATGTGGTTTGGCTGGCTGGTTTGTGCTCCTGCAACCTGCCACGAGGCTGCTGATCCCAGAATTAGAGACACGTGGAGCAGAGTTGAACACAGTCTTCGGCTTGAAGCAGAGCTGCCACCCTCGTCAACAAACATGCGAGTGAGAGATAGAATTACATATTATAGGGGTGCCTGGGTGACTCAGTTAAGTGTCTGCCTTTGGCTCAGGTCACAATCTCAGGGTCCTGAGATCGAGTCCTGCATGGGGGCTCCCTGCCCAGCAAGGAGTCTACTTCTCCCTCTGCCTCCTCCTTGCTGTTCATGCTCTGTGTCTGTCTCTCTTTCAAATAAATAAAATCTTTAAAAAAAATTGCTTGTTTTAACTTGCAGTTTTGCAGCAGTACCACAGCAGAGATCTGACTACTACGGATTGCCACTGTGCCCCTCAAAATAGGGCTTGCCCCAGCTGCTTCACCTGGTCATCGGGGACCTCAGGGTTGCAGAGGAGCAGGGAAGAAGGGCCAAGAGACACTGCAAAGGCTGAAGGTGGCACTATCCATGTGGCGCAATCTTCAGGGGCCCCGACTATAGGAGCTAAACATAGTCCGAGTCTACACGCTTCTTTTCCCTCTAGGTGTCCCCCATGGCACGATACCTCTTGGATGAGTCGGGAGGGGCTAACTACTATCTCAAAAGGTCCCCGGGTAGCCCTGGTGGCTCAGCAGTTTGGTGCCGCCTTCAGCCCGAGGTGTGATCCTGGGGTCCCGGGATCGCGTCTCATGTCAGGCTCCCTGCATGGAGCCTGCTTCTCCCTCTGCCTGTGTCTCTGCTCTCTCTATGTCTCTCATGAATAAATAAATAAAATCTTTAAAAAGAAAAAGGTCCCCAAGTCTCAGAAGCTTGGATAGTTCATGCTTCATTCCCAATCATGCCACAATCCCAGATGGCAGCCAGGTTGAGAGGAGAGGCTGACTCACGGACCATTCATCTAAATGTCTCTGCCATTCTCTGAAGCCTTTGAGTTCTGCCCTGGATCCACTTCATCCAGCGCAGTGTTAAGCAAAAATGGTAGTGTAGAAGATCCCTTAGGAGGAAATCCTCAAGCGGGTCCCTCCTCTCTGCCCAGGACACCCAATTACCCACCCCCACATCCCCTGGGGCTAACCTCTCATGGCCTCTTGGGATTTCTCCTGGTTTCACCTGAAATTGGGACTCTGCCTCTCTTCTAGGCTCCTCAGTTCCCATTGCTCCAGGTCCAAACTCCCCAGCTGTGCCCAGACTCTTCGGACTGACTTGCCATATGGCCTGCCTGCCTGTGGTTCATTTCTCCCGGGGTCACATCTTCATGGATTCACTCCCACCTTGTTTCCTTCTCCAGACATTACAGCCACTTCTATGTTCAACCAGTCTTCTGAGATACCCCATTCTGGCCTCGCCAAGAGCAAGAGCTTACCTTTCATCAGAAAAAAGGAAAAGCTACTTCAAGTTAGTAACGGGGAGTCACATCCCAGGGGAAGGTGGGTTCTAAGAAGAGTCATTAGTTGAATGAATCAGGGTGGATGGAAAGGGATTGGGATTAGGGAGAGGGAGAACAGTTAGGAGATGATTGTCATCATCTAGGAGGGGATGACAAAGGCCTGCGCTAGGGCTGAAGTTGTGGGATGAAGAAAGGAGGAGCCACCTGAGAGTTGATTGGGAAGGTGGATGGAAGTTTGGAGGCAGGCTTAGCCTGGGGGTTGGAGAGAGGGAGGAGGCAGGCAGGGCCACATCCCAGGTTTCCAGCCTCTGCGCATCTCTGATAGCCTCAGCCCACCTGCTGGCTTCCCTCAACCCAGCCCCACCAAGTCGCAAGGCTGCTCGGCCCTTCCAATCTACTTGGAAGGAATGTGGAGTTACATTTAATTAAAAGTATCTACACAGAAACGAGATTAATTAAGTCTCTTTTACCCAGGAGCCCTCTCTTTGTGTTCACTTAAATGAGGTTTTAAATGTTGTCTCAATGTTATATCTGGGCAAGATTTCTCCAGACAACACTTCGCGTGGTTCCGAGGCTCCTGCGTCGCTGGCTGGAAATTATTTAGTGATGAGAACAATCCAAGGGCAGTCTTCTCCCCCCACAGTCAGTTGAGCTCCAGGCAGGTGGGGACCTTGGGCCACAGAAAGTCAAGTTTTATAATGAAATGGAGGGAAGTTCTCTCAGGCAAGAGCTAACTCCCGAGGCCACCTCTTGATGCAAAACAGGTGGTCCAGAATGGTCTTCGGAGTCATGTTTATGGAGTACTCACCTGATCCAAGTTGTTCGGAATACAAACGTGGCCTCCTGGCGCCAGGAGGCTGAGGCAGCACCACCTACAGGTCAGATGTCTCTTCCAATCAGTGTCTTGTTAATAAAGCTCCACGTGGGAGCCAGGAGCCCGGCTGAGACATGGGAAGCACCCCGGCCACCTTCACTGTCCATCCGCAGGCTGCTGACCTTTACCCTGGTGTCTTTTCTGAAAACTAAGATTCACGAAAAGTCCATCAGGCTGGGTCATTTTGGGGAGGTACTGGTGGGAGACAGGAGGTGTGGCCTGCGCTCCGGGGCACTTACCATCACATGGAGCCATGTACGAACCCACCACAAGGCCAGTAGGGACAGGATGGAGACAGGGCAGGTGCAGCCACTATCACTACTTCAGCCTCTCAATAGGAGTCCACTAATGAGCAGCCCTGAGGCCCAAGGAGGCCTAGATGGGACCTGGAGCCTTGAACTGGTCCTTGAGCTTTTATAGCTGAATTAGGAAAGAGATCCACACACAGGCTGATTGTTCCTGCCTCTGGGTTCTAATCATTAAAACACAAAGGGGGTTTCCCCCATTGGATCTCATGGGGCCTTTTGTAGGGAAAATTTTTGTAGGGATATTGTTTTATCTGTGTTGCCCAGACTTGGATCATTATTAATTTAATTTGATAAGCATGTATTGAACACCAAAGGGAGGGTGAGGCATTGTGTCAGATGCTAAAGCTAGAAGACCCGGTAGGCTAAAACCTCATTCTTGGTCTCTCAGTCTCTGGAAAAGACGATGAGCATCCAGCATGATAGAGGAGCAGGATCTGCACTAGGACAAGCCTACCGTCTTGCACACAGTGGGAAGAGACGAGGGGCATAAAATCGGGCCTGCAGGTAGAGGATCTCAGAGAACTTCCCAGGAAAAGTGTATGTCAAGCCTTACAAGATGAGCGGTGATGACCCAGACGGAGAAGGACAGGTTCCAAAAGGTCGAAACCTACTCTCCTTAGCCAAGACCCCTGAGCAGTGTGGCCCCACACAAGAACCCGGATGTGGAGCACAGCTTGGCTTCAAACCCAGTACTGCCACTTGCAGATGAGCCAAGGCTCTGAGCCCAGAGCTTCCTCATCTGTAAAACGAAGGAAATAATTCAGTACGTGTTTCAAAGGGTTTTGGAAGATCAAATGAAACAATTCCTGAGACTCGCCCATGCCAGGCTCCCCAGAAATCTGAATTTCCCTCCTCACCTCTTGTTCTGCCCCCACAAAATGTATTGTTGTAGTCAGCTATGTTACTTCTGAGCAACAGAACTGATTCTGGCAGATTCAAGCAGAAAATGAATTTATTTAAAAGTTGTCCGAGTGGCTCCCAGGGATCAGCAAGGTCATCACAAAATAAGGCTTGGAAGATGGGTGAAGGGAAGAGAGACTTTGCAGCCAGAAGCACCGGCAAAGTCAGGTCACAGGAAGGAACTCCTGTCCCTTGGATGGCACCGCTCACCAGCCTCACCAGTGGCCTTCCCTGGAGTCGCCTGACCCCATCACCACCATCTGCCTCCTGGGTGCGTCAGCTGAGGGTGGGAGGCCCAGACTGGCCCAGCCTGGGACATATGCCAGCCCTGCTTGGAAAGCAAGGAGCTAGAATTTTCCACACTCTGCCTCCCACAAGACTCAGAGAATGGGGAGTCCCCATACTGCTAGCAAAGCAGCTCGGATGCTGCAGAGCCCCACAAAGGAAAGAAACAACAAATATCCAGCACAGTCCTCCACCACCTGTGTCCTTTCCTCTACAGTAGCCTTCCTGTGGATGGGCCACCGGCAGCTGCCCTCATGGTAGGGACACCCCCAGAGGGTGGCAGCACCGACCCCATGAGGATAGCATTCTTCAGCTCAGAGACTCTGCAGCCACACTTGCTGCTGTCATGGTCCCCCACTTCTGCAGCTCACTCCAGAGCCCCTGCCCCCATTGATATGGTGAGCACGAGCCTCCTATAGCCAAAGATTAATTGGTGGGGGATTGGGAGATTTCTCTTCCATAACAATGGGCTTTTCTGCTTGTACTAATAAGATGCCAATTAGGATATTTAGGTTTGGGGTTCAAGCTGAAGCTATGCCCACTTTCCAGGAGGTGGACGAGAGGGATGGCCCCTCCTAACTGGCTGGCAGGGGTGTAGACATCAGGGTGGCCTTCACTGGGTGACACTGGACCCCTCCCTGGGATGCTGGGTGGAAGGCTGTTAGCTCTGGGGGAAATTCAAATGAAGCCGAGTCCCCCCATTCTTTCCGTTAGGTTCCAACTCCTTGGAGTGGCTTCAGATAGTGTCTTATTACATATGCCAAATGCTGTTTCAGAAAAAAAGAGAAAAAAGACATAGGGAAAAACTCTTAGACACAAGAAACCAATTCTGTTTTAATTCCACTCTTCTCTTTGTTGCCTGCATCTCCTCCTGAGACCACACCCAATGTCACCCTCCCCATCCCTGCCCCTGGGTAAAGAAAGTCCAGGACAGGGATGCAGACATCTGGCCCGTGGTCACTGGTCCTGCCCAGACACGACCACTTTTGTTCTCACTGCAGGAAGTAAGCGCCTGCAGTATGGAGTGCTTTCACACCAATAGTATGCTTCACACGAAGGGTGGCGGTGTCCCTGGAGGAACACAGGATTCATGGGGTGTTAGCTCCTCTGCCTGGACCATCTACAGGGAAGCCAGAGCACTTTCCAGCCTGTGCTAGAAGCTTGACAAATTCAGGAATTAAGGCGCATGTTTCACGGGAAGACACTTCATCCTGCGCTGTCCTGTCCCCTTTGCTAATTGTTTCCTGCCCATGCGCCCTGCCTCCCTCGCCAGCCTGTGCACATCTTGAGGGCCTGGACCACAGCTTCCAGTTCTCAGCAAAACCCATCGTTCCAGGCATTGTAGTGAGGGCCCAGTTCATATCCACTGGTTGGCTGATCTCCGCCTCAATCTTGCCAGCCTGAGCCTCGTTCTGAGGGAGGAGCCTTTCCCCAGAATGATAGACGGTGTGTTGGAGTCTGGATGGGGGGGGGGGCAGGTTTGGCTCCCCACAGACACGGGCTGACTTCCCTGCTCCTGCTTCACGTCCTGTGTCAGTGAGCTGTGGCCGCTGTTGCTGGAACAAATACTGCCAACTGGGTGGCTTAACACAACAGAAATGTATTATCTGGCCATTTTGGACATCTGAAGTCTAAAATCAACACTAGGCGGAAACCAAGGTGTCCCTCCAGGGAGGCGGTGCCTTGCCTCTGTGCCTTGCCTCTTCCAGCCTCCCGTGGCTGCTGGGACTCCTTGGCTTGTAGCCACAGCGTTCCAGTCTTCAAGTCCAGCGTGTTCCAATCTCTCCTGGCTCTGTCTTCACATTGCCGTGTGTGTGCGTGCAATCTCCCGTGGACTCTTTCTCACGAGGACACTCCTGATGGCATTTAGGGGCCATCTGAGAAAATCCCGGATAACCTCCCCATCTCAAAATCCTTCGTTTAAGCACATCTGAAAAGACCCTTTGTTCAAATAAGAAAACATTCACAGGCTTCCAACATTAGGACCTGACATCTTTGCAGGCCATATTTGCCTATGGCCCCTGGCCCCCTGCTACCTCTTCTGATCTGGAACAAGTGTCCAAGGGTCCTAGAGTGGCTTCTCTCGGTCTCAGTTACCCCTTCTGGGGGACAGGAATGATTTTTCCCCATCTGCTGACTTCACAGAGTGGTGAGGACCGAGAGGTAATACATAGATGAAAGCATTTTCTGAGCCGTAAAGCCCCTCACAAATGCAAGACCATATTATTGCACTGGCAGAGTGGCAAGTTCAGCACTTGAGAAAACTATCAGATTTTAGAACATGTGAGGGAATAGGAAACCAATGTTATTCAAAAACCTCATTTACAACCCCCACCAAAGCCTCCGGCCCTCCCTACCTCCACTCTCCCCCGTGGCTGTAGGGTGTGACGGAGGCCTGTCTTGGGGGTGGCTTTGTGGCCTGAAAACAAATCATTCTTCACAGCTTGCTCCCAAGTCCAATAAGCCAGAAGGAATTGGTAGAGAGATTTAACGATATGTATTTCAAGAAAAAGATGAAAATGTGTCTACTTTTAGGAGATGTCGTAAAAATGCATCAGCCCCACAATAAACTTTGTAGTGAAGATGCATAGAGGGGAAACATATAACGCAGCCAGGGCAGTAATGTCTCATTTATAGGGAAATCCTCTCAGAGATCCAATAGAATTTGCCCCCCCAACCCATGCCCTATGGCATAGCCTCTGCAAACCCGGGGGGGGGGGGGGCGTCTCGCCCCCCCTCCCCAGCTCCCACCAGCCTCTACAGGAAGCCTCCTGGCTCAAAGGCAGCCTGACCCTGGGTCTCCCCCTTTGTAAGTCCCTCCAAGACATGCCAGCTGAAATAGTTGGAGGACCAGTTACACCCCAGGTGGGGAACTATGGCCTGCAGACCAAATCCCATTGGCTTTTTGTTCTTATCAATAAAGCTTTATTGGCTGATAGCCCTGCTTGTTCCAGCCATGGGGCTTTGCTACCACCACCCAAAACCCATAACAAAATAATAGCTAATATGTGCGCACCGTACTCTGGGCCGAGCAGGGTGCCAGGCCCATAGGGACATCACCCTATTGCCGGCTCTCAAGCAGCCCGATGAGGTATGTCATACTAGTTGCGCAGATGAGAAAACTGAGGCTCGGGGAATTTCAGCAACTTTCTCAAGGTCTCACCAGCTAGAAGCCATCAGAACTGGGATTCGCAGCCGTGTGCCCGTGCGACTCTGCAGCCCTGGATCTGGCTGCCGCGCTCTAGCACAGGTTTCCAGGTGAGCGATTTCAAAACCCTCTTGCAGTCTTCAGCAGCTGCCAGTTGTCTGGGATCTCAGTTTCTCCGCCGAATTTCAACACCGCCTGCAAACCGGGTGCCCTGTGTTTCCCTCTGGGCTTCCTCCTCCTTCCCTCCCCTCTGGCCCTCGCCCACCCCAGCTCCCCAGCCAGGTGCACAGGTGCACAGGTGCACGCTCACACTGGCTCCGCTGATCTCTTTCCACAGTTCTGCATGACCCCATGTCCCAGCCGCCACCCCGCCTGGCCCGCTCCTGGGTGAGTTTCCGCCTCTGTTCTCAAGGCTCCAGTCCGCTCCAAGGGGGCACCAGTAGAGCGGATGGGAAGCAAGGCATTTGCATTCCACTTCCCGGGGCTGTTCAGATCTTACCTGCAATTCTTCTGACAAATCCTTATCAGCGATGCCCATGGCGAAGTCTGTGGTGACTTTGTTCATTCTTATTAGCTCTGCACAGATTAGCTCTTCACAGCGCTTGGCTGGTTCATACCGATTCCTGATAAATGTTTTGACTGATTTTCCTGACTTGGGAACAGTTGGGGACTGGGGCGGGGTGGAGGTGGAGGACGGTGAAGAGAGGGGTGCTGGCGAGCCGGAAGGAGAGAAAATTGTGGACAGGATTACATCTGGGCTATGAAATATTCATCACATGCCTGCAAGAGGGGGGTCACATCGCTTCCCCAGGAACGGCCTCTCCACCAGGGGGGCGCTTTGAAAAGCACCGGTGCGGGTGGGCTGGGAGCACCTGCCACCAGCCCTCGGCCCCCCTGGGTCACAGAGGCTTCTGAGAGAAGGGGGCAGGGGAAGTTAAAAGTAGGAAGAACAAACCAGCTCACAAGGGCTTTGCTGTCTTCCTCTGGCTCTCCTGCCTCGCCTGCCCTTCAAGAACAGCTCTTGATGGTGGGTGGAACACTGATGTCCTAGGTAGACCTAGCTGGGCCCCCCTTCTTGCCACCCCAGGTATGCCTGAGAACTGCAGCCCACCCTTGCTGTCCTTCCCGGAGCTCCTCCTGCTACCCTCTGAGGACTTCAGACCAGCGCTGGTCACAGGGTTTCATCGCTGTTTCCTGTATTTGTCCAACGAGATTGGATTCTGCTTAGGGACGTGCACGCACCACCCCCCTTCCAAGCTCCTGGCGCCGGGACTGGGGCCTTGGTAGATGTGGGAAAGCTCTTCGCTGAGCTCCCTAGGCTCCGTTCCCTTGGCGGGGTTGGCCAGCAGGTACCTGTACCCCACGCAGACGCCGCCAAAGGACTGCTACACTCGCTCTTCCCAAACCTAGATGAGGCTTTCCAGTTTCCCTTAACTCGAGTCTCCAAGCAACTTCTGATCAAATGGAATCGACGGGGAGACGGACCCCTATGTGCCAACCTGGTTCTCCGGCCTGTCCCCTGCAAGCAAGCACCTTTCAAGCAGACACCGCCTTTATTTTCTAAGAGGCCCTCTGGTCCCTGTAAAAAACATGTGTTCCATATGCATTTGGAGATGAAACAGAGAACGATTCTCCTCCTGGACATGAATGTGCTTCCTAAACCACCGTGGACCTCAGGGGAAAGCTATTCTACAACTTTCTGTAGGTGTCTGGTCAAGGCTTACTCTCTAACAATTCCTTCAGGCGTCTCACCCAAATCCTTCATGCTGAATAAGTGCATGTACTCCAGGGCCTTTCCCTCCTGGGACAATATCATATGCTCTGAGAAGAGGAGATCGCCTTCCCCTTTGCCCTCAGCCACTGCCCACAAGGTTAAGCTCTGGTGCCCGCCGCCTCCGTCTGGGGGAAGCCAACCCATGCCAAGCAGATGGCCCTCAGTCTGGTCCCCAGTGGAGGCCCCGCTGCCCACCACGAGAAGGCCTGGAAACTCTTGAAGGTTCTCTCTTGCTGCAACCACAGATTCCTCATTAGCCTTTTGCCAGATTTATCTTCTCACGGGTAGCCTGCAGCGCTTTGATTTGTCCTGCTGTCACCAGGACTAATGTTGATGGCAGCACCCCCCGGGGGCGTCGGGCTCTCCAGCCTCCTGCCAGAGGCCTCAAGGAAAATGGATGAGCAACTGACCTGCAAAATAAATACCAGGCTTCCAGGTTCTGATAAAGATTAAATATTGGAGGAGTCATTTCAAATGAATATATAAAAGCAAATGGAAGAAGCCTTTTAGACAGCGACAGAGTGAAGTACAGGCAAACAAAGAGAGATGTCTTCGGGGGAGCTTGATGGCAGGGAAGTTCGAGGCTCGGGATGCAATCTGCCCACCAATACCCCAGCTTCAGGAAAGGTTCCAAAACAGTCATCCCTGCTTCCCTCCCCCTTCCCCACCCAGACAGTGAAGAAGAGAAAGTGCTAAGCTCCAAAGCCGCGTGCCAGCGTGATGCTGAAGTCAGCTCTGCTGACGCTGGCCCATCCAACCGAGGGAGAAGCCCCATTACTCAACACCATCTGCCTTCGGCGTGGGGCAGCCAAGAGCCGGGATTATTGGCAGGGACGGGGCTCGGAGGCCCCAACGGAGAGAGGTGGTGGGGAGAGCAAGGTGAGGCGTTCCCGACACAGGATGGGGAGCAGAGAGAGAGAAGCCAAACGTCAGCAGATGGAGCCGGCATTCCTTGAGCCTGGGGTACAGCGAGGGCTGCTGGTCAGAAACTTGCGTGGATTGATTGCACGTCCCGAAACCCAAGGAGCCAGGATCTCCTGTCTAGACTCGGAAGGTGCTCGAGCTGGAAGGGAACAGGAGGGGAGCTAGATGGCACGACGCTAGGCCAGACGCTCGTGACCCCCAGACAGCCCCTTGAGCTGGGCATTGCCATCACGCGTTTCAGGGGAGGTCGAGGCTGGGGGACCAAGGGCCAAGAGGTGGGGTGCAGAGAGAAAGGGGGAGCGTGTAGACGGAGCTGTCACCGGGGCCTGGGCCCCTGCTGATTCTTCATCTGGTTCACAGGGTCCTTGGACACCCGGCCGTGGGCGCCGCTGACCCCATCTATTAGTGAGTCCGCATCTGGGCCTCGGTGAGGTCGCGAGCACGCAGTGTGAGTGCGGTGGGCCTAACCGTGTCTGGCTCCGGATTCCATTCTCTCTCTAACAGGGATGATTTGTAGACGGCCTTAAGGGAACGGGGAGATATATGAAGTGCCACTGAGTTTTAGGCAGAGCTGCCAACTTGGTTTGAGCCAGAGAGAGTGAGCCTTGAGTGGGTTTGTATGTGAAGGCAAAATGGGGGTGTCAGCTGCCTTCACCCTCTCCTCCCAGCCATGGTGACAGCCCAGCCAGCCTGCGGGGCCCTCAGTCCTCTGGCCCAAGCCGTCTCCAGGGAGGGCTTTTCTCACCAGAGCTGACATGTCTCTTCTGCTCCGCCAGCTCCGGGGTTGTAAGGGCATCGTGGCTGTGCAAATCCCGGGGAGCATAATCCGCCGTGCCCACCGTGGCTGCCCGGACGCAGCCCAGCTCCCCAGCCCCATCTTCCTCGAGGGCACCACTCTGTCTACAGATGCAGCATGAGGGAGAAGAGGTGCCCAGGACAAGAGTGATTTCAAGTGCATCTCTACCTTTGGGGTTCAGAGCGAGCCTGATGTGGGCTGGCAGGGTGGAGGCCTCGGGGTGCTCCTACTCATGTTCATCCTAATAACTGATTTCATTCAGATCAACAAATATTGACTGAGTACCTGTTCAGTGGCCTCTTTTGCGCTGGCCACTGGGCACTCAGAGGTGAGCAGGACAGTCCTTGCCCTCGAGAAGCCCCCTCACTGCCTGGTGGGGGACACAGACACAAATGGCCAGCATGGTCGTTGCCTCTGGAAATCCATTTTTGATCCCTGAAGCACTCTCCCAATCATTCCCACAAAACAGGTGCTGCTACTACCCCCTTTTGGGGACCAGAAATCCAGAGCCGACCAATTTAGTGGGTCTGCCCCAAGCTGCCCAGCAGCTGGCAGCAGGCCTGAGGACAGCAGTGGGGACAGGTCTCCCCGGCCCTCAGGCCTCACCCCCTGTGCCAGGCCATGCCTCTCCCTCGGCATCCGGCTGCCTGGTGCCTTTCAGAGAGCCAAGAGCTCGCTCCTGGGTCTCCAGCAGCCCTGCAGGACTCCCGACAGGCCAGGTCACTGGCCTGACAGTCACAGCAGAGAGGGTCTATGGAGTCAGGGAACAATGAAGTGTCCAGAACAATTCTCATCTCCTGGCCTGCACTTCTCTCCATATTACTGTGCAAACTGTTTCCCCGGGCACCAGGGCAATTTAGCAAGTGTATTTTGCATCACTCGAGCAATTTCTGACATTAAGTCTCCCCGGGCTTTCTTGGGTCACTTCTCCTGCTCCAATACCACCTCTCCTGGCTTCGAGAGACAGTGGCAGACGCCACCTGGGGCCAGCCAGGCTCCCCTAGGAGAACGACCCTTTCCAAGTCGAACTCTTAGAGCCAAGTTTTGTGGCTCTAACGGCTGGCTTAGACCTTTGATCATCCACTTGCTTTGCCCTGAAGCACTTCTACGGCAGATAGGATCGGGCCCATCTTGCAAAGGAAGAAACTGAGTCACTGAGTCACACAAACATTACTTGACCTGTCACGTAGATGCTGGTGAGTGATTTCCACATCCCATTGTTTTTCATCCCATTCTTTCCATCTCCCCCAAAAGAAAGAGCAAAACTATCCTCATTTTTCTCCATGCAATGGCCCAAGGTGATATTCAAAATACTTAACATCCCCTAATGCAAGGGAACCAAGCAAGCAGAACAAATGCCTTATGGCTCTGCGTGGTCCTGAAAGCACCCCCCTCCTTGTGCCAGGTGCAAACCCTCTAGCATGTACCCTCAGGGGTGAAGGGGTGGGATGGGGGCTCAGGGGAGGGGCTGGAGCAAGGGGAGCAAGCGACAACTCAAGGACCTCAAGGCTGAGGGTCTGGATGTATTTCAATATTTGATCCCCTTGGTCGGTCCCACCCTGGGGTATCAGCCTTACTGGCGAAGGCTGCTCTGCAGGCGCTCCATTTCCCCCACTCCCCCCAGCCCTCCTCCTCCTCCTCTCTCCCTCTCCCAGCTTTTCTCTTCCACCCTTTCTCTGTCTCTCCTTTTAATATAAAGATGAAAGAAAGGGGCGGGTTCATTCCAATAATTTGAGATCCCTTGCACAGGATGAGGACATGCAGGATTTGCAGACGAACAAAAGGGAAAGTTCGAAGAGGCTGAAAATTACCCGTGTGCCTATTAAAAATCAGCCGGGCTGAAGCGGTCCTGACTAGCAGACAGGGCCTGGAGCCCCAGGGAAGTGGTACTTAAGGGAATTTGCAATTAAGAGAAGCTTGGAGACTTGCCACAGATTGCTTCCCTCATCTTTTTTTTTTTTTTTTTTAATTTATTTTAAAAAGAATCGCAAAGCAGGAACCTAAATGGGAGATGACAAGAATGGAGGGTGACAGATGCCAGTTTGGCAGAAGACACCAGGAAGACCAAGTTACTTACCTGTCGCGTTTGTGCTGCTGCCACATGCTCAACACTCCACCTCGGTGTGCAAGGCAGGGTCTTGGTGGCCATCCAGAGACAGCTGTCCAAATTCCTGAGAAGCAGGCTCAGCATCCAGTCCCTCCAGCCCACCTCGGGTAAACATGGGCATCTGCAGGCAGGAGCCCCAGCCCCAGCGGGCAGGCCTGCTCCAGGAACCCTGCCGACTCCAGCTGTCCTGCGGGGTGGGGAGCGGCTGCCACACACACCAGCCTTTCCAGGGACTTGGCAGCCCCATCAGCCTGGAGCCCCATAAATCTTTGAAGATGGCTTGTTTCTGTTTTCAGAAGCAATTGACACAGGGGCCTGGGAGGGATGGTTTGTAGCTTGGGGCTGGGACACTCAGGACAAATAGGGCTGCTCCTGATGGCTGAGCAATCACTCTGTTAGGGATTCCCAACTCGGTTATTAGAATATTAGGATATTTGGGGAGCTTTGTAAAAATCTAAAGTCTTAGGACCCACCTTCGGATCCCATGATTCCGAAGAGCCTGTGGATCTGCATGTTCTTCTTTTCAAAACTCCCCAAATAATTTTTTTTAAAGATTTTATTTATTTATTCATGAGAGACACACAGAGAGAGAAGCCGAGACGCAGGCAGAGGGAGAAGCAGGCTCCATGCAGGGAGCCCGACGTGGGACTCTATCTGGGGATGCCAGGATCACGCCCTGAGCCAAAGGCAGAGGCTCAATCACTGAGCCACCCAGGCATCCCCACGCCAAATGATTTTGATGTACAAGTGGGTTCGAGAACTTAGCGGCCCATCTGGCAGGATCTGGAGGCCTCCTGTCCCTTAGAGCTCCCCAACTACTGCTTCCGCGGCCTAGCGCCTCCTTCTCTGGGGTTAGTAGAGACAGGGACACCTAGATCCTTTCCACCCTATCATCTAGCTGAAGCTGGTACTGCTGGCAGGTGCACACACATGTACGTTTGCACACGCATGCACAAGCGCTCCACTGTAGGGGGTGGGGACCCACCAAAACGGATAGCGCAGGAGAGACACAAGCTTGTCCCCCATCCCTGTGGGGCTCCCTAGCCTCCCTGATGTGCTTCATTGTCACTTAATCAGCCAAGCGTGGTCACGTGTCCATGGCAGCCTCCCTCCGGAGCATTCCCCGCCAGCTCCCTTGTACAGACCTTTTACACCCAGTCCTAGCCACAGCATCATATAGCACCTCAGGGGTTACAAAGTTGTTTTCACACATATCATTTCATTTTATCTTTGTGGCATCTGTTGCGGGCCTAATCTTTGTCCCTCGCCCCCACTGCCCAGTTTGTATGTTGAAATCCTACCCCCCAAAGCGACGGTATCAGAGGTGGGGCCTTTGGGAGGTGATTAGGTCACGAGAGTGGAGCCCTCCTGCGTGGGATCAGGGCCCCAATAAAAGGTGCCCCACAAAGCTCCCACATCCCTTCTGCCACACAAGAATACATCAGAAAGGCTCATCTATGAACCAGGAAGCAGGCCCCCAACACACTGCACCTGCCAGCACCCTTGATCTCGGACTTCCAGCCTCCAGAACTGTCGGAAATAAATTTCTATCGTTTATAAGCCACTCAGTCTATGGTATTTTGTTACGGCATATCTCCATTTCACTGGCGAGGAAACAGGCTCAGAAAGGAAAGTGACTTGCCCCTGGGTGCTCAACAGGTAAGGACAAGGCTGATGGAGCCTCAGACTTGATTCCTGATGCTAAAGGTGGAGTCTTTTCCAGACGTGTGTGTAAGTGTTCGGTATGCAGGGCTCAGTGCTCTGCAGACAAGGGGCCTGGGTTTATCAGGGTCAGCAGCAGCATCTGCCCCCGTAATCAGAGTGAGATCCTACGTCCTCTCCCAAGAGGACAAATGCATCATAGGGGCACCCAGCTCTGGCCTTGTTCAGAGGAGTGGCCTCTTGTCAGGAACTGTCACTCTTAACACGGGTCTTAGCTCAGCCGTGTGGGGCCTGAAGCCACGGGAGGCATAGGGCTGACTCTGGTGAGGTGGTGCCTCTCAGCCTGTGGAGAGGGGAGAGGCTCAGGGTGAGGTAGGTGGCTTCCCCTGCTGTGTTATCACGGCTGCTTCCCTCAGGAGTCAGGACCCAGGGACGGAGGCAGAGCACACACACGTGCACACACACACACACACACACACACACAGAGGCCAGACCTCTGGATCTCAGGCACCAGGGCTCTCCGTTCACTATAAAAATGTCTCTGTAGGGGCAGGCTGGGTGGCTCAGTGGTTTAGCACCACCTTCAGCCCAGAGTGTGATCCTGGAGACACAGGATCGAGTCCCATGTTGGGCTCCCTGCATGGAGCCTGCTTCTCCCTCTGCCTGTGTCTCTGCCTCTCTCTCTGTGTGTCTCTCATGAATGAATAAATAAAATCTTTAAAAAAAAAAAAGTCTCTGCAAAGGCTCAGCTCCCCTCCCAGACAGACAGATGCTCAAGGAGACTCAAGCTGTTGAACTCCACATCCTAGGAATGGGGTCGTTGTGCTGGACTGGGGTAGGAGACTGGCTCCACTGGGAATTGGGAGCCCTACTCCAACCCACCTCTGTGCCCCGAGAGCTGTGGGACCTAGTGGTCACTGCCCCTTCTTTCCCCTTCAGCTTTCCCCACGGACACATGGTACAATTTTACCAAACATTCCTGCGGGGCCCACACAGCGAGCCTGTGATTTCTCCAGAAGCTTTCTCTTAAAAATAACAGCTAATATTTACTGAGCCAGCTCTGCGTGCCAGGTGCCTCGTGCACATCATCTCATTTAATGCTCATAAGGAGAAGAAGCTTTTATTAACCCTCGTTATAGATAGAAAAGAAGTTCAGAGAGGTTAAGTAACTCGCTCAACATCAAATGGCTGTCGAGCAGCAGCGTGGGGACTCCAGAGCCGCCCTGGGTCTTGCTTAACCACGGTGCTACACTAATTTTTTTTTTTTTTTTTTTTTTTTTTAGCTGCTTAAGAAAAGTATTTCTTTCTCTTGGAAACAATACTCCACGAAGTAAAGTTAGTTTGGGTAAGAAGCAGGAAGCTTGTAATATAATTAAATTCAAAGCTACTGTACTATTACAGAAATGCGCAACCAGGACGGTGTCAAACAGGGTGACTTGCTAGGCGTTTGTTTCACAAAGGGATTCTCTTAGCGTCTATCGAGGATGTCTTTTGCTTTTACTATCTGGACACCATTCAGCCTTCTTGGGGGAAGAAGAACTCCAATTTCTCTCTGGGGAATCACTTGGATCCCTGCTTTGGATGTAGTTGGCTCCGGGGAGTAGGAGGTGGGTATGTGTCATATAACCCTAGAATGATCGGTCAGTCATTTCCCTGGCTGCAGTGATAGCAGGGAGCCGTTCCTGTGACCTAGACAAATCCAACGAGACACAGACATTTTTTAAAAAATGGTGTAAATGAGTCTGTTGAGAACTCTTTTCTCTCCCTCTGACATTGGATTTGGCTCTTGGCAGGCTGTGGGCTCAGAGCCGGGACCAGTCACCTTGCCACTGCTTAAGCCCTGCCTTAAGAAGCTGGCATAAAAGGGAACAGGGCTGGTGCCTAAAAATATCATGCCCCCCCCGAATCCATCCACTTCTGAAAATCTAAGCCTACGGGCACCTGGTGGCTCAGTGGTTGATCATCTGCCTTCGGCTCAGGGCGTGATCCTGGCTGGAGTCCTGGGATCGAGTTCCCCATCCGGCTCCCTGCATGGAGCCTGCTTCTCCCTCTGCCTATGTCTCTGCCTCTCTCTGTGTCTCTCATGAATAAATAAATAAAATCTTTTAAAAAAGAAAAGAAAATCTAAATTACCCTCTGGAATTGTCGGTTACGTATGCAAATAAAACTCTCGCTTGATTTTATAAGCCTATGTGAGTCTTGTGCTGTCACTTGCAAGCAGAAGGGTCTTAACTGAGGTTAGAACAGTTGTAAAGGAGTCAGGCCCAATTATCAGGCTGTAGGCCCCAACCTCGTGGGAGGTGAGCCACTTCCAAGGTGAAATCTCCTTCCTAAGAAAGACTACCACCGGCCTGGCATTTCTGGGGATTCCTGGACCTCTGAACTGAGGGGTGCCTGGGGTCTCTCTGACAGTGGAGGTTGCCACTGGGGCCACTGAATCAACCCAGCTGGACATAAAGGCCTGAAAGTTGGTTGTGAGAAGTAATCTTTCCCGACCCTCAGACAGCGAGACACAGCAATGCTGCCCTCGGGGAAGGCCAGTGCGTCCTCAGGAGGGCCTTCCTCTCCCACCAAGCCCCTGCTCAGGCCACCAACTGGGGTGCCTGGGTG
Organism: Vulpes vulpes; assembly: GCF_048418805.1. Taxonomy (NCBI): domain Eukaryota; kingdom Metazoa; phylum Chordata; class Mammalia; order Carnivora; family Canidae; genus Vulpes; species Vulpes vulpes. The sequence goes on along the minus strand of NC_132791.1, from coordinate 119,414,305 downwards.
GCTCAGCGGTTGAGTGCCTGCCTTTGGCTCAGAGCGTGATCCCAGGGTCCTGGGATCGAGTCCCACATCAGGCTCCCTGCATGGAGCCTGCTTCTCCTTCTGCCTGTGTCTCTGCCTCTCTCTGGGTGTCTCTCATCAATCAATAAATAAAATCTTTTTTAAAAAAAAAAAGTCTAGGGGTGCTTAGGTGGCGGCACAGTTGGTTGGGCATCCAAGTTTTGGTTTTGGCTCAGGGCATGATCCCAGGGTCCGGGGATCAAGTCCCACGTTGGGCTCCCTGCAGGGAACCTGCTTCTCCCTCTGCCTGTGCCTCTGCCTCTCTATCTCTCTCTGTGTTTCTCATGAATAAATAGGTAAAATCTTGAAAAAAAGAAAAAGAAAGAAAGAAAGGCCACCAACTAGGGAACACTTTAGACAGAAGGTTTAGATACATAAATTCATAAGTAAATGTAAATGCACACATGGCATGCCCTCAGTGGTGCCTCCCCTGTTCATGTATTGAAGTCCTGACCCCCACAACCACAGAACATGCCTGTACTGGAGAGAGAGCCTTGAAAATGAGGTCACACGGAGGGGTCCTAGTCCAATATGACTGGTGTCCTTACGAGCAGAGATGAGGTCGCAAGCTGGCACAGAGGGAAGACCATGCGAGGGCACACCGAGGAGACAGCCGTCCACAGACCCAGGACAGAGGCCTCAGAAGAAACCAACCCTGGCTGGCTGTTGGTACGAATGCCATCACTAAGGCCTTGACCTCTGTCCAGCTTCCAGAGCTGTGAGCAACTACATTTCTGTCCTTGGAGCCACCCAGGCTGTGGTACTTTGTTGTGCCAGCCCCAGCAGTGAACAGATATGCTACAGAAATTAAACGTTATACACAGTGATCTAAGAACGTCTACTCTTAGATACAGGTGCACACGCTTGTGGGTGTACGTGGACACGTGTGTACACCTGTATCTCTTTACCTGTGTATCTCTGACTCGGTCTGTCTCCCTGTATGCGTATTCTTGCAAGAACCTTCCATTGCTTGTCCAATGTCAGAGAACAAGACCTACTTCCCATATCAGGAAGGGAGACAGAACATAAAGACTCCTAACTCTGGGAAACGAACTAGGGGTGGCGGAAGGGGAGGAGGGCGGGGGGTGGGGGGGAATGGGTGACGGGCACTGAGGCGGACACTTGACGGGATGAGCACCGGGTGTTACTCTGTATGTTGGTAAATTGAACACCAATAAAAATTAATTTATTAAAAAAAAAAAAAGACCTACTTCCCTCCTGGGTCCCCAGGGCTCCAGCCCTCTCTCCTGGCACCCGATGCTCCTCTCGTGCCAAACAGGTGACCCTTGTCTCCAGGTGCCCACTGAATGAACGTCTGCTTGCCCTGCAAGGTGTGCAAGCTTCCATCAGCTTTCCAGGAGGCAGAGTCCCCTCCTGCTCCTCCCACACCTCTGCTGAGCCCCTTAGGTCCCTGTGATCCTCGTAGTGCTGGCCGGGGCCCGGTCGGACCAAGAGGGTGCAGAATGGCGGGGGTGTCCCCGACACCTGGGTGCGGGTGGTGCGAGGTGTCTTGCCCTCCCCGGGGGGACCAAGGGTCCCGATCCGCTCCTCCGCGAGGGGAGACCGGCTGATTGGACAAACAAAAGCCTCAAGTTCTGCGATGGTGGAGAGAGAATTGCAGGGGCTCTCGACAGCAAATTAGGCATTTAAAGCCGAGCGCAGTGGCTTTCGGAGATTAAATGCATTATAGATTCGCTGAAGGCGAGGCGAGCCAGAGGAAAGGTAGACAGACGGCTCGGGCTCCCCCGGGGGCGGCCCCCGGCGCGGGATGGGGCGCAATCGAGGCAGGAGCGCTGGGCACACCCGCTTCGTTTTTCATTTGCAATCAAGGCCAAGTCCCCTCTTCTCCGGTCCCTTCACAGGCCCCGTTGCCGAGAGAAGGGAAAATTATCCGGAGATAATGGTGCTGATTATGGGACGCAGCGGGCGCCTGCCCGTGAGGATGCGGCCGCCTGGCCAGTCCGTCCCTCGGCGCCCTGGCGGGTCCCAGCGCTCTCGCCTCGCCCTGATTGCCACCGGGTCTCACAGCTCTTCCACGGTCAGGTTCCTTGGAAAGTCCATTTTTTGCCTCCATGTTATCCTCACTTAAAAAAAAAAAAAATCCAGGAGAGTAAACAAGAAAGCTCTAGAGTGCAGAGCATTCAGAGAAGGGGAGCAGGTGAGATTAGAGCAGGTGGGACAATGGGGGTCAGATTCAGGGAATCAGAGGATGTAGGTGCTGGTCTCTGCACCTGCCACACACAAGCTCAGCTTTGTGAGTCTGGGGAAGGCAGGTGTCCCTGGGGACCCACTGCCTGCACCTCCCAAGCAGGAGTCCGACGGAGTGAGTGCTGTCATCGTGCGCTCCACAGCCAGGAGGGGCAGGGCCTCCAGGTCCTGAGGACTATCAGGTGACGGGCCGATGCTCAATCTCTTCTGAAGAGGAGACAGAAGAAAATTACCTTGAGTTGTAGCTTGAGGGACTCTAGTGTGACCTCAAACACCAGAATGATCACAGAGGGCAGTGTTCAAACAGGGAATTGGATACGACCAGAAGTTTCAAAACTTCCTTTTCTCTAAAACTTTAAAGACTGACGGCAACACATCCATCCTGGATGGACTATTGTGGGTCTCCCCTGAGGTGGGGACGGTGGAGCTCCCTGGCCTCTGAGCTTCCTGAGCCAACTTCATTATATCTACTATTTATCAAGTTCCTCCCACAGGCCAGACACAGCCAGGCACCCTGTCCACACGGCTTCCCGGAGCCCTCCGCTCCGACCTGCCAGGTGGGGGTATCATCCCTAAAATGAGCACAGAAGTTCAACAGCTTTGCCAGAGTCACCACTGGCTGTACCTGGAGTTGAATCTGAACCCAGACCTGCCTGCTTTCAGAAGCCACACTTTTTCCAGGGCTCACTTCCTCTCCTGCTAGGAAGAGGCGGCACAGGGAAGGTGGGCCGGGGGGGGGGGGGGGGGGGGGGCGGTTCTGAGAGCATTTCCACACATCCTCAGAGGGAACCCCCTGCTCTCACCACTCTGTTGAAGCAACCCTATTCCTGGCGGAGGAAGGGTGACATCTGAGAGGCCAGGATGGCGTGTTCCCTTTGCAGAGGTAGCTGCGGAGTTCTGGGCTGGGGCTGAGGATGGAAGGGGGGGCCTCCCAGGATGCCCAGCGGGCCCAAGCACCGCACCCAGGACTTCAGAGACTGCAGGCTGACAGCAGCCACCTGTGATCAAATATTCCTTTTGCTCCTTTTCTGGCTAGGAGAATCACTGCCACGAGGACACGTGCTTCCCGACAGCACGCAGGAGCAGGCCACCGAGTCCTGGGAGAGGGAGGAGGTATGGTCAGCCCTGGAAGGACTGGGAGGCCTCCCGGGCCCCTGAGTGGTCCCTGAGCCCCCCCTACAGCCCTGGGAGCTGTGAGAGCCTCGGTGGCTGCAGGGAGCCCAGGCCATGCACTGCCGCTCAGCCTCTGACACCCGAGAAGCACTGCTAGACACGGGGGCTTCCAGAGAACAAAGCCTAGCTGGCCCCGCTCCCCTAACCTGCTGGTTCCCATAAGAACACAAGGCTCACATGTCCCTGGGAGCTGAATGGGAACCCCAGGCCCGGGCCCAGACTCAGGGCTGCGGTGAGCAGAGGGAGAGGGCGACCAGAGGTGCAGGGTGCTGGGACAATCCCCACCCACTGGCTGCTGGCTTCGTGCCATTGGCACGCGTGACCTCCTTTATCCTGTTTCTTCATCTGTAAAGGGCAAGCACGAGGACACCTACCCCAAAGGGCAGCGGGGAGGGTTAAATGAGTGAGTGTGTCTACAGTGTCTGCAAGTGTGCCTGCCGTGGGGTGGGCACTGTGTGAGCGCGAGCTGTCACGGTTGTCACCAGGGTCCCCAGTGCTACTGCTGCCAGGAAAACCACTGGGAAGAGGTGGTGGAGGGAGCCCCACAAACGCAGGAACCGGAAAAGGAAAGAGGAGGTCTGGTTTTCTTTTTAATGTGATTTCCCCCCCAACCTTGCTCTGGCCCTGCGACCCAGGAGCCAGGAACCTGCACCCCAGACACCTTCTCGGAGGTCAGCCCCAGCCTCGCTCAGACAGATGCCTGGCCTTGAAGCACAGGCTGCAGGGAGAGACAGATGGGGTGGACGAGGGTGGCCAACTGGCCCAGGTCTTATTGCAGAGCCTGTCCTCTGTCCCCAGGACCTCCTTGTTCCCGGGCAAACCGGAGTCGTTGATCAGCCATCACAACTATCACCTCCGAGGACGCAGCCATAGGACCAATGTTCAACCGTATATGCAGTTGCTTAGTGCACACTGAGCTGGGGCTGCACCTCCCTCCTCCCTTCCGTCCTCCCTCCCCATCCTCCTGCCATCCCCCTCCCCTCCTCCCCCTCCTCCCTTCCCCCCTCCTTATTTATGTAGCCTGGATTCTTCTCATCCCTCTTCCCTTAGGAGCTCCCAAGGCAGGTGCACACACACCTGTGAAAAGACACTCCAAGGCCGGTCAGGGAGGGACGAAGGAGGCCTGTGCAACACCAGGGGCTGGGGGCTGGGAGGGGCCCGGCTCAACCTCATTGCTTATTAATACCAAGGTTCTTGCTGGGGAAGAGGGGGGAGTAACATCTTTCTCACCAAGTCCAAATCCCCTCTGGGTGGCCTTGGGGACCCTGGTGACCAGAGGCCCTGGCTCCCTGAGGTGGCTGAGAGGATGGAGAAGGGACAGGGCTGGCCCCCTACACCGTGGCCCAGTGACCCCCGCCTCCCACGGGCTTACATTGCTGTTCGTTTCATCAAGTTTTCCCGGCACGAGAGCCGGGCTGCTTCTTGCGGTGCAGGTGTCAGTGCGGGTGCGTGTGTGCCGAGCACAGAGGGCGGAGACCGGGGAGCAAGCCCGGGCTCAGAGTCCAGGAGAGAGCGGGCACGAGTGTGTGGGCGCCAGTGGGCAGGCCTCATTGACCAGCTCCTTGAGCAGCCCCAGGCACACAGTTCTGGGAGTCACTTAAGCCAGAGTGGGAGGGAGAATGGGGGACGGAGGCCAGGCAGGTGCAGGAGAGGGCATCCAGGGAGTGGTCCCAGGGCTGGGGCCATCACCCCATCCCCCGGGGGTCAGGGATTGGGGGAGGGGGGGCCTCACCTCAGGGATCCACCCAGCGTCAGGGACCCACCGGCCTTGGAACCCTGGTCCTTCGTATCCCCCTCCTCAGCCACCCCCTTGGGGCCTGGATGCATCAGAGGACACAGGGTGAGCACAGTGGAGCGAGCACCTCTCCCCTGCAGACATGCTCTGCATTGCAGACCAGAGCCCGGAGAGGGGTTCCAGAAGGGTCTTTCCAAGATGGCAAGTGCTGTCTTTCAGGGGCTGTGTTCCCTGACCTGGGCCTGGGCCCAGGTTACCCTGGCTGACCTGGTGAGTGGGGGGGCAGGGGGCAGGGCACCTCGGGTCCATCAGCCAGGACAGAGCTCGGGGCAGGAGGGAGCACGGCGGGGCCTCTGCCCTCTGCAGCCCCCTCTCTGGAGCCCAAGCTGCTCACAGCTGCCTCCCCCTAGTCCCTAAAGCCGCTCAAGCTGCAAACGCAAACCTCTCCTCGCAGAGGGCACCCCTGGAAGGGTGGGGGCTGACTTAGTGCCAGACCAACCCCAGGGGCCTTTCCCGGGTCCCCAGGCTGGGAAGTCAGTCGGGTCACCCTCTGGATGCAGAGCCTGTCCTTGTCCTGGCAACTAACAGACTGAATGTTTGTTTTTCTTTCTCCATGAAAGTGGAAGCATCATGAGAGCGTTTACTCTGAAATTTCTGTCCCCCACCCTCTGCGAGTGCCGGGCTCAGTTCACGTGGTACGGGAGGTTCTTCTGCTTGTCTGACTTGCTTCCCTCCTAATACAAGGAGGCCCCTTTGGGGCCGTGAGGATCAGCTGACAAACACATCGCCACGGGGGCTCCGGGGGTCCTTGTCCAGTGAAGGCAGCGGTTCTGGGCGAGGCCGCCGTCTTAGAGACCCAGTCTCCCACTCCCACATCCAAGTGGCTGGTTGTCTCCAGGGCCGCCTCCGCCACGCATCTGTCTTTTACTGCGTGGAAGGGGAGGGGGGCTTCAAATTACTTTAGCTATAGATCTCACAATTATTCTCTCTCTCTAATTTGGATGTTAATGTATTAGCTACAGCTTTGCCTTCTAGGCTAGAAATTGTTTTTCCCCCCCGCCCTGAAATTATACATCCAGATAGAGTAGTGTTCATTAAAGTGAGATTAGGAGAGGATGCTATGTGAGAGGTATGTAATCTTTTGCAAATGGTTAGTAAATTGGAACTACCCCAATTACCATCGTGTTCATCACACAGGGCTGAATTACTGTGCCTGGGACGGAAGTCTCAGCCACGGCTCTGCTCAGCGCACATTTCATAAATATTGTATACACATGATATTCTCAACCATCTGCTTCGCTGGTCGCCGAGCACATTTTCTGACTTTCTGGTTGACTGCGGAGAGTGGCAGGAGCAGGGCGGCCATCCTGCCTGCCCGCCTCGGAGCCCAGCCGGGCAGGCCCTCCCTCCCCAGGGCCTCTGCTGACACCAAGGCCTCAGGCGCGCCCCGGCCGCTGGGGTCCTCCTCCCAGGGAAGACGCCCCCGCCAGTGTCTCTGCGCGGCCCCAGGGGTCTCACCGAGCACGTCCCCCTGTGCTGCGGGGCTGTGCTGGCAGAGATCATGTCTAGAAGGGGCCACCCAGAGCTGACAGGCGGACTCAGAGACCGCGCTCCATTTCTGGCCCAGGATGGTGTCCTGGGTCTCCGGCTGGCAGGGGCCTCTGGTCTGTAACCTGGGGTGATGCACCCACAGTTCCCACGGCCCACGCAGTGTCAGCTGGGTCCAGCTGGTCCACCCACCCCTTTGGTTGAGCCAGAGCTGCTCCCGCCCACCACCTTGTTTCCCTAAAATCCCATTTCTGTCAAAGAGGCAGTGAAGTGTAGGGATTTAGAGTGAGGGTCCTGACATCGGGGTGCCTGCTGGTTTCTGGCACTCTGGCCTTAACAACCTGCTCTTTGTCCACACTGCGTACCATCCATACCATGCGCTTCAGCAGGTTTTTGTGCATGCTCGTTTCTTTGGCCTGGGCTTGGCCTCCCCACCCCTTTTCTGCTGAAATAATTCCTGTTCACCATCCAGGTCTCTACTTTCACTTCTCTGGAGGAGCCTTCCTGGGATCCCCAGACCAGATAAGATCCCCCCCCCCCCCCCCCCCGCCACACACACACACGTTTTGATAGCAACGCCCACGTCTCTCATAGCATCCCCTCCGATCGTAGCTGGACACTCCACTGTGTGTGTGTGTCATGTTTCTTACTGGCTGCAGGACTCATGGGGCACGGTCTGAATTAGCCAGGAGGGGCTGGGCCATGCCGCGGAGACAGAAATCCCAAGTGTCCTGTTTCTCCGTCATGCTGCGTGTCCCATGTGGGTCAGCACCGACCTGCTCTGCCTGGTCACTCAGGGACTGAGGACAGCAGAGGCACCAGTACCTTGTGGCCGTGACCTCTGAAACACCCGTCCTTCTCAGTGGGGGAGAGAGACTGGAGAATCAGGTGTGGGCACATCCCCTCGGCTCCACGCCACATGCTCTGTCCGGTGCCGAGGGGGCTGGGATATATGGGGCTCAAGTGGGGCATTTGACCAGCCGCAGAGACCTTATCCACTTGCTCCCTTGTGTGTGTGCCTTGCCTCGTGCACTGCCCGGCACCTAGTAGGAGCCCCCCAAATATCTGTGGAGTGGATGAGGCTGTCAGTGCAGGTCCGGCAGGATAACCCAGGAGCTGTGGAGCTAGGCCTTGGATCATGATTCCCCTAATTTCAAAACCTTTGGCCTTTGCGCCCCGCCTGGTTGTCTCCCCACTTGTATGGGCTGCTTTTCTCCTCCTACACATGCATTTAGACACTTAATAGATCTGTTTTTCCTGCTGAAGGTGATGAAAGGTGTATGTCCTCCAATCAGCCTTGCAATCAGCCATGCAGCCACTCACCCGAGACAAGTGGCAATTCAAATTCAGCGAACGTTCCTTAAGTGCCTACTATGTGCCGGGCGTGTCATCTTGGCAAGTGTGCACAAAAGCCTGGTGAGGTGAGCACGGTGCTTCCCGCCTTCCAGGAAGAGATACTGATGCTCAGTGGTGAAGCGGGATTCAAAGGCTGGCTGGCTCTGAGCCCAGCGCCTTTTCCCCTGCAGCCCCGGGCTCCTGTAGGAGAGTATGCGTCAGAAGCATCTAGAGGACTCAGGACATGCAGGCTGCTTCGCCCCACTCCTAGAGTTTCTGATTCAAAAGATATGGGTGGGCGCGGCCTGTGACTCTGCATCGTTAATGAGCCCTGGGTGGTGGGCGCCACAGGTTGAGGTGCCCCTGGCCTGAGGCCTGCTGCCTGGTGGTGAGTGCCAGGCGCACTTGCCCCTCCATCATTAACAGGCTCAGGTGTCTTGGCTGGGGAGGAGGGGATCAGGAACAAAACACCTACAAAACACCTCGGTGGCTGGTGGCTGGTGCTTGGCACTTCCCTGTGAGGCTGCCTGCAATCGAAGTATATAAAATGAGAGGGTTGGCCCAGACTGGCTCTGAGGTGCTCTGCCGATCTGACATTCTATATTCCATGATTGGATGAACTAAACCAAAGCTACAGATTCCATTTAAGACTCTTCCTAGGTGGGAAGTGCTACGGACTAAAAATTGTGTAACAATAAATGCCTAAGGAAGTCAAGGAGTTATCGAGTAGCCACTGTGAGCTCCACGTACTGCAGGGCCCTGGGGAATCTGGGACACGTGTAAGATGTGACCCAGCTGCGCAAGGAGCTAACAGCCTGGCGTGGAGAGAAAACACACACTTGAGACAATGAGAGGAAAATGTGTCAGGATATAACCAAGTGCTAATTGCTGTGAGTCTCTTTAGGGGCTCCCGGCTGGGCTGGGGAAGCCCCAAGGAGGAGGTATGACTCCCAGAACCTAGAAGTTTGACAAGAACCTATACCCAACATTTGTGCAGCCCCATAGCATTTTTGTCTACCTGGTCCCCACAACCTGGGATGAGGTGGGTATTTTAAGGGTGAAGAAACAGACTCAGAGACTTGCCCAAGTCAGCTTTTATTGTGAGTCAGCCTAGGTCTGCTGGTAACCAAAGCTCGTGTCCTTCAGGAGATTGGGCTGGAGGGATGAGAGGGTGGCGCATCTCGCCCAGGCCACGTGGAGGGTCCTGAGGGGGGCAACGTAGCAGAAGAGGTTGGCCGGGTGAGGTATATGCTAACTCAACAGACCCAAGAAGCCATCCTGGGGTCCCGGAGTCTGATGGGAAAGCTAAAGATCAGGGGGTGGCCGCAAGGAGTGTTTTCCATGGCTAACGTTGCCACCCTCGGGTGGGGATGGTGCGGGCAGCAGCCAGGGCCCAGGCAGGGTGCTGCGCCATCGCAGAGCTACTCTGGGTCCCGGAGGTGCTGGGCTCCTGCCACCAATTTCCAGGCTACCAGTGGGCCATGAAGCATGTTGGTGTGAATTGGAGAAAAGGCACGACTTCCAAGAAGACGCGGTTGGGCGGTTGGGCACCGGGTCACCATGCTTGGCTAGCAGGTGGGCTGGATCCCTGTCCTGGATCTGACATCTTGTCAAGTGAACGGTCTGTACAACCGTGCAGATTGGTCCTTGTCTCCCTCTCACCGCACACACACATACACACACTCACACGCACACACACACACCTGGATTTGGACCAGCACCCTCTCTGTGCCCAGGGAATTCACTTCCTTGGGGGAACTGGAAACCTCTGTGACTCCAAGCCGCATCATCCATCCTTCCTAAAAGGATTTCTAACCAAATCCCTTCTAAGAGGAGCTGCTGGCTGGGCTGGAAGCAGCTATGAGAATAAAACCTACAAGGTCAGGGGGAAGCGGAGCCAGACACAGTGATTCCATATCTGACTGTAGGGGTGGAGTAACAAAGGACATAGTGCCCAGAGGCACCGTCAAGGACAGGCAAGGCTTTCCAGGTACCCCCTCCCCTCATCAAACTGTTAAAATGGAATACAAAGCTCAAGTCTTTATTACAAAAAAAAAAAAAAAAGGTAGGAGCAGCTGAAGAGTGCGAGCCAGCGAGGGGGGAAGAGAAGAGAGCCACGCTGAAATCAATACTGGCCAGGACAAGCATTATCCCATGTGGAACACCTCAAGCCTCTGCCTAGAAAATTTGATTGGATCTTCAGAAAAACCTATTAGTGTGTTGTCAGGACCTTCTGGTGATAACTGACCAGCTCTCGCCAATCGATGTGCTTCACTTGTGCAGCTCCTGATTTTTTAACAGCATAATTGTTTTTTTAATAACGGGCTGGCTCGCCCACTCCAGCAAGCAGGGAGTCAGAGCCCAGACTCCCGACTTAAAATATAGAGAAACACGAAGCTCCGGCCACTTCTTCCTAATTGCACAATTACTTTACGGAGCAACGGGGATGGAAGGCCGTGCTGGGGGTAAGGCTTTTTTTTTTTTTTTCCAGCTAAGCCAAGTTAAGAAAAGTCACAGAAGTAATTACACAAGTCAAAATTATTTACTAAATGAAATCCGTCCTTCACAAAGGAAGCTTTATTTATTTTTTTAAAGAGAAAGGGCAAAAATTGCATGATCTCAGCATGGCAAGGATAGCATAAAGCAACAGTGGAATTAGTGGTCGATTATTACAGCTTCTTAATTTTCAACCCGAGAGCTTGCAACACATTTTATTTGGGTTTTTAAATGCACTGTAACAACAGCGGTATTTCTGTTCTTTACCGTGCCTTGGATCTGAGATGTCAAAGTACTTTACAAACAAATAACTCGAAACAATTTGGGATTGAGGCTCTTTATAGATGGAGAGCAGGGCCCAGGGAGGAAGCAATTTGCCCAAGGTCACGGGCTGAATCAAAGGCACAGCTGGAAACTCTACTCATGAATGCTGGCTCCTGGAGCCAGAGCTCATCACCAGCCTGCCTCCCTCCCACACACCAAAACAAAACCCAAAAGCTGGAAGACAGCAGTAGGGCCGAGAAGTCAACTGCCCTCCAAGGCCTCGGGTGTCCACACTGATAATCTGCCGTATGGATCGGAAGCTGGGCTTGCGGGTCAGATATCTCTGCTGACTGTCGTTGCTGAAACCAAGGGAATTGGTCCTAATGGAAGTTTACAGTGTTCTCTGCATATCTGGGGCAGCTCAGCTTTCCATCTTGAGTCCCCCAGTGTATTTATTTGTCAGATTCTTGCAAAGCGGCAGCCCCCCAGGAAAGCTGGAGGGCTCCCCCACGCTGGTACTTGGCCCTCCTGGGAGGTCTGGGCCTTTCCTGCGCCGGCTCCCTCACAAACCTGGGCTCTGTGGGCTCTGGTTTGGGGTGCAAGATTCAGAAAAGTAGAGGAGAGAGAGCAGGAGAGGGTGGGAGACAGGGGGCCAAGGAAAGAAAGACAGGTGGGCCTGTTTTCAGACCTTTGCAGGCTCTGGGAGCCTCTATCCTGCACGATGGCCAATCCATCGCAAGCCCCGGAGTACAATTTATACATGATTATTTACCAGTTCAGTTCAGTTCGGTAGCAGTTTACTTGTTGACAACATTACAGTTTTGTAGATATTTAATTAAACATGTAATAATTTTGATTTTACAGTTTTCTTCTCTGTGTTTGGAGCTTTTTTTTTTTTTTTAAATTTCTTTCCAGGTCTTAACGTATGTTCACAGGGCCTGGAAATGTTTAGAGGATGTAGGCACTACCCGTATTGATCTTAATGGGTAAAACAGCCCAGAGGGAGAGAAAAGGGGAAGGATGGGACAAAACGAAGTTGACCAGGATGGAATCGAAACCAAAGAAAAATTCAGCAGAGCAGAGGGATTTCCAGAAACTATAGCATTGCTGGTTGGAAAGAAGAAAGAGAGAAAGCAGATCTGACCAGGATATTTCCAGGAAAAGAGGCAGATGAAAGACCCATCCAACCATAGATGGGAAAAAAAAAACTCTCTCTTATTATTCAATAATTTATTGAGCACACGGCCAGATACCACGCGTGGCTTCAGAGATACAGAGCTGGATCAGATACAGTCTCTACTCTCACGGAGTTGACTGTTTTATTGAGGGAGACAGCAAGGTAAACAGTTCGGATCTGTGATAAGGACTCAGATGGAGGGAAGCCTGGGAGGCTGGGCCCATTCAGAGGGGGAGCCCAGGGGAAGGACGCTTGGAATGCTCGAAGGCACAGACTGGGCCGAGGCTGAGGCGCTTGGAAGGCCCTGGCAGGGGTGTGGGCTGAGGCCAAGGTGCTCGGGAGGCTGGGGCAGGGGTACCGGCAGCCGTGCTGGGGCAGGGGTACTGGCAGCCTTGCAGGTGCAGGAAGGTCATGGGGGGAGGGGACGGGGGAGGCTGGAAAGCCAAACTAGGGTGACTTAGACTGGGAGCATGCTCATTGATTCTGCAGCCAACAGGTCAAGCGGGAGTGGTTTCCAAGCCAGGAGGGGTGGTGGGGGTGGTGAAGGGACCAGTTTACTTCTGATTGGGACAGTGATGGGGCGAGGGAAACCAGTAAAGAGGCTGTCACTGTCCTGTCGTGGGAAGGAAAGGGCCGGTGGGAGAGAGGGTCAGGATGAGGTTGGGTCAGGCGGAGATGAGCTTAGGGGGCAGTGGGCTGGACTCGGGAATGGGCTAGAAGCTGGAGATGAGGGAGAGGGAGGAATGAATCATGGATGGGTGGCCCCCAGGGCCCCAGGCCGAGTGGCTGCTGATGCTGTTACCTGGCAGACGGATGTAAGGGAAGAGGAGGCAGGCCTGGAGCAAAGTTTTCATCTCCCCAGAGCCCAGGGGTCCTAAGGCGGGTGCCATGCTGGAGGGGCTTATGCCCCAGTGAGGCCTCAGAGCTGCTGAGGAAATACCTAGAGAGAAATCCCTTCGGGGTGGGGAGGATCAGGGGGAGACTGGTCACTGGTGGACTGGGAGTGTTTTAGGGGGCACTCCTGGCCAACCCAGAAACCACTCAGAGGCCAAACGCTAGACATTTGTTCGTTCAGCCTCAGAAGAGAGGGGCTTGAAGCCAGTAGGGACCTACAGGGAACGTGATAGAAGCCTCTGAGACCCTGCTGGTCGCAGCAGCGCAGACCCCGTGGTGATTCATGGTTGAGGGAGTCGACTGGAAGTCAGCTAAGGAAAGCTCCAGGCTCTGCCCGGAAGTCCGGATGCTCCCCGGCTGCCTAGACACCCCACGGAACAGCCAGTGCGATGGCGGGATTGGATGGCGACAAAGATCTATCAATCATGGCACATTCATTGGGTTAAACTCCCGTCACCCAGAGCTGACCCTTTCCTACCGGAGGAAGCAATGAGCTAGAAATAAGTGCCATCTGAAGCTGCGTCTAAGTAAATCTGTGATCATGGACATTTCAAGCCACAGCTTCGGCTTGGGCTTTCAAACAGATGGATGCTCTAGCGTGAGATGGCCAGGACGAAGAGGGCGGTCCGCGCGCCGGGGGACAGGCCGGGGCGGGCCGCCGAGCTGGGTTCCCAGAGCCTGGCCCGGACTCGCTCGCTCGGCATCAGGAGGAGTAAACAGCCCCAGAGCAAAGCAACTGCATCTCTTTCCCGGTCTTTGATGTTGGCAAAGGGAAGACAAACGAGGGCCCTCTGGTTTGGGGACGGCATGAATGAACCACACATGTCCATAAATAAACCAGGAGCCCTCCAAACACGCTGCTCATTTGTTCACACAAAAGCCAGGCTGGCAGCCCTCTCGCCGAGCCATGTTCACAGTTGGATCCTTAATGCATTGTGAGCGTTCAATCAAACTTTTAGTGGAGAAACTCTGGGAGCAAAAAGCCAGCTAAGCCCAAATGGTCCCTTTGCTTTTCCATCTTTTGTGGCTGCCTGGCTGTGCTCTTATGGGTTTTGTTGTCAACAAACTCCTGGCTTGCCTTTGAGCACTCCAAATTATTGAAAATGACTACAGCTTAAGACTGGCAGGATGATTGTTAAAAACAGCCCTGGCATTAATCATAGCTTAAGAGCTTTTGGAAAATGATTCTAATTCAGAAGGGGTGGCTTACAAAGAGGCTTGTCGAAAGCGAAGCAGACATCAACTTCTGAAAGGCGGAAAGCCTCCTTGGTACCCACACCTGGCTTCTTCTGAAATCCAGCTGGCAGACGTGTGCGGGGGGCACAGCTTGCCCCACCAGCTCAGCCCATCCGAGACCCCCTTGGGGCTTCCAGGGGCCTCACAGTGCCCTTCCCCCTGATCTGTGCCCCCCCCATCTGCCCCCACCTACCCCCCACCCCCAAGATGGGAAGGACTTCCGGGAGTGCCCATGGTTCTAAGTCTTACTGGCCGTCCTTGGAATAAGGAAGAGGTGACTGGGCGCCTCGTGTCTGTCAACAGTTGGAATGCCTTAGCCCGGTGCTAAAATAAGCTGTGTGCACAGAGGCAGCTGCGTGGGCAAACACACGGTCAGCATTTGCAAGGAGCCAGGCAGGGCAACGAGCGAATACTTCTGCCTTTTGCCTGCCTGGCACAACAACGGAGAATGATTTTTGCCATCAGCATTCTCCCTATCATGGAATCATTGCACAATTTAGTATGATTAATGGTTTCCATTTAGGAGAAGCTGAGAATGAAAACAGTGGGGGAGTGGCGGCAAGCGGCTGGGGGTGCTGGCGGCCGCAGCCGGAGCCGACGGGCCAGGGGGAGGTGGCCGGTGCCTGCCGGCCTGTGCCCGCCGCCTTCCCTTCCTGGCGTGACTGGGGAGGCACTCTGGGGCGAAGAAACACATGGCTTTTGACATGCATTTGCAGAAACAGTCTGAGAGCTGCGACCTTGTGATGCACCGTTTGCGGTTTCGTCCTCGGAGCCTTCCAGACATTGGTGACCGAGGAGCCACTCCCTCTTGACCTGCCACAGGGAGCTTGGTTCCGGGGAAGTGCCTACCTAAGGGGCTGTGCGGCTGGAGCTAGCGAACTAACTACACCACTCCTTGGCATTCCCGAGGGCCACACGGGGTTGGCACACAGGGAAGGCCCCCCACCTCCGTGCTAGGGTGGTGGTGGCGGCCTCCACCAGAGCCACCTCTGTCTCTGGAGCCCCCAAGCTGGACGACCTAGTCTCAGCTCCCATCGGCTGGCTCTCTGGGTGGTTCTGGTCCACTCTGCGGCATCCCGGTCTCTCCACTTCTGAAGGCACTGCTTCTGGTCAGATCCCACGGCTGCTGGAGGTGGGTGGTGAGACAGTGGGCGCCAAAGCCAGAGACTTGTGGGTGCTGATAGAAACCAACCGGGAAAACACAGAGGATTCAAGAGGGCCTGCATATTTTTTTTTTTTTTTTGAAAGCAAGAAGCTTTTGTAACTGAAGCCAAAAAGGGAGAAAACTGGTGATCTTGGCTGGGTCTAACGTGACTCAAGACCCTTCTCGATGCATTGGTGTTTCTGCAAGGAAATCTATTATTTTCCATAAACTGTCTTAAGCATCTCCCGGGCTACATTTCTGGCTGTGTTAAGAATCAAGCCATCAAGAACAGCTGTGAATGTTATACACTTTCAGCAGCAGCAATGGGCTTTGGCAGGGAAGTAGGAGCAAAAAACCCAAGGAGGACATTTCAGTTGACAGTAATGGCATTTCCCCTTCCTTGTCCAAACGATAAAAGATTCATGCTCCTAATTGCAACACTATAGCTGCCCCCATCACTTTATTCTGGGAGAGGAGGTTAGAGAAAACAGGCCTAGAGAGAGGGAGAGAAAGAGAAAGAGAGAGAGATGGATAGTAATTTCGTCACTAGCTAACGGAGACTGATTAGTGCAGAAGACTTCCTGCCATAGCAATACTTTTTAATCAGGTCTGCTGCGTCTGGGCAAACAGCTTTTGTGGATTAGCTAGACTCGAGCCTGCCAGCATCCGTTGCAAGTTTAAACGATGAAATACACAACTACAGAGAAAACAAACCAAAAAAGGGTAATAAAGTCACACATTTCAATATTCAGCAACCATTAAGGGATTTAAATATTTGCTTGCTATTAAAGGCTTGCATTAGGCTCTTCCAACACCAGCTCTGGAAGACTGAAATATCAATTACCGATCAATTTTCCCCCTAAGTAAACACTAATGCAGGATAAACAGTATTAGAAGATGCAATCGTAACATTGCTGACTTCGGGATGGACTTCCTGCTGGTAACAGCAAGTTTAAGCCTGGTGATTAATTAACCTGAGAAGATAGCACTTAAGGAAGATTTAAGGCGATCATGTGTCTGAAATATGACTGCGAGCCAGCACACATTGGGAGAGCAGCCGCCGTCCCCGGCCCGGAGCGAGCGCGGATCTGACCCTCTCTCTAGGATTCCTCACTTTTCCCAGAATCACCACCTCCACAGCTCAACACCTCGAGGAGGATCACAAGGGAGGGGACCGGGCGTGCATGCGCACGACAGAAAGCAGTGGACTTTGAGTCCAGTGCCTCCTTGGGATTCATCCCAGGGGTTGGATAAAGCAAACCCGAGGTGCATATCCGGGCCCTGGCCAGCAGGGGCAGGAGACTCGGGAATGAAAAATAAAACCATTTTCTGCGTCGGGAAGAGCCTGGAAACGGAGGACGGGGAGATTTGCAAAAAGATTCTTGCTCTCGAGTCTCCGTTTTGGGGTGCTCACATTATCCCTGCACCTGACACCCTCTTTCTGGCACGTGTAATGATTGGGGGCGGGGAGCCGGGGGGCACTGGAAACGGTGCCTGGTGTCGGAGGCCCATTTGACAATTTTGAGATGAACACGAAGAGGGCAAGGAATGTGGTGGGATTTTTCTAACCCGCCGTACGTCATTCTGAAGGCCCTTCGCCACACAGGCAGGCAAGAGGGAGGCTCTGCTTAGCCATTCCCCAGCGCGTCCTTCACCGGGGGAGGGGACAGGTCCCCCTGTTTTCTCCTGGGTCCCCGAGGATGACGGGGCTGTTCGCACTGCACCCAGGGCCAGATGGCAGGCTCAACACCCAGCCGAAAGCTGCACGTGTAAATGTCAAGGTTTGAAATACAGAATTGGTGACCTGTCATGCTAACTACCAAGTGTGACTCAGCAGCCAGGGGCTCGGGCAGCCTCCCGGTGGTGAAGTGCCCCTGGCTGAGCGCCTATGACGGGCCTGCCGCTTGGTGCCCGTTGGCCCACAGGGTCCTCAGATGGCAGCCAAGAATCCCCTTTTCCTTCCTGGGGACAATGGCTTAGGACATGCAACGGCGTCATTTTGGAAATCTTTCCAAAGTACACGTGGGTGGCTGTGGACAGACCTTTGCTCCGAAGGCTTGTGGCTGCTAGGTCTTTATGACCAGGGGCCGTGTACTCGGGATCCCCACAAAAAGGGTCCTAGGCAAATTCTGTAACGAAGCAGAACGCTACCACTCCAGCAGGGTCCTTCTACCTGCAGCGTGGGGACTGCCTGGCTGCTTTAAGGCTCCGGATGACAGAATCAAAGGGACATTTCTCCATGGACGAGGCCACGGTAGGGCAAGAATTACATTTCAAGTAGACAGAGGACAGTGAAAGATTGCACCAATTAACACCCGCGTATCACCTCGGGGTTCCGGTTGATGTATTTGGAGAACGCGAGCAGGCCAAAACATTTGTGAGAACCCCCCGGAGGAAGCGAGGGCCGTTTTCACTCCCGCCCCAAACGAAGGCCGGGCAGCGCCCGCTCACGTGGGCGGCTTCTGGCGTCTCCTCATTTGCATACCCTGTGGAACCCTAAGCAAATGTGAGGCAACTTGCCGCCTCATGTCTGCCTCTGGGCCGTCAACCTCTTGGGTCCCTTCGTCGTGGGTTATAGCTGAGTCCGGGGCGTCAGGCTACAGACAAGGGGATGGGCTGGTTACGCCATCCAAGGCAAGCCTCACCGGGGCGTGCGGCGTCCACACGTGGGGGTACCCAGAGGCCCTCCACGTGGGCAGTACCCACCTCTCGGCCGCCGTGGGGAACCTTCTACCCTTCCACTCCATCTCCCTCCGTCCTGTACGGCTGACCTTGTGTCTGGCACCTTAGTTGCTAAGCACTTCCTGCTTAGCCCATGTATGTCTCCTAACGGTACTTAGGGTGAGCCTTACCTTCTGGAGCAGGAGACCAAGGCCAGGGAGGTTGGGTCACTTGCCCTGGTTCCCAGCTAGTTTGTGGCGGAGCAGGGACTGGAACCCGTACTCCTAATCTCTGCCCTCTATCACCCTCTCTAAACAGCTGTGATGAGTCAGTGCGCCCCACGGCTCTGTGCCCCTGGCAAAGGCCCACACCGGCCCTGGAAATTGGGACTCCCGTGTCTGGGTTTGAGGACAGCCACAAGACCCATGCAACCTTGCAGCTCTCATGGCCTGGCTTGCTGGAGTCTCCCCACACTGGCCAGTGGCCTCGTGGGGCTTGCTGCCCGGGGGGCCGTCGGTTCCCCTTCCCTCCTTGCTAAATACCCTTTTGGGCCCGCTGGAGGCCCTCCTCCTCCTCGGGGAAGCTGTCTTGGCTCTCCGGCACACTTCCCTCCTCCAAGACATGCCCCCAGGATACCTGGGGCTCCTTAGCCATCTTCAGCGCGGCCCCATGTTTGAGGCCCACTTCATGTTTCCACGTGGGTGGAACCGATGGCCTGTTAGTCTCCGGTGACTGTCTTACACCTCTTGGTGTCCACCCGGACAGAACACGCAGCAGATGCCAGGGAACAGCGTAGCCAGTTGGCCGATTTGTACAGAGCCAGGCAAGGGACCAGGCCAGGATGGAGGCGGTTGAAATGAGATACACAGCCGTCTGGCTTTTCTGGAACTTACCTTTCTTTCCACTGCCTGGTTGTCCCCATTACCTGCCTGAGAGAGAGAGAAAAGGAAGCTCCACCCCAGCCGGGCGGATGGTGGGAAGAGGGCAGTTGGGCCGCTCACACATTATCCCCGCGCATTTTGAGAGATCAGTCACCATGAAGCGTAGTCACTGCTCACCTGGGCCTGCAAGGCAAGGGGGGGGCGGTAACAACACACCTGCTCCCGGGGGTGCACCGGCCCTGCCTTCTCCGCAGCCTGCAAACAGCGAGTGAGAACCATCTCCCACAGGCGACCCAGCCGGTCCTCCGCAGATCACACCATCTTTTTGTTAAAGGAGAGAGCACTTGAAATGGAGAAGGCGGAATGAGCTGTTAAGACACGAAATCCCAAAGTAAGAGACAGGTGGAGCAGCCAACACAGGGGGGGTTGGTGGGGGTGGCGGGTGAAGGGGGTGGGGGCCGCCGCTGCGTCGCGCACCTGCACAAATCGCCGAGTCCACGCTGCCGGCGCACCTGGCCGGCCTGTCCCCTGAGCGGGAGGAGAGAGCATGGGCAGGGGAGGGTGACGGAGGGCAGAAGGCAGCTCGCAGCCCGGCCGCAGCCTCTCCGGGCACCTACGGCCCGCGCTGGCGGCGCCGCGCCCGACCCTGGGGAGGAAGGTGGACCCGGGGCCCCCGCTCTTCTCTCGCGCCCGGCGTCCGTAAGAAGTCCATAAAGAGAGTAAAGGATCACTTGGTAACATTAATTTTTTTTATTAAGAAGACAGATATTTTATAGTACTTCTTTTTTTTTTCTTTTTTTTTTGTAAAAATGGTATACATGAACCAATACAAAATGCGAATGGGAACATATGGATATGGAATTTCTTACACCATAACATTGTTCATGTACACCTTAAAAACAGAACTGGCCTAAAGGGAAAAATAAGACGTCGGTGTGACTAAAGAACAAGCTTATTTGGCATCAATTATACATCCTTCATTATTTTATATTCCTTTAAAAAACACAAAAAACAAGTTTGTTCTTTCTTCACTCTAAAAAAAGTGATCAACCTGTACAAAGTAATACTCAACAATACATTTCAAACAGTGCACTGTATACTTAAGAAAAAATACATAAACCAATATACAACTAAAACCCATAATTTCCTGTTTTTGCTTTGTTTTATTATTTTTTTTTCCAATGTGTGGGGCCTACACTTTGCAATCTACCTGAGACGGAAAACACCAATCGAAACACATGAACCTGAGACATGTCAACATTGTAAGCCATAAAGTTACATTAGGAACACTGCACTACTGTACACTTTTCAAAACAAAGATGGGAGGTCCCAAAAATGAGATGCCAATTTTGTGAGCAATGGTAGGCTATTTTTTTTCCCCCTAAAAAGAACAACTGAAAAGACCTTTCAAAGACATGCTAAATGGTTCTCACCCTCTGATGCGATTATACTATGGGCAGAATGGGTGCTAAGGGCTCGGAATAGAGCTGCACATTAGAAAATTCATTGAAAAAGGGATGTTCGTGGCGGCTTTTTGCCTTGGTTAAGTGCCGAGGGATAGGAGGGGGGAAAACAAAATGCTGCTCAATATGGATTTGCTTTTACATATCAGTCCGTTCCCAAAAGGCCCCCGTAGTTGCAATGGTTCTATCAAAGGTTAAAACAAAGACAAGAAAAATAAACAACACTTTCAAATAACAAAGAGTTGATACTTTTTTCCCCTTAAATAAATCAGCGTAAGTTTTCCACATAATGTAACAATAGTAAAAATGTACCTTGCAAAATCCAAAATTACCCACTGAAAATGTTATATAATATATATTTATATATATATAGATCTCTTTTTTTTGATGCCATCTTTCCATAGGGACTGTATTCTGGAGTCTGGAACCTTACCAAAACATATGGTAAGAGTTTAGTGTTCGTCCTTCGGGACTACTTCTCGATTTCCTAGACGTTTCAGTGAAAATCCCCACATTTCTTTAAAAAGATGCAAATGGTAACTCGACTCCTCTACCTTTTCCCGAGGCTCCCCACCTAAGATATGTTCAAGGTAACTTATTTTAGTAGCTATGCACTATGGCTGCCATCATGCGAGGATCAGTAATTTTTTGGCAGACGGTTCTTAAGGCTGAGGAAAGAGGCCAAGGCTAGTGTATGAAAGGTAAAAAGATAAAAACACTCACATTTGAGTTTTGATTAAGTAACTGAAAATCCCTACATGCTGTTTTTCCACCTCTGCTCTGACCTTTCGAGAACTGAGATCGACAGCAGACCAGTGTGAGAACAATACCGGCCCTTCTTTTGTACCTCCTGCCTTTGTCAAGCCAAATCTGAAGGAATGAAAAGTTTCACACGGATTTGAGTTGGAAATCCCAGCATGACAAATATCTGTAATATACAGTACATGCAGGCCACATCCTACTGCCTTCCTAACTAAGCACAAAGGAAAAAAAAAAAAAAAAACCAAAACACCAAAAAACCCTGTCCCATCCAGTCATTCACACGCCACGCGGACTTGCTTTTTCCTACAAATTAGTGAGAAGTATGGCCGATTGGGAAAGGCGGATGGAATCGTTTGGAACAGAAATAACCAGAGCAGAACTAGCTTCCCCCCCCTCCCTACCTTCCCCTCTTGTGGCAACTCAAATTTGTCCACTTATATAAAAGGAACAGACCTCACCTGTCAGGTCTGTTTAGGGCATTGAAAAAGGAGGAGCTCTTTCCGCCCCAAACCTTTCTGGACAGTGTGGGGTATCTATGCTGAGCCGTCTACAGATACAGAATTAAAGACAGATTCAATCTTATTGTGACACACCTCACTCGCAGATAACCCTGTACAGTAATGTAGTTCCACAGCAAACAGAACATTTTCTGAATCACAGTCTAAGTTTCTAGTCTTCACTGCTCTAAGTATTTGAAACATGGGTAGCAGCAAAGAGTCCTCATTGTTTGTTCACCCAAATCTTTACGACAACAGAGAAGAATGCATTATGGACACACTAAATTCTGAACTATGAAATCTAACTGTGCTGGTTCTCCTTTTACGAAACTGAATTTTGAACATAAAGCAGTTCAAAAATAAACAACAACAAAAGCAAAAAACAACAACAAAATCAGGGGAAAAAGATTCTAAGGAATCCCAGCAGGCAAATTCCAAAATGGGAGATTTTGGAAAAAAAAAAAAAATCCAAAACGTTTTGGAAAAAACAAATGAGCACGAAGGAAAAAAAGAAAAAAAAACAGAAAAAAAAAAAAAAAAGAACGCAACGAACAAACAAAAAACAAGGCACAGAATTTTCTGCAATCTACCCAAACTAAATCCAAGCATCCAAGTTTGACTTGGTAGGAAGAAATAAAACTTAAAAAAACAAAAACAAAAACAAACCAACCAACCAACAACAACAACAACAACAAAAAAAAAAAAAAAAAAAAAAAAAGAGGTGTCAAACAGCAGAGTGTACTTTCAAAGAACATTTTTTTTTTTTTACACAGCAAATCCCAAGCCTTCCCAGTCTCGCACCTTTCCACCCATTCATAAAAAAACACACGAGTTTCTCGCAAGTTCCAACATCACTGTCTCTTTATCATCTAAATAGGGCCAGTTGGACACCTCATTGAAACAAAAAGGCTGATCTAGATGAAGTACTCTTTCTTTTCTTCGGAGTTGTTCTGTCCTCCTTCTGCATTGATTATAGCTGTGTCTGCGTCTGCTGCGTCATCGGCTCCTTTGGCTTCATGAGTGAAGTATGTACCTGAAAGATGAAGGGGTAAAGCACCGTGACTGTCTGATGGCCTCTGTGTAAAGTGGTACAGAGATGGCAACTTGCTTTATGGCCATCATCAGCCGAAGTGGTGTGCAGGCAGCAGAGGGGAAAAAAACAATTGGAAGGAGAGAGCGAGGTGGGTGAGACAAATGGGGATCCGGGGGTTCCAAAGGCACCACTCCAACTGAACCGCTGCGATATAATTCAGCAAATGAGACATTAGAGCAGTGATTATGACCAGAGGGTGTCGGCAGAAGAAGACGTGAGTGGGAGCTAAAAATGCAGAAAGCTGGAGAGCTGCTGACTGACGTGTGAACAGTAAACGCCAGGACCAATGATCAGAGATGTGCGCGTACATGGTTAAAGACCAAAGCAAGGAAGAGCAATTAGCCAATTAATGAATTAGGGCCCTGATGATGTTCTACGGCCGCCTCAAATCGTTTACTTGGACCCCTGTCTCCTGTCTCCAGGGGTCATTGCTGCCTGTCCGTCAGCGGGGGCTTACACATGGGCATGTCTGTCTGCAGCCTCCCGCTACAGAGTGGGGTTCCAGATCGAGAAGCAACTTGATATTTTGACAGCTGTGATCAAGGCCGGGGGGTCTGTCTTAGGGGACAAGCGATTCTCACTCAAGGTGTGACTCTAGCCTGGACCCGGATTCATGGATTCGCTAATTGGCACAGCCACTTTAGAATGACGACACACAGAACGTTCCAAAGCTGGAGACACTCTTATCGGCAAGTCCCAACCATTTACGGGAGAGTTTACGGAGAGAGACAAGGACTGCAGCACAGTAGGACATCTAGGCAGAGCTAACACTGCCTACCATAGTCAAACAGCCCTCCTCCTGTTATATACTGTGTTCTCGAAGATTCTTAAGGAAAAAAAAAAGGCTGATACACTTATTGTATTTCCAGGTTTTCGTACGTGATGGATCTAAGCAGGCAGGTGGTCAGATGTTTCCCTCCTATTCCCTTCCTTCCACTGCCCCTTGGTCCACAAAGCTGTTGAGCAGACTCGGCCCTGCTCTCTGGCCTCATCTTTCTGGCTCTATCAAGCTCAACACCAAGAGACTGGGCGTTCTCGGCCCCAGGGGCTGCCTCCTGGGCACGGGCAGAGGGTCCCCAAATGGTTCATGTGTGAGATGGGCACTGTGGGTCCTACTGGGGTTTCAAGCACCTTGGACCTCCATTGCTGTGCTCAAGGGACCTTCCCCAAACCCAAATCCTACAATCCAGTAGTAGGCAAGGGCCTGCAGCTAATGCTATGGGAAAGCCCCGCAAGCTCACTGCACAGCGCTTGAGAAAAATAGCGGAGAGGGACAAGGGCCGACAAAGAAAGGGGAGAATAAATTACCAAGGGGGGGGGGGAAGGGGATTGGAGCAGCATGGGGCACAGAGGAGGAGCGTTGGAAAAGATGATTGCCCATCCAGGCTGCACAGTTCATAAGTGTGATGATTAATGGCAATTTAAATCAATTGCACTGATAATTTTAAAAAAATACATATTTATGTGGCTTTTAAGGCACATCAAACCAAGGAAGTGTTCTAGCTGCTGTGACCAGCTTACCCGGAGCTTGGGGCCAGGCAGCGCTGCCTGTCCACCTGCTTCCCAGAAAGCAGCAGGGTACGAGCACTTTCTTTCCCCATTTATTGCTTTGGGGTTCACGCCCCACCTCACACACCAGCCCCTATTTTTACAGTTTTTGCTCTCTCCCCAATTATGGATTGCAGAATAACAAGTCTAGAAAGCTTTTAGAGAAAATCCAAATCAAGAAGTGCTACTCATCAGCCTTCGAAGTCCTCATCAGCAGCTGCTAAGAGTTCTGTTTTTTGTTTTTTTTCTCTGCCAGTTTCAGGAATCATCGATAGGCTATGTGGCCACATACTCCACACTGCCTATCAAGGAACGCCTTGTCAAGTCCCCAAATGGAGGGGCTGCGGCGACGGGAGGCCTCCTGCCTGCCAGAGCACCTTGCTTACCTTTATGTCTGGCAAAATAGCGCCCCAGAATGATGAGCAAGCACAGCATGGCGAACACGACCACGGCCACGACACCGCCGATCACGGCATGATCCACCGCTCTGATGGCGCCTTCTTCACCTGCTCGAGAATCTGTTGGAATCAGAAAAGGAATAGGGATGTAGAGCTCATTACAAGACACCAGCAGCCCTGGCCACACTGCCTCCAGGTCAGAGATCACCTTCTTTTTATAATGGAGGAGCCAGAGAGACAAGCCAGATGGATCAAGTTACACCAAGGGAACAGACTGACCTGTCCAGAGCCGAATTGATCTGTTCTCCCCACAAGGCAATTTCATTATAAGCAGCGGAGGAGCGCTAATGCATGTGGAACAAGCCTAGGGACCGGGGAGAGAAGAAACAGCCTGTCCAGTCCTGGCCTGGTCTTAGCGCTCACTCCAGCTGTGTGCAGCTGCAGATCCTAAGGAGGAGGCTGACCTAGCTACTCGGGGCGCTCGGGACAGCACCTTCGGGCGGTGACGGGAGCTGCCAGAGGGAGGCGGCAGGAGCCCTTCTGGAAGGGCCCAGCGACTTCTTCCCTGCTAGGCGCGTGCACAGGCAAAGGAGCTCACAAGCCACAGCTGCCTCGAGATAAAACAAGGCTTATAAGACTAAAGACAAGTGACACGCTTGCTACATTTAGGATGTATGAGGGAGTAAGCCTCAATCGAAAACCTAAAAACCTATTTCAAAAAAGACAGCAAGGAATAATTGTCCATTGCCACAGACGGGTTTTATTTTATTTATTTAACACTTCACGAGGCAATTAATTTTCCTTTATAAGCATCACTCCCTCGGGATGTCTTCCTCCGACTGAGGGACGACACGTTTGGCTGAGGGACAACTCCAAAATGAACCCAGAATGAGCTATGGCGATGCAGAATGGATGTATGGCAGTGTAAACAATTTTAATTTAGGAATGTGGCTACATCACCCCTTGCTGAAGTCCTAATGGCACCCGAGATTTATAATGTAGTAAAAAACAATTATTCTCCCGTTGATTAATACATTAACATTTTGGAGTGGAAGCTAAACCATTGTCTTTTTTTTTATTGAGTCAAGTACGACACCTCCATTAAAATGATTTACTAGCTGTACCTTACAATTTAAGCACAGCAGCAACAGAAACGGTAAAAATCTTTTAACTTTACATGATTTGTGAAGTCATATGTGAAGGATTTACCATTTAAATCTTTCAGTACAAGAAGCACATGGCCTATAAATCTGTCCCCCTTGCAGTTGCTGGACGCCTGAGAGAAATGCATTTCACCGGGAAGACGGAGAGTGCAAATTCAAGTCAATTTTTAAGAAAGATTTATCTCTGTCTCTCTCCAAAGAACAGAGCAAATCTCTGAAGCCTCCACCTCTAATAATATTTGAAGTTTATCGATCAAGTGTACAGATCCGTGACAGCTAAAGGTAATGGTGCTCTTTTGAGCCGAAACCTGATACAATGCTTTCAGCAGGAGGGCATGATTTACACTTTCTATCGATATTTCCAATTCTGCTCTGAGATTAAGTACTGAAGGATGTGGGGAAAGAACTCGTGACTGAGGGTTCCACGAAAAGTGCTTTAATTAAAAGAGTTTAAATTAAAAAACGAAGTATTTAAAGTGTTTCATTAAGTTACCTTTCAAAGGACTACAAAAAACCCCCCCAAAAATCCCAACCCAAACAGAAATGCCAAATCGGAGGCAGCAGCAGGTCGCCCAGGACAACAGGATGATGGGAGTTTAATTGGAGAAGGGAGATGGGTTGGAGGCAGAGTGCACTGCAGCCAATTAGCCCGCTCCGTGATGTGCGAGCCCCTCCAGCAACCTGTCTAATAAGCTTGACTTGAAACGCGGTGCACACGCATCGCCCTCCTCGGCCAAAAGTGTTGCCTACTGCGGATGCAACAGCCTCTGCGTCTTGAAAGTCATCCCAACAAAGCAGATCTCTGCCATGGCAACTTTTTCTTTTCTTCTAGAGACAACAGAGCTTGTTGGGGGTGCCCCTCGACACAGGGTATCTGCTGGAGGAGGGTGCCTCACACCCAGGAGACTCTCGCCCAGCTGCACAGACTCCGAATCGCTGATGGGAAGACGAGAGCGGCGGGAAAGCCAGGAAGCTGTTTTCCTTAGGGAGCTGTCAAAACAGGGGCTCTTGTGGGAATGAAAATGAACTAATCTCCGATTGCCATGAGCCTCAGACTTATCGAAAAATAAGGAGTCTTTCTAGTAGCTCCCATGAGCTCTCCATGTCTCGGGCGCGGGTGGGGAATCAGAGCGATGCTAGCTAGCTAGGGAGGAGAGGGGAACGTGAGGGCCAGGAGATGAAGCTGGGGGGTGGGCCCATCCCGCGGAGACCGAGAGAAACGTGCAGAAGCCATCTCGGTCCCAGGCACACACTTAAATAACCCGTCCAGGGGAAGGCACCCTCGTGGCCACTGTGAGGAGACTGCCTCCTCCCTGCCAAGGCACAGGAACATTCTAGGAGCTTGAGAAGAGCAAGCCAGAGAGGCCAAGAAGCTCTCTGATCAACAAAAACACTCCACAGGCCATGTATCTGCGGGATTAATTTCCTTAGCCAAGCCCGTTCCTGTGATCTTTGCTCCCCACAAACTTCGGGCTAAATGTGCTCAGTGCTGCACTTCGCCCACGTCCAACACTGGGGTCCTCGTGATCCTCCCTGCCCTCAAGGACATACAT
Source organism: Vulpes vulpes (assembly GCF_048418805.1). Lineage (NCBI taxonomy): Eukaryota > Metazoa > Chordata > Mammalia > Carnivora > Canidae > Vulpes > Vulpes vulpes. Next base: position 119,387,019 of record NC_132791.1, on the reverse strand, counting down.
ATTTTACAGACACCTATTTATAAAGGTAATCTCTCCAGCTATCTCCTGATACTCACTTGATAAGAAAGTTTACTACCACCAGTTAATCACCGAGACATTTTCCCTGCCTTCAATTACCGCAGATGGACACAGAAGGTAACTGGTGTTTAATTTACAGGGAACACTACAGCTTGGGAGCTGCTCAGAGCCTCTTCCCGCCCACCCCACCCTGGGGTTCACTGTCCTCCATGAAGAGCAGCGCCTTGTCCTGCCTCCGCTCACTCCCACCTCGTTTCCATGTGTGTGTGTGTGTGGGGGGGGTAGGGTTCAGAATGCCCTTGATTGGCCCCAGGTGGTGGGGGGTCGGGTGAAAGCTGGTTACCCACAATAGGGCAGACCGGCCCCGCACCCGTGGGCTGGTGCCTCGCTCAAGGCGAGAAGCAAATAGCATGTTGCACAAAGAGGCAGCGGGCAAGTGGCCTAAGAGGACAACTGGAGCCTGCAGGAGTGTCGGCCACCAGGAGGAGCACGGCTCTGACGAAGTCCAAGGGCTGCCTGGCCCTTCGTGCTCTGCTCTACAAAGCAAGAGCTCTGGCCAGTGCTTGAGAAATGACTTTGAAGTGGGACATTTGGGAAAGTATCTTTCACCATCATCCAAGGATCCAGGAGGATCCTGCACCTCTTGGGGTGTAGACCTTTTCACTCTGCTTCTGTGAACTTTCCTAGGAGGCGGGGGACATCCTCTCTAGATTTTTGGTTCCTTTTCTGAATCAGGCAGAGAAGGAAACCAAAGAGCCGGACTCCTCAGCTGCCCCAGTTTCTATACCGGAAGGGCATGCGGGCGTGGAAAGCACTTATAAACACACCCGGTCCTCAGGCGAGGGGCCAGCTCTTGGGTTCAGAAGGTTAATGTTTTCTTGTTCTTTTAAGAAACAGAGTAACAGGTGTTACTAAGAGGGTTCCTACTTCTGGGACCAAGCTCAAGCTCAGCCCCGTCATCCTTTAGAGTAAAAGCCAGGTTTCTGCTTGGTGTACGCTTCTGGCATCAAGGCTATTCCAGCCTTGAGCCAAGCATGTTCGGGTGGAGCGACGGATGTCACCCTAATCGCGCATGTGGGATGTTGAGTAACTTAGGCCCAGTGGTCCCACAGTCCTGGTTTTCAGGCACGTTCCGTCAAGCTGGGAAGAGGCCACATGGGCTCACGGTTGTGGCCCAGTCCTGCCTGCCTGCACTGTCCCCTTCTGCAGCCCTGTCTGTGGCTCTAAGTGTGACAGGAGTCTCTTTAAGGACAGATCAATCATGAGCTGTTTAGTATTCGTGAGTTGGCTTTTCTTTTGGCAAAAAGCTGAAACAACTTGGCTCCAGGTGAGAGTTTACAAGCTGCTTGTGGAATGTTAAGTTGGCGACTACTGCTTGGGTCACAGTTTCAACCACCCTGGCTTGCATTAGCATCTTAGAAACCGCAAGGACAAAAACATTTCAAAGAAACTCCCAAGAGTGATGCCCCCAACTGCTCGATTCTCTTTACCTTGGGCCAGGTGACCTGGCTCACTCCATTCCTCATGGGCAACAGAAAAGGGGGCAAGTTCTAAAGGCAGTGGTTCCCCAGGGCCTGCCAAGAAAAGTGATGGCTAGTGGAACTTCAGTCTCTTTCCCCCCACCGCCAGCGGACTCCTCTTTTACTCCACTTGCTTTCCCTCCTCAAATTATTGGCCAGAACCATCCTTAATGCAGCGCGCCGGCAGTCATGCTGCCTGTGTGAAACAGGGCTCTCCAAACACGTCTCAGTTTCTATGGCTACTTCGCCACCTGGCATGGGACGCCGAACAGAAACTGCCCATGCAAAGGTCTTCATCGTGGATCTGTGCTAAGCCTAGAAGGCCCCATTGCCAAAGGCAGAGGGGTTCACGGGTAGTCAGGGAGTGGTCAGTATATCCCAGACAAGCTTCTGGCAAACAGGGCCTCTGGCAGAGGACGTCCCCGAGCAGGATGCTCATGGCAACCGTGGCCTGCCCACCTTGCAGCCCGGACTGGTCTTTTTGCCAAAAGGGCACCAAGTTTCCTACCTGTGAGGAGCTGGAGTTTAACCCTGTTAACACATAACATACAGTTAAAACATTCGGCAGAGGGTGTGGCAACCACCCCAGGGTGGGTTACCTTCACGTCTCAGAACATCCCTCGCTCAGGCTGTCTGGCCTTGGGGAGAGGGGAAACTCCCCTTAAATAGATCTGTTCATTCTCCCTGTAGGTTACAGACTCCCTTAGGCCTCACCTTAAGAAATTAATCTTTAAAACACGGGGGAGGTTCTAATGATACCAGTCTGCTTCTCTGTATTGGACAATTCATAGGTTTAACTGTCTGCCATTTCTGTACCTAATGAACAACCGGCAAAGAGTTCAGATTCTTAACTTTTTGCAACAGTTCTGTCGCTTGGGTTTGGTTCGAGCCTTCTTCCTGGGCTGAGGTCTTGCTGGACAAGTCAGTTTAACGAAAAACTCTCAGAATCCCGTGCTTATAATCGAAATGCTACCCGCAGCCTCCGAGGACCATAGAGATTAGTCTATCTTAGAGGACGCTTAATGACTGTGATGTCACTTGCTACTTCTTGCTAGGAATAAAGAAAAAGCCTGATGGTGGACTTTCCAAATCTGAGGCAAAACCAGAATGTGACCTCAAAGACAAAAAATGAAACACGACAAACAAACCAAGAGACCTGGCACCATCTGACAAACGTAACTACTCATTCCCATCACCTACTGGAGCTCCCTTCATGGCAACAAAAATAAGTGTGCATTTTAAAGAGCACGACTTTATTACCTTGAAGGGGAACACACTGAATGGCATGCGCTGACAAAATGCCACATTATTTGCTAATCCTAATATGTTATTCTTCCTTAAGATTTGCTTTTCTCAGCACCAATTCAATTATAGATGCTACAAATCCTTCTGACATTTAATTCTCTCTTGTCAGAGAGTAGTAAATGTATACAGTACATGCGCAGCTTTCCCATTAAGATGTTAATATATATTGGAGCACGCTAGCCTCTATGTAACATAACCTTTCTTTTCTGTCTTCTTAGAAAGTGGAAGGGAAGGAATAAATGTAAGGCAAGAAAATCAGGAAGATCCAGGGAGCATCCCAGGCAGCTGGTACTACCCTTCAGCTGCATTTAATTCTAGCCATGTAACCGCAGCTATCCTCACATTTCAAAGGAACTATGTTAAGCCTTACTTAAAGGAAAACCACACTCAGCATCCTCCTGCCGCCCAGAACTCAGTATGCATTCATTTAAATGAGAAGGACTGCACACAGGTTTTGGCTGTACACTGTCACTACTCCATGATAGGGACTCGGGCTCTTGTAGGCTGTCACTGCCTAGATTATCCTCCAGAAATAAGCCCAAACAGGAGAGGCAGGAGACGTAGGATCTCAACTCCCGCACGGCCCACAACGAGTGTGCTCTGGACCTGCTGTTGGATCTGGGGCGGAAGCAGGGCTTTGTTACTTTTCTCTGTGATTGCAGGCAGGTGCATCAGCCACTCTGAGTCATTGAGCACAAGCGTACATCTCACAGGGTTGTTTCTGAGAGGCCAGCGTGCTGCTGAATAGGAGAGTGCCTCTCGGGGCCGGAGCTCGGCATATCAGAGGTACTCGGTAAGTGTCTGTCAAATCGAAATCTGCAATATTAAAGCCCAAGGAGGGCTTTGTCCCAGTTCTTTAATATTACAGACTCAAGGCAAATACTTATCAGCTCTTTGGTGGTAAGGGCTGTATGTACACTCAGCACCATTCTCAGATGGCGAGCTGCCCCATAAACACTTGCAGAGTTGAAGTCACCAAACCCTCTTCCATTTTTGCAGAATGGCACCCAGTGTGATTGATGGCCTAGCTGCCCTGTGTGGTCAAGGCTGACGGCCACTTGGGCCAGGTTGTGATTCCAGGTATACCATCTGAGTATGAGGATTTTAAGTACTTATTGTTAGCTAAATATGAGAACAAATATTTTTATGTTGATTTTTCTCCCATCTCAGGTAACTTGATTTAGTTATTTTACCCAACAGCAGAATTGCCTTAATAGGAGGGGATACTCCCAAATATTTAGTGTCCCCAGAGACCAGGAGGCACACTATGAGCCCACTCATCTCATAATAAGGACTTAAAAGTGTGAGTGCCTTTTCCGTTTTAGGCAACAGGAAGGCATGGAGGATGGAACCAGAGTTTTCCTTAAAAGAGCACACAGCTGATAAAGAGGATAAAATCGTAAAGTATTTCCAAACATACATTTCCCACTAGAATCTCTCTGGAGAAAGATGCTTCTGTGGACCTCAGGCATTTGGGGGTGTGAGGATGGATTAATGAATATGGTGAAGTCACCCCAACGCAGTGTCCAACCTGTAGAACTGGAATTCACATTTTGTGTTGTAGCCTGGCAACTTTCTAGTTTGGAGGAAACGTTCCTATTTGATGGCCTCCTTCCTCCCCATGAAGGAAACAGCAGCATGTTGGATTATGGGAAGATCAGCACTCCAATGACCTTCAAACTCACATCGGGGGAAAGCCATGGGCAAGCTGCCATGGACCCGATACCATTCTTTCAGTCTACTGCCTTGTATTAAACGGAATTTTAAAATAGGGAACTCTAGTTTAACCACGGCCTATAGGACCATCTCAGTGGGAAACTGACCCCATAATTTCGGACAATGGGACAATGGCACCGAAATCATCTGAGGTTAAAGTTTCCTTTGAAGGAAAAAGTTTGATTTGATGCTAGAAGAGATCTTTCCAGGTCAGCCAGCATGTGGTTCTACTCCTGATGGGCTCCAGAGACCCTGACTTTTCCCTCCTCATTCCCTGGACGCACACACTGAATTGAAAGGAGTCCAAGAAGAAATGGATTTCCAAGAAGACGCCAGAGCAGAGAGCCTGTGGGGTTCAAGGCGAAAGTAGAACTACTCTAAAACTAAAGTCCCATTTTCTGCAGAGGTCTGAAAACCCGTTTGTTCAAATTCCGCCTCTGCCTCCTGAGTGGATCATTCAACCTTGGGAGCCCCAGCTTCCTCGCTTGTAAAACGAGGCTAACAACCCTTCCTTAATGAACCTCCTAGGATGCTCATGAAAATCCTCCCAGGGCTGGTTCACTCTACCTGTCCCAGTGGCCTTCTGTGGTGAGCTTTTGTTCTCAACTGGCCTCCACCTCTTCCTGGCTGGTCACTCATGTTCACCTTTCTCACTTTTTTTTCCACGGCATTTGCCACTGTCTGCCATTATCTTGTGTCATGAGCCTGGCTGCCCCGCTAGAAAGTAGCTGTAAGAGCTGGGGCCTGCGGCATCAACTCCACAGTGGCTCCTGGTTGGTCTTGTTCAGCATTGCATTCCTGGCGGCCAGCCCTGGACCTAGCACACACAGGAGTTCAAATGGTTGTGCTCAGCAAAGAGCAAATGAGCTAATCTGTGGAAGAGTTCTGTAAGCTGGAAAGAACTGTACAAATACAAGCTAATACTACTAGACTTTAGATTTATGAGCTGTATCTTGAATTTGTCTACACAGCCCGGCTGTTTTTTCTTTATCATCATTATTGCTAGTCTGCCACAGAAGTGCAAGAGCCTGTTTGCCAAATCTGGACCACACTTTAGGTGGGGGCAAGGAGACTCCCCTCCCCCCTTATGTTCTATCTATTGTGTTTTCCCCACATACACTTCAAGCAAGTTCAGCCGACTTGGAGGACTGATGACCATGACCAGCTGGTTATTTAGCCCCTCCCAGAACTGATAATCTGGATTCAAATGCCTTTATGTGCTTCTGTTATCTACATTTACACTGTATTCTGAGCCCATGTTTCCTTCAGAATTCATTTAGGGGACTCTACTTGGTTCACCTAGAGTCTTCCATCATGGCTGGCAAGGATTATCAGAGCCATTTAGAGTTTGTGCTCCACCCATACTTTTCTATGGATTGTGAAGGAGACGTGGGATTTTTTTTCTAGATCACTTTCTCATTTGTAGGGCCAGAGTTGAAACATGTTATGGGGAAGCATGACAGCTTTGGAATTTCTCGTTGGTGCCTCTGCTTCTAAAGCAGAAGACTGATAGACTGCTTTGATAGTGCCAGAGGGCCATTCTCTGGCACACTGTATATTTGCCAAGGCACTCTGCTAAATAGTCCCCAAAGGCCCTTGCTGAAAGGAGGGAGGCAGTGCGGACATTTTTTAAAAGTTTTAAAATAAAATAGGAGGATAAATATGCTTAAAGCTATTTTATTCCACATGGGTGGCAATAACCACCAGCTGTCACCAGGAAGGAGCAGATGTAATTGATAAAACAATTCAAAACTCTTGTGGGTCCATCGTCAATAAAGTTAACACCCAAAAAGTGAATGAAAGGGTTCAAAGTAGAACCGGGTAAGCTCCCCAGGCCTGCCAATAATTAAATCACTGAACTACACATGAGCATAATTTTTTAATGCAGATTAAAGAGGAGGATCAGCTGGGCAACTTGCTTTGCTGGGTAGGGATGCAGCACCATATGTTGCTTATGAAATTGTCATTAGCCAAGGTAGCAGTGGTGAATGGGGGAGGTGGGCAGAAGACAGACCACCATTATTTCTAAGGAAATGCAGGATCTACCATTTAACCATAATAAGGAAAGGATGAAATTCTATGGACCAGGGAATGGATGGTAATATTATTCATTACCACAGTTTAGCATTAAATGTGCAACACCTACTCTAATTTATTGATGGACTGTTTAAGACGGGTGTTAACCTGTTTGTCTTGTATTATAATTGAATTCAGTCTCTAGGCTACAGAAATTTGAGAAGTTCATCCTTTCTCAATCAATATGCTCCCCTTCAGTGACCCATTTCGAGACAGCTTCATAAAAAATAATGTATTTTGTTTTAATAAATTTAAACACTATGACAGCTGCTCAATTTTTATTGGTTGTTTTTTTTTCCCCTCAGATGTCTCTTTGCTGCCGAGGGAAGCCAAGCTCACAATCAATAGTAATTGATTAATCAGCATCCCCTTTGAACAAAGGTGCTAATCAGTTTTTGATTAGTTCATCAAACCAGATGCAAAGGCAGCCCAAGCCTGGCCTGATAGATCATCAGTGTTCTACATGACTTATGGCTTCTGAGCAACACGGGACTGCAGCGTTCCTGGAGGGGTTGGGGTAGGGGAACAACATAATTATTAATTTAACCGAATTATTAGGAGCACAAACAGTTGTTGGTTTATTGCTCCTGACTCAGGGGTGATAGATGGAACTGCAGCAAGATCGCATCTGACTTGGTGCAGAGCTGAGAGACCCAGAGTATTTCCTTAATTGATGATGCTTGGGGAAGGGGTGGATGGCTGATTTAGTCCCATTTTCCTAAAGAGGAGAAAAATTACTTCTGCATATCTCACTGATCCTCATCTGACTACTTATGCCAAGAGGGATCAGGCCAATGAAGACTCGGTCCTCTAGTAGATCCTTGAGAAATTCCACTTGCCAGGACCTCTGTGTCAGAGCTGTTGTTTTTAGGGTCAGGCCCTGAACTGAGAACAGATTGCTTACAACCAGCATTACATTCTATGCAAGGAGAAGGACTTATCTCTTACTTTAAATGAAAATCGGCCTAATGTTTTTGCAATTTCTCTAAATACACCACCAGTAAGAGGCAAAAATCAAACACTCCTTTGATGGGTTGGCTGTCTTTCTAATCTTCTAGTTATTTATCTGAATTCACTGGGATTTGGAACTTACTCATCCAACAAGTATCAATCGAGTGCCTTCTACACGACAGGCATACAGCAGTGACAAACCCAATATGGCCCTTTAGAGCTTCCACTTGGTGGAAAAATCCAACAGCTAAGCTCAAACTGGGACATGCTACATAGAAAAATAAAAGCATCCTCCCTGTTTCTTAAGTTTGACAAAAGCACATAGGAGGTGGTAAATCTGCACTTTAAAAGACTAGGTGGCTCTCATTTTCCTCCCTGGGTGAAACCCGTGGTCAAGGACCACCACCTCACATCAACTGTTCAAGGGAGCTGAAGTGAAATCTCCTCAGGAAGCGGCAATATGAAACTTCTCCTTCCAAAGGCTGGAGCAAGGATCTACAGTCCTATGCCATGGCATCTCCACTACAATGATGAGGAAGGGGGTTTCCTTACTGATTTATTAAACATTAACTGGTTAAAATGTTTAAGAAGCTGTAGCTGGATGGCAGTGAAGTCCCACAATATCATGGTAGCTCATATAATTGTTTAGCTTTGACCATTTTGAATCTCCTCCCCCCTCCCTTCTTTTTAGGATATGCTTCTTATTCTGGATTAGTAACACCTAAATCCTGGAATCAAGCATGAAACCTACTTTTGCAAGAGCTCAGTGTGCTGTGAAAAAGGTCTGAGGTGGATAATTAGTTTACATCATGGTGTGTGACAAAACAATTGCCCCCCCTTCCTCCCTGCCCCTCCCCACACCATGCTTCTAAGATAACTATGATGTGGCTTTTCCAGTCTATTCTACAGAAGTAGATGGTCAATAGGAATTTTGTTTCTTTTTAAAAATAAAGATCTTCTCTCATAATCCAACATCCTTAAACTGCTTTGTAATGCAAAAAGTTCCTCTTGAACCATTTTTACATCCAGAACATAAAAATTATTTCAAGCCACTGACACAGAGTGGCTTTCATACCATCCAAAGAGGACTTGGCCTCCCTTGTATTAAGAGCATCAGTCCCAATCTGAAATATACATGCCACTAGCATAGGGAAAAGAAGGGGATGAGGAGGAAGAAAGTGGTAATAAAAATTTGTTTTCCTTTAGTCTCAAAATCCACAATTGCTAATTAAGTATTCGAGAAACCAACTGGCCATTTTGTAGAAGTGGACAGAGCACCCACAGGTTGGACACTGCAGTGCCTTACCTAATGACTAGCCCTTACCTGAGAGGTCCTCACTGTCCAGTTCTTCTGCGGAATTGGGCAACTGAGTAAGGCCTTACAAGTAAAAACAAATCGTTTTTCTTTTCATTCCTCAAGGGACATAAACAAAACACTTAAGAACTGAGGATGAATTTCTTAAAAAAAACAAAACAAAAACAAAACAAAAAAAAAAAACATGAGCCAAATCTCTTGCTATCTCTCTCTTTTTTGGAGAGCTTGAATGCATTAATCCATAAGTACATTTCTCCAGTCATTTCATTTTGTTATTGGTACACAATCAAGGCAGAAAGATTCCTCAGTCTCCACTTTCAAAGCACATGAAACATGAAGGTGAATGTTTAAAATCACTCATTCATAACAGCATGCAAAAAGAAAAGAAAAATAAAGCCTGATTGTTAGCTGTCGATGCTCTGACATAGCTCTTAAATACAAATACATTGAGATGTTACATACTGATGTATGTAAGTTTTATTTCATATTTTATCTAAATTGAAATCCTTTGCCAATACTGACAAATACATTTCATTATCAATTTATGATGATCTTGGATCACTTATTTCAAAACGGTACAGCATCTGCTAACTACAGATTGCAGGTTATGTCTTCATCAGAAAATCTGATTCACAAAATGACTTTTTAAAAAGGAGAATTTAAAAAAAATCAGTGGTATTCCTGAAAAATAAAACCCTCCAAGCTGAGAAAGCAGTTAGGTCAGGAGATAATCTGGTGGGAGCTAACAAGGCCTACCTATACCAAGCCACCACCAATGATGGCTGGCTGGGATGGCTCTCAGCCAGCTCTGATTTGAATTAGAGGAGGGTTAGAGGGATGTAGATAAATGATGGGAGGCTTGGCTAGGGGACCTCAAGCTCTGCCTGTAGGCTGCCCCTTTAACACATTATTAACCACCACAAAATGTGATATGACCAAGCAGGCCTCCACCTGTTCCTTGATGTTCTGCTCAAAGTCCTGTCTGATGGCTCTGGGTCCTCCTCTACTTTGCACAATTTGCTAATGCTTCTCTAATGGGATCTGCCATTTTGGAAGAATATTTGTGGGTCTATAAAACAAGGATTTGGGGAGAGGGGCGAGTCTTTATTTTTCATCCTTCCGTTCTCTTATAGCCAAGCACAGAGTAGACTCTCAGCAAGCACTTGCTGAGTGAATGATGTGGGAGTAATGCTCAGTGAACCACCAACCAGAGCATGAAACAAATGCTCTGAAAACAAGCACTGTCAAACTGATCACACTATTAAAAAAAAAAAAAACCCAAAGTAACAGAAACAATCTTGTAGAAATGGTCAGTAAAAGCTTGGATTTTGTAAACTGTTTTATAAAGAGTCAAGTGAATATTGATAGCTAGGCTGGTGCTGTGAAAGGAAGCTGTCGTATCAGCTCTTGAAGAAGAATTTCCATTACGAATCTTGGGTGCCAATATTCAAGGGCAGGTGCCAATTAGAAATGGGAGGGTTTGAGTCCATGGATGTTCCCAAACTATGGATTTAGGCAACAAAAGGGAAAGCAGTGAGTAATGCAATCAATTACAGAGGCAACTGAGTAGGGATGCTATCTGTTTGTTCTGAAATCTGATTGGCTGAAAGTGTTCCTATTTCTAATTGGCTTTATCCTTTGTATAAAGACTGATGAATACAATTATTTGAATAATTGTTATAAATGGGCAACATAAAGTACTTCTCTGTAGTTAATTATGAATTTGCAGTTCTCAGAAGGCTAATCCCTCACTTCTACGTGGCCCAATGAATATCAAAGCATTCTACATACGTGCTTGGCACCCACTGAACCATATTAAACAAGGATGTTTCAAAGTAGGCAGCTTTACTGCTGAATGCCTGCTTCCTTAGGGAGGGCATTAGAAAGCTAATTTTAAAAAATAAAGACAAATATGTTTATGAAATATCATTGATATGCAAAGTTTCCCATTAAAAAGCAACAGACAGTTGATATACACCTCATTAAAGATGAAACTGTCATTTTTAATGGCATAAATTTTAAAATATACCAAATCATCTGGAATCCACCACTCAGATTACATCTGAAAGTGGGAAGCCATTTAGATTAGTGGCGTTAAATTTGTTTTTGCACTACTGTTGTATTTTATGAATCTGCAGTGCTCGGCCATAGTTGGATAATTTTTGAATAAATATAATTGGAAGAATGTACTGAAGCACTGAGTGTACTTGTGAGGACAAGCAAAATTTACCTCCTAAAATTGCTTTGACTTAGGTAGTCCTCTTTCATGTTAAAAATTATACACCTCTTATTTTCTCAAAGAAACAAAGATGCATTTTATGGGCAATGTTCTTTAAAAGGAAACTTCACAATTTAACAATACGGAGGGAAATCCCATTTTGGTTTTTCCCTTTAAACTTCCGTATCATTTGTCAAAGCCCTTTCTTGTCACTTCTAATCAAGATGTATCCAATAAATGTCGTTAAACTTTGTTAAACAAGTGAAAAGTTTAACTATTGGTCCATATGGGATTTGTGTTTTTTTTTTTTTTAAGCAAATCTGAACACGGTAATTTCATGGATGCACAATAATGGTCTCTTCTGTGGAGACGTGTGTTTTGCTTGCTGGCGGTCTAGGATGTGCGGCACATACCCTGGGCCTCCTCAGTGCCTCTGCTGTTGTTACTCCTCTTTTCCAACAGACATCGCTGGTTTCTAAAAGTGCTGTGATGTGGCAATCTTAAACCAGGTTAAGGAAAACCTCAAACATTAGAAACAGCAAGAAATCCTAGAGGTAGTTAAATAAAGTCAAGGTCAAACAAAATTTCAATGTTTGTGGATTCAGTTCATCAGGGTTTCATTTTTTTTTTTTTCAGAAAATGTCATAAAAGAACGATCAAAGAAAACCTCAAGGAACCAAAAATGTAGCCCCCTGGCTCCAGTACCATTCCCAGTATGAAAAAGTAGGCGATGGTCTCTTTCTTACCTAAGCGGCATACATCTGATCACTTGGCAATATTATGGAAACTGTTACTTCCATCACCAGCCATAAGAGTTCAGACGCCCCCGGTAGTTTTAATCTAAAGCTCAGTCATCCTGTTCTTCCTGCTTTGTCAGCTTTTGTGGAGAGTTTGTCCCTTCTTCCCATTAGCAGAAATTTGGTTCACGCCGTTAAACAGTAGCACATTGTTTCCAAACGGCATATCAAGGCTGAAACACAATCTTCAGGTCCTGCAGCCATCAGTAAACCTCTTTAGCTTTGTTCTGGAGTAGAACATACGATGTCTGCAGAGCCCCTCGACTGAATGACAGCCTTTGAATGCCACTGTTGTGTACTCATACAGAGAGATGTGCAGAGAGGTACATACATAGATGGTGGACATAGAGGTTGTAATAATGCGCACTGCTGGCTCTTGGTCTTTCGGATGGGCTTCGGAAGTACCCCACAATTGAACAGAAAGTCAAGAATTTCATGTGCTTTTAGGATTCTATCAAGCGTTGTGCAACTTATAAAATAAATCTGGAAAGGGAGCCTCGGGGGTGGTCACCTAAGGGCAGCGGACTAGGGTGTGAACGTGTATCTAGCACAGGCCAACGCTTTTTGCAACCAAAACTGAAAGTGAAAAATTATTTCGGGGGGGGGGTGTTCCCAGTTTGAGTCTTACCATAATTACATACTGAATTAAAAACTATCGAAAAACTCATTTGGGATATGTAAATTCATGAGATAGATCATCAGCCTCTGATAGATCAAGAGGTGGAAAGCAAAAGGATAGGTTGACTAGGAAATCATAAAACGGGAGAGGGAGGAAGAGAGGGAGAAGGAGAGGGGATGGGGAGAGAGTCTCCAACCCAGAGGAAGCCAGCTGTCTGCAGTGCAGCAAAAGCACAAGCACTATTCCAGACCATGGGCATGCGGTCACCCAAAACCTCACACAGGGGAGGTGGGTGGGGGAAGGGAGAGGGTACACACAGGGCACAAGACACAGAGAAGCGCCCACGTTTGAACAAACAAAAACCATCACACGCACCCACACATCAATAATCATAGTAGTGACTACACCACCCGTGCTTTGAGTCACTCATGCATCTCTGCCATCAATTTCAGACCACGTGGTACCAGGTGTGGCAGAGTGTTTTGCATCGCTCAACATGCACACATAGCACAGGATTCTTTCGGTCCAGGCCTTAAGGATGAGCTCCAAAAACACAAGTGCTCAAGATCCTCATTTAAAGGAAATCCCTTCGGTCACCCTAGTCTAAAAATCCCATTCTTACCCTCGCTTTTGCGTTTACCCTCAATTAGATGCTTAAAAACACATTGTGACTGATTGTTGTTTGGTTTCTTTTTTGGAGAAAATCCATTTGATTTTGAATCATGCCCATGCACTTCTAACCTTCCAATACATGCTTATTCCAACCAGATATTGGTAAGAACAAATGGTCAACATACATCAACAACTGGTATAACTTCATACGTACTCTAGCAACACAAGCTTGAATAAAGTATTTTAATGAGTCTTCAAAGGGAAAGCTTTTTATATTTTTTTTCCGTCTTTATAAAAGAAAAGAGAACTGTAGAAGGAACTCCAGTATGAAAACTTTTAAGACCAATAAGGTAGCCACGAGAGGCTGACCTACTATGTCTTGTCATTTGAGTTGCCAAGTTCTCAGACCACGCCATTTTTCTAGGCCCAGATCTCTATCATGAACGTCTCAAGGTTGTTCTCAAGGGAATCTGAGTCAAAGGTTGTTGCACTGAAGAAGCTGGTTTTAAGCCATAATTCACTTGAAGACAATCAGTTCCAGATCTTCTTCTCTCTGGAAATTGGGACCTCTGCTTTCCAGTTTCCACCATATTCTATCCCCTTTTCTACCCTGATGACTGATCTGAAGACTGTTTCCCCTCCGTCAAGGAATGCTGACATGAAAGCTTTTGGCTGTAGGCTGAAGAGTATGCTGTTCAAGAAGGTGGTGAGGATGCTATGAGAATATGAGCCAAGTTAGGAGAACATGTTTTTAAATGTATTATATGGGGGGGGAGGGGGCAATCTGGGTCACCACTTCTCTCCTCCTGCTGTTAAGGAATAGTGTGTGTGTGTGTGTGTGTGTGTGTGTGTGTATGTGTGTGTGTGTGTAGCATTCTTTTTTTCCACTTCCCCAACATTTCTCGGCTCTGGGCCATTTCTCATGTACTTCCAGTCATTGAATGACATCCTAGTGGTGTATCGCTGGCTTGAACACTGCCCTCGAACTAAGGCAGTGAGTGGTTGCTTCTCTTTTTCCTGACACAGGAAAGCTATAAAGTCTTACTCCAAGTGTCTCTTTGTTATGCCACAAAAGAGAGATCGCTGTCCCTTTCTCTTTTCAGACAGAAAGACCCGATCCTAGACCATGACGGGCCCCTAAGTCAACTTCTCATTTTTCAGGTCAGGGAACATATTTCCTACTTGGGATACTTCACCCGACTCCAAGACCTACATCCATTAGAGTCACATAAGTACATGGATTTTATCGAAGGGACCTAGCAAATAGAACTCTGGAGTCTTAGGAGATAGAGGATCAATATTTCTTCAAAGATCTCACAGAATTCAGGAATCTTATGGTTACATTTGACCCTGGAGTCAATTATAGGAAGCTCAGAACTTTAAGCATCTTAAAAAGAATAGAACAAAATCTCTTGAACGACATTAAAATAGCCTTAAAGCTCTGAGACTAATCGATAAAAGTCAGGAAGTGCTCAATTAATGATGAAACCTACAAATAACTAAGCTTAATGGAGTGCAGTGCCGAGCTGTAGCAAGCACTATGGGGCATTACCTGAGAAAGTGGAGGTTTTATAACTAATTGATTTCTCATGATTGCTGGTGTATCTGGCCCTTTCCCTTTTCCCTCTGTGGTGGTGACAGGAAAAGGCCAGGTGAGGTTTGAGGGATGTGGGGAGGGATATACGGCTCCATACCTAAGTTCATTTCGCTTTCTTGGAATTCCTCATTGGAAAGTCCAAGTAGGTGGGTGATGTGCCAAGCATCAGAGCCTGACCTTTAGGGACAGCTCGCACAGGACAGGCTTCACTGAGAGATTTCTGACTGAAAGGTCCTCAGATGTAGGTCTGTTTTAAGGAAGTCAGTCTGTGCCAGGAAGAGAGGTTTTGCTCAAAGTTGCATGACCAGTGAAGGGTTGGCTGCTCACCCCTGGTCACCTAAATGATGGATTCCAACCTTGCACAACATGCGAAGTAATGTCAATAGGCCCTTTACTGAAAAATTCCCTTGAACTCAATGATTAAAATTCAGCCCAATTTTTAACTAACGTATCTTTCTCCAAGCACAGTATCACCAGGGTTAAGAGTTAGGGAATAAAGTCATATACAGATGAAACATGATTCTAATTTTCTGATTGGAGAGACACAGAAAAGTTATTAGGCTTATTCCAACCTAGTAAGCCAGAGATGAAATTGAGAAAAGGATGGCCGTTTTGTTTTTCTTTTTTAATCACCTTTTGGTTACAGCCATGACCACCTTTTTTTAGTATTTTGCCTATCAGGTACTCGCACACAAATGATTTTTTAAGTGCCACTTAATGCTGTTAAAATTTACATGTGGTGTCATTCCTGGGTTGGAGAGGTTTCCCGCCCGATGCCAGCATAAGCCTGCACGCACACACAGAGATTAAGAGTTAACTGGCACGGGTTTGCAGAGGTAGATATGATTGGGAACATAATTAAGAGAAGAGCGATGACCTCTCTCCTTACCAGCTTGTGAATTTAAACAGGACTACGCATCTGCCCATCACTGTGCTTCACAGCCTCAACTACGAAGGGGCACGCATGATCCCTCTTCCAAATGCATCTAGGATTCTAGCCTATCAACAAAGAAAGCAACTGGGCCTTTGATCCAGAGGCTATGATTTTTAGGCAAACAGACGTTTGTGAAGTCCCTCGTGTTTCGGTGTCCAGGGGGGTGTCCACGAGGGCCAGGTGCAGCCGGACCCTCCTGTACGCCGGCCTGGGAAGCGTGGGCCTCGCCCCAGACCACAACCACCGACTACTGAACTCACAACAGAAATGACAAGACTCGACATCCTTCCAAGCCTTAAGAATTACAGTATATGTATGAGATCAGTCTACTTGAACACGATTTCCCTTGAAGACTGCATTTCTCTTTTTCCCAGGCTTGCCTTGCCTCTCAGCAGCGCTGAGAAAGTAGATAAACAGTAATGTGATACCAACCGTGAACTGCTGGCTCTGTCGTCGCGGCCGTGTCTACAGACGGGAACAGAGGATTGGAGGAAGGGAGGAGACAGGAGGAACGGCATGCAAAAAAAGGGAAAATGGAAAAAAATGGAACAGATAATATATGAGCAAGCTTTCAAAGAACATCGCGTGACAAGCAATAATAAATGAAAAGCAAAAAGCATTTGAAGTGAGTTGCACTGTTTTAAGACATGCCTTCAGCTCAAAGCTGCGAGCCAGTGAGGAAAACAGTCAATTCTTTGGTTCTGGGGGTCTTGCCAGGACACATCTACTTGCTAGTCAATAGTCAGGGGAACATGCAAAGTGAGGAGAAACACCAGTGCAAACTCGGTGGCTCTGAACGCATTGGGGCTCAGGCCCATGGCAGAAAAGCTCAGGCGGCAGGCTGCCTAAACAAGGGATTCGTACATTCAAACATTGCCTTTGTCTGAAGCCAGCCCACGCGGGCACTCGGGCCTCATGACTGCCAATCAGGCATCACTGAATCAATCGCACTTTTAGGATCCGTTTACGGCTTACGCTCAGATGCCTGCAGATGAACATATGAGCTCAAATTTTCCATCCCATGTTATTATTTCAGCAGAGTTCGGCTGGAAAGTTCCATTAACGGGGAGGCCATGGGAACGAACATGTTAAAGGCTTCCAGACACTCACCCCCTGCCCCCAGTCCCCCCTCCACCACCGTGAATCCCTTCTTCGCTTTGCGGCTCTGTGTTGTTACAAACCTAAGAGCAGAAGACCAGCACGGACACACTCAAGTCCACACAACTTGCCAAACGCCACTTCCCATCCTGTGACCTTCCACAGCTTAGAGTATCCGGCCGTTCCTCTGCTTCCAGTGCAGCACCACGCTGGCTGCGGGGAGCTGCCAGGAGCCCTGCCTCCATGGCTGCAGCAGGAGATGGCGCATTCCCTTTCTCCCTGCCAGATGCACTTGCTGTGGAAGAAAATGTGGTCTTTCTCTCTCTTCTTCCATTCCGGATGCTGTTCAAGTTTTCTCCTCCTTCTGCTAGGCTTCAAACCAGGCCTGCTGTCCTGGCTCCTCTTCACAGGAAATTGCTCAAGGGGCTCAAGAAATTTTCCTTTGCTTTTTGGCTAGAGGGAAAGTGGGATAAATATCTAACAAAATGCACGATGACATTCTTTTTTTGAGTTGTCTTTTTTTTTTTTTTTTTTAAATACCACTCCAGTGGCCAACTTCATTCCAAAGTCAACCCATCTGGCCCTGCTTTAGTGTTCAGATCTATATGTTTCCAGTATGTCCCCTTCCACACTTCCCTTATGGCCAGGAAGGGATGGTGATATGGCACAGGAGCTCGTCATCTATAGCTGGGGTGGCGTCTTTGGTTAAAACTGCAAGTAGTTACCTGTCCTCCCCACAATCCCTCCTTTACCACAGCTGGTAATTATTTTCATAAGTTCTAGAGACTCCAAAAGACTCTTCTGGACTCGACACAGGCAATGTTTAAATGCAATGGAATGCAAAAAAAAAAAAATACAAAATTTTTTTGTTTTTTTTTTTTTGGTCAAATGAGCCTGCTGCTTCTGATTTGTAAATTAGGACACATGAATTTACACCGGTGTTCCCCTTCAGTTGGCATGCTTTCCTCAGGACCCTATAACCATCAAAAAAAAAAAAAAATGCAGCCCTTCTAAGGAGCCAGAATTAACCAGCAGTCTGAGAAGCCACTGCAGCTTTAATGTCACTTATAGCTGAGTTTCTGAAGAATAGATGAAGGAAAGAAAAACATAAAACACACCGCATAAGAACACAATACTTACTTACAAGTCAAGTCTGTATGCATAAAATAGCAGTAAAAAACAATACCAAAAATTGTACAGTTGAAACATCTCTACACCAGATTGTCATGACACAGTTGACACATCTCCTTACTTGAAACATCCAAGTCAAGTGTTAGTTTGAGGTGCTTTCAATTTAAGGGGCAGGATCAAATGCGCATTTGTACAGAAGCATTTATATGCATGTTAATACATTTTATGGATAGGCACTGGCTCCTTTCCAAAAGGAGAAAAAAAGCAATAAACACTTTGGCTTGTTATTTTAATAGTAGCGCTTCTCATAAGCTTTAATTTTAGCAGGTAAATAATTAGCATAAAATGAAAGAAAGGAGGTGGAGTAAATCCTAAACAGTAGAGCCCTCAAAAATCTATCATAGCATGAACCGATGATTCCTTGATTTACTGTCTTCCTGTATCACAGCGCTGTCTGCTTTATCAGGAAACTAAACTAAGCGACCCTAGGCGTCGTCAGCTTCCACGTGGGCCCTAGAAAATGAGTGAGCAAAGTCCACAGTGCAGCTTGCTTCCCCATTCTGGGGATGGGAAATCCATCAATTGTACCCAAAAGGGGAGGAGAAAGGGATGCTGAGGAGTGGAAGGGGGTGGGGTGGGGGACATCTTCTAGAACAGCTAAAAGCAAACACATGTTCAAGTCAAACCACACAGTCACTGCAGCTAGAAATGGCAAAGCCATGATCAGCAATGGAGCAGGAGAATGTAGCAGACACAGAGTTCGAAGGAGGTTTGAGGGTGTGTCAGGGGAGGCGCTGATTCTATTTCCCTAAGAGCATCTGGTGTGTTATCTGAACAGAGGCTATTTCAAGTAAAGAATTAAAAAAAAAAAATTCTTTAGAAGTGACTTTGTGCTCCCTGCAGGAGAGCACTGTAACAGAATCTAATTCTCCCTCATAATTGCATTATGACTTCATGCAGAAACCACAGACACCCTGGCTCTGAAGTGAGTGCCGCTCTGTGAAGTAGGATTTATTAGGGGTGTCTTAATCAGAAGACTGGCGACATGTACCGGCCCACCCCTGTGAATCAACTTGTGGGGTCACTCTGTTGTTTGATAACATTCGAAGGGTATAGGCAAAATGCAAAGAGCAGATTTCCAAAGTAGGTTAGAAACGCTGTCATTAGCTTGAAAAACGAAGGTGCCTAATTGTCCTAACAAAATCCTTTTTCAACTTCATTTTCCTGCTGCCTTTAGAAAGTCACCTGGGCTAGGCCTCTGAGTTAAAAGACTTCTCAGAGAGTTGAGTTGGGCTTATGGCGGTTGAAGGCTTATGGAATTAAAAAGGCCTTGCTGAGCTATTGTCTCTATTTTAGTTTTAA